>NC_134989.1:13111657-13719985 GCF_050947335.1 Megachile rotundata | reverse complement strand
TCACCCCCAATGGTTTCAACGCCTACGCACTTTTCTGCAGAACCGGTGTCACAAAATGGCGAGCTGCATGACACTCAAACGGTTAATACACAGAAATGAATAAATAATTACACCACTAGACACTAACTTTTTTCAGTGTATTCGTACCTTTCGATCGATGACATTTCAACGGGACACAGAGTTAGACACATCACTCATCCATTAAAAGAACATAGTAAACTTTTGATCGTCGAGACGAAGGAAAAGCAGAATGACTTTCTCGTTAGATCAGGAGTCCATAAATCGTCGGGTATGGGGCTAAGAAGGATACAACAACAACGGTCCCGTTCGAAACGATCGAGAAAGGAAAACGTGTTGTCTCTACCAGACATCCCGTACCGTGAAGGCTCTCAATCATACGTCTTTTCACTCTGGTTCGAATATCTTCGATACATGACATATGCTCTCGTTAATGAACGTTCGTGAACATTTTCCTTTTTTTTTCGTCCCACTTTCGTCATTCGAATCGTACGTCTCTCCGTGAACGGATACCGCTTTAGGGAGTTTGGCCAGATATAGAAAAAAAAAAAGAATCTGCGTACATGTTCGCATGCCGCGGGAGTTCGTTCCTTCCCCCTTCGTCGCACCAGGGTCGACGCGTGCCTGGTTCCGTTACCCCAACAGACAATCCAATATAAATCGAGTCGACGTTATAAAAAAAAAAACAAACCAACGGAAACAGCGTGTACGCACGCGTGCGGTTGCACGCGCACGTACGCGTCCGAAGAGCTGTTCATCATTAAAAAATATAAAACACAAGTCCGCACGAGTTGAAGAGTGAATATGCCAGATAATTAAAAAAAAATTCGACAAAAAAATGTAAGTGACAATTGAACAGAAACCAAATATAATAACAAACAAAAAAAAATACTAAAAAAAAAATAGAGACAACAGTAGTCGATAGGTTGTCATCATCAAATAAAAAACAGAATGAAACGCACAAGAGACTTTGATCGTTTCAATATCAACCAGTAGGTAATCTATATGAATTATTATTATTATTATTATGAATTATTAAGGGCCTGCTGTTCTAGCACTGGAAAGTGGTACCTCCGGTGGGATCTGCGGACCGTTCTTTCTTCCTCTTCTTCTTCTTGCTGCCGTATCCGTAGTTATCCCTGGCACTCCAGCCGGGGTATCGTTGCTGATGGAGATGGCGCTCCTGCCTGGCCGCCTCATAATACCGCGCCTGCTCCTCCCGGCTTAGCGAGTGCCACTGCGTGTCATACCCCCAAAATTCAGATTCACAGATTCACAGTCTCACAGTATTTATCCGTGCACCGTGTGTCCCTTTTTTTTATTTCTCACGTGTCTTATTTTTAATTCTGTATTCATTTTTTTTTGCTTAAATTCGTTATCGTAATACGTGTGTATTTTTTTTTAATCTGCTCGTCTTTGCGACTCGTTCAGAGTCAAGATACACCAAGAGAGAGGTGGTCCTCCTCGTCACCCGACCCCGTTTTCTCGTTCCCGACCCCGACAAAAAAATCTTCTCGTTACGAGATTTTTTTTCCATAGATCCCACCTACGATGCTCTCTCTCTCTCTCTCTCTTTTTCTATCTAGCTAGACTAGCTATCTATCTAATTTATCTATCCGTCTATTCGATGTAACTAGCAGGTATACGGTTAGTGCTTCGACTTGATCAATATCGCGGATCAACGAAAGAAGTTAAAAAAACGCATGCAATTATCCTTTTATCCTTTTGATTCGAGATCTCGTCCTTGGAGACGCCCCGTTAAAGGCGTCTCCGGGGATGCCGATCTTCCCCTATGGCCGCCGAGAGTCAACATTTCCGAACCGAGGCTCGCCTTTTTCGGTTCTTGTTCACTGAATCGTGCTTCTTTTGATTTTTCTGCCGTACGGTTTTAAATTGGACCCGTACCAAACGCGTTGGAAAGGGTACCAAAGAGAACGGAAGGAAATCTTGACTCCGGCGTGTGTCTGTTACTTTTACATCAGGGTTCTGCTCGCTTCTAATTGCTCGACAATGAAATCTTTCTTTCGACCGTAAATCTCCATTAGCGATACACTTTCAAATGTCTGCTTCTTCAAAACGAGCTGACTCGTTCCTGAAACAGTTTCGGTATCGTTAATGGCGATGAAAAGCGTGAATACACAAATGACTTGTAACACCTACCATAAGGTTCGACGTTTACAATAACACCGAATTACAGACCCTGATGTAATAGCTTTGAAAACGTTTAAAAAATTGGTGATCGTAAAATGTACTTATTCGCCAGCTACTCACTCGTCTTCCCAATATTTGGTTGATGGCAGCGCTCTCTTTTAAGGTACACTCCGCCACGACTTTCGCCCTCATCTCCTTCATGTACAGCATAAATGCGTTCAAAGGCTTTTTTATATGGGGTTTCTTTTTATCTGTCAAACATCATCGACGGGTATGAGAGGTGGCCTCTACAGTGAAAATCAACGGTAAACTGATCACCGAAGCCCAGATCCGTTAAACGATCCTTACCTTGATTGTTCTGCTGCCCCGTGTCCTGAGCTTTCGAGTTGTCCGTGGGTAACGACGTCGAGTTCTTCTGTTCTACCGAAGACCTGCGTACAAAAGAAGCAAGAAAATACATTAGATCACCTCATCGAAACTCTATGTGAACTATGTACGATAGTTTCGCGCGCAAAATCGAACTACGTCGGTCTGTTACCGTTTGAAGTAGGGCTGCTTCAAGGGTAACTCTGCGTCGTGATTCAGGGGTTGTTCGGGTTTCGTGCAGGACAGGGGATAAGCAGGTGCAGCATTTTGGGAATTGCACATTTGCTCCGTGAGGTTCGAGGTAGGCCCGTCGAAGTACGGCTGGGGTAACGTTAACGGGTTCCTATGAAAGTTCTGTGGCAAGGGCCAGTTCATCTGTTGCCACATGCGGTGTCGCGCCTCGACCATCAGCAGCTGCATGAAGTTGTGCTGAGCACCGTACGGAGGCGGCGTGACGCTCCTAGGCATGTTCATGTTCGACAACTGCATCAGGCTGCTCATGTAGAGTGCCGTGAGGATCTTGTGATCGGCGGTTGGTAAACCAGCCTCGTCGGCCTTCATCGCGTCCTGGAGTATTGTCATGTTGTCGACGGTCTTCGACTCGCTGCTCTCCTCGTCGATCCTGTTGATCGATGACGTCTGGCTGTTCTCCTCGATCACGGTCGGCCCGTTCTCAGTGTTGTCGTCCTTCTTTATCACCAGGTTCAGCGGCTCCAGACACTCGGGCTCCATCGCCGAACCGCGCTGCACTCGTGGGCCCGTTTATACCCACCGGAACGCTCTCGACTGATCCATCGAAACCTATGTACATACGTGCTAACCACCGTTTTCCCTATTCGAGCCCTCTCGTGCTCGTTTTACCGTACACGTGAACGTCCGCGACACAGTGATCGACGCCGTGGCTCAAGTAACGTTGCAGCACACCGATGCTGTCGGGTTTGTCGGTCTTCGCGTCGTCGTCGTCGTTCGAGCACGGTGTCATCTTGCGTTTCGAGGAACCGTAACGGTCGGTAGCGTCGGTAATCTCTACGTCCCTGCGCGTCGTTTTCGACTCCATGCTCGCGTCCCCGTGTCCTAGCATACTGTACGCCGACGAACAGTCCTCATGAAACAGTCCCCGTTGTAAACAGCACACGTACGCGCACAACATTTACGCCACTATCGTCCGTCGTCTCGAGACACCGGCGATCGCGTCATCCCGGAAGCAGCCGAAACACTCACTGTTCACGTCGCGTCCCGCCCGCCTGGCACGTCGCGTATCGTCGTCGATCTTAATGGCTCCATATCGTCGTGGACGGCATTCAACATTCATGAGCGTCGAGCGGACGAATCGCACGGTAAAATGTCTCCGGGGGCGGCATCCTCGCGCGTTTTACGCCCGGAATCTTCCTTCTCGTCGATCGGCCTTTGTCTCTCCCTTCGCCGACGAGTATTCTCTCTTTCTCTTTTTCGCTCTCTCTCTCTCTCTCTTCCTTTCTCTTTCGTCGCTCGTTTCGCGATCTTTACCCGGCACAATATTTTACGAGCGTCTCGCGATGCGCGTATCGCACCAGGGCCGCCGAACAGAGCCCGTCGGTGTCCTCGTCCACTTGCCACCCTGTATCCCACATCCAACGAAAACGCGTCGTTCCTGGCGTCGGTGGAATCACCGAGCGGTGTTACGACGATTGATTATCCGCAAGTGCGGAAGGGGCGGCGGGGAGGAGGGCTGCACCGTGGGGCCATCATCGCGATTCATGGCTCCGCAGCAACGACACCCTACCATCCGCCGATGTATAATTCGCGCGTGGGGGGTGAAGATTGCATTCTCTCCGCTTTCCCTGCGTGATGCCTTTTTTTGGCGGGCTGCGTGGCGCTACCATCGGCCGCCGATGTCTCGCGAGCACCGGTACTCGTCGCCACCTGGACAAAGGACACTCGTCGTCCTCTGATCAGCTGCTCTTTTCCTTCGGGAACACAAAGAGGATACGCTCGGCCTCGAGAGTGTGCCACCACTCTCTCCGTTCGATCTCGGCACGTGAGTCAAGATCGATAGCCCCCGTTGATCTCGTCGAACGTGCACGTGTTACTCCCAGATCGTCGATTCACGATGAACGAAGAAATCTTCCTCGCGACGATCCCGTCCCAGAAGCACGTGGGCCGCCTCGAAGGTCAAAATGGAAGACCAGTCTCGCGCCAACGAGCACGGCAGTCTAGGCCGCTCGTAAAAGCCTGTCGGCGGCGTCCTGACGCTTCGCCGTCCCGGCACGCGATACTCCCCTCTTCAAGAACGAGCCACGTCCAGCCAGCTGATCGGCAGCGTTCATGGCTACGCGTGCCTCGAATATAGGAAGCGCGACCATGCGGCTTTGTATACGATGCGAGGGCCAGGCGATCGGCCGGGTACTAATGCAAATTAGAAATCTGTTTAAGAGGGTAATGATCAATACATAACCGGCGGCGGCGGTGGAGGTGGAGGTGGCGGCGGCAGGCGCAGACGCTGTGCGAAGAGAGTCATTCAATAAGTGTTATACGTGCCTAGTCGGCGAAGGGGGAACGAACGACTGCACGAGGGGTTGAACACCCCGGGACGTGCTACCCCCTATGGTCGTCGCTGAAACTATTCGTCAAGCTTCGATACTGCGAGACGCTTCTTTATCAACGGACGAAATTCTTTCCTTTATCGATGGAAGGATAAAGCTTCCTCCCGGATAAAGCTTCCTATCCGGGATAAATTAATAGCCTGTTGAACGTTTCGCTCCAAGATATCCGTCGAAATCATCCCCTGTTTTCCGTGTCAATGTATCCAGTAAATTATCGACTGACCCGTTCCGTTCTTCGATAATGCCAACACCGCCGGCTGCAATATTTACCAGCACGCTCGTGGCTATGATCAAAGCGTGTCTATCAGGGATTCGTTCCGACAGAGCGCAAATTAGGCCCGCGTTATATGGAAGCTGCTAGGCTTTGACACGCTCCGCGTTATCTCCGATCGGCGTTTCGGCTCTTCCTTTCGTTCCTCGTTAAATAAATTCGTCGGTAGTTTGTCAGACCAGCCCCGTGAATCGATTAAAAGCCGCGACACGCTCCTGGCAGGACATCTCCTCGATCAATCGAAGGTAATGGTGCTCTGACGGGACGTTAGGGTAGCTCGTAAAGAAGGGACGAGGGAAAAAAAGGGGTAGGATTTATTGAACGAGCTCGGCGCACGGCTCGATTCCCTGAAAATGGTCCAGGTGTCGCCGTTATGTCGGTGAGAACGAACCTGTGATTGTGATCCAAGGTAGAATGATCCGTTTTCGGCGCCGAGGAGATCAACGCGTGGGACGCCAACGCGTGTGCGTGCGGACTCAGTCCAGGATGCGGAGGCATCAGACCAGTCGGCGAAAACCGGTACAGATCACTGGAAAAAAAATTCCGATACCCTGGGTGATTGCACGCTTCAAACAGGCAGGTGAGAGTCTGTCGATTTCTCACACGCGAAATTGTCACGGTTCGAGCGGTTCATTTATTGTGCAATCCTTACTGGAAACATTAACCATGGTAGGGTCAGATCCTTCATTTTTTCATTCGAAAGTATGTACAAAATCTCTTGAACCCTGCAATGTTCAACGTTATACATGGTGTCCCAATTGAGTATACATTTTTTGGTGCACATATCTTATTTATGGACTTATAAAAATATTCTGAAGACAATTTTGTGCTATTTCAAAAAGTACATGTAATTATGTAGTTCCAAAAAATTTTACATATTTTTAAGGTCATTTTAACGAGATTTCAAAGTCACTGATATTTTTACAGCGTTAACTAATTCAAGAGATATTTTAAATTAAGAAATGAAATATTTTATACAACATAAATATTTTTTAAATATCATAAATTACTCCATGCTGTAACATTGTACTTTAATGGAATTTTTCAGATGGAATTGCTTTGAGAATTTTTTTATGTGATAAACAAGATGAGTGTCTCTGCAATTGGTACACACGGTGTTTCCAAGTTTGAATTCACTTAAAAATTTTGAAAGTTAAAAATTGCGTTTAAATCTGATCTTGCGTTCGTCAATGAAATAATTTCGTTAGGTAATGATTGAGGCACATATTCGAGGAAATATACGGAGAACACTGTGACACGCTCGATGATTCAATTTCATGTGGAACATGTAATGGTACGCAATTAGTGTACAAACATGTAACTGGAATTAGTCTGATTCCGTGACGGTAAACTTGACAAATCTGATCTCGATCACCTACTAACCTTGGTAAACTAGAACTTGTGATGGGCAAACTCGTGGGATACGGACTTCGAAAACCAGTGCTTGCCGGGGAAATGGGGTACATGCTTGGTGTATGCCTGGAAACGAAACCATTGCTTGTCAAAGAGTTTAGCCTGAAAATAATCAATGTCACACATACAATAACTGTTACAAACAATCAGTGCCTACATTTAAATAAAAAAGCTTCATTAAGCAAAAAAAAGATAGAATAATCTCAACTTGTTGAAATCTTCAATCGGGAAAATAAATTTGTAAAAAATCAAAAAATCATAGCTGAGTAACGAAAAAAAATTTTAACGCTAACAGTGGTTGTCCCATATAACACTCGTCTGTCACAAAATTTAACTCAAAAGTTTTCTACAAACTTTCTTGAAAATTTGTAGAAATTATTTTTGAAGATTTTTGTTGAATATTTTACTCTAAAAAGAAAACATGTAATACGACTTAAAATTTAACGACTATTAAAGATTTTTATTAAAATTGTCTTAGATTAAGACCTGTAATTGCATTGTGTTGTATAGGAGACTACTGTATGACAGAAAACATCAAGCTGAATCCAAAAGTCAATTCGCGATCCTTTCGAAAAATCCTAACACAATTTCCGAGAGCCTCGGAAAGGATCCGAAGGTGCGTGGTTTTTTCGCGACGCGGTTCCGCCCTCCTAATTGAGAAGAACGGGCTTAATCATCCGTGGAAAATCTCAATTTAGGGTGGTTCGGGCAGAAAGCAAATAACAAGGAGGGAAGGAGTCGCAGGAGGAGGGTTCTCTCGGTGTGCGTTATAGCGTTATGGCGACGAAACCGGTGGACGTGGTCGATCTAATAGACCGGAACCGAGAGGATGACCAAATCGGAGACGGCCGTGATTTGACCGGAAAAACGAGGGCCGAATACGGTTTGGCTCCGCTGTTATTCCACGTTATTTCGCGATCTTTCGGCATCGAATTTCAATGGCGATCGAATGAAAGGGTCCGCAAGTAGGGAAATCGTTTTTTAACCGGCTCTTGAGTCTACGGTTGAATCGCTGCTCGTTAACGAGGGAATTCTGACGCGAATTCTACAGGACACCACTCGTATCGAATTAAAATTCTTCTATAATCTTTTGAGGCAGTGGCGCCAAGGCTGCAGACAGCATCTCCATATGTGATTAATCGCCTTCGATAAATCTTACGGTTAATCCTTTGAAACAGGGAAAATAGGGGGTTAACCCACTCATAAAGTCAGACTACAGCTCTCTATATCATATTTTAATTCAGGTATCTCATAAAATATTAAATATTATTACTGAAATATTCAGTTCATTGACCACTAAAATTATCAAGAACTACTTCTACCGCTATTAATCAATTTAATGGTTAAATAGCCTAATGATCTCAACGGTTACCCTAGGATGCTGTTTACAAAAATCACGAGGAAATAAAAAGAGTTCCGCTGAATTCATAACGATATCAGAAGGATCTTAAGTACCCGGAGATACACTTCAGACACAGTCGAAATTGATTTGCTTGGAAGTAGCTTGAAGGACAAAGATGAGATTCATCTATCTAGCTTTTTGTCGATGACGTTTTCCGTCGTCGAACGAGTATACCGACTTACCAGGAAGTGGCGACTTGCGTCATTTCCGGGCTAAGCATGGGGTACGGATATTGACCCGTGGAGAAGGGATACATCGGTGCTCTCGTCAGACCTGTAACAAAAATCAAGATGCTTTCAACGGGTTAACCATCATTTTTCTTCTTTTACTATAACCCATCTGAGATTTATTATTACACTTTGTAAATTATAAACAATTTCATTATAATGACACATGTATGATACATAGTAAATTAGTGTACACCTTCATAAAATTCTTTTATGTGAGAAATAAAATTCATTTCATTTGACAATTCAGTTGAAGTTTCATGTTCACAATTTTATTAAAAAGTGTTGAATATCTTCTATGAATAATAGGTTCACAACCACGTTCTTCAAAAATTTTGAATATCTTCTATGAATAATAGGTTCACAACCATGTTCTTAAAAAATGTTAAATATCTTCTATGAATAATAGGTTCACAACCATGTTCTTAAAAAATTTTGAATATCTTCTATGAATAATAGGTTCACAACCATGTTCTTCAAAATTTTTGAATATCTTCTATAAATAATAGGTTCACAACCATGTTCTTAAAAAATTTTGAATATCTTCTATGAATAATAGGCTCACAACCATGTTCTTAAAAAATTTTGAATATCCTCTATGAATAATAGGTTCACAACCATGTTCTTAAAAAATTTTGAATATCTTCTATGAATAATAGGTTCACAACCATATTCTTAAAAAATGTTGAATATCTTCTATGAATAATAGGTTCACAACCATGTTCTTAAAAAATTTTGAATATCTTCTATGAAAAATAGGTTGAAGCAGACTTATGAGTACTGGTGATATACTGTATTAATTAATAAATAATAATCAAGTAAAATAAGTTTAAAATAAGAATTTTCAAAAACATGGTCAGTAAACTTCAATTTGCTTGCGATATTTTTCGAAGGGGTTGACACGTCGTGCCTGACGGCAGCGTATTAACAGATGCAGGATAAACATTATTACGAGCGAGATCAAAGAAGAGTGAATCGATTGGACGATAGGGTGACTATGTATTTAATATCGTGGAGGTTTGCACTACAAACACGGATTGGATGACCCAACGAATGGTTATTGATAGTGATCAATGATCTCCCATCGACGATCAGTTCCCTGACAAAATATTTGTCGTGCACCATACCGATTCTGCCACTAATTTTCTTTGTACCGCCATAAATTAATAATAATTTTTAATGCGAATATTAACTTGTTCCGTAATATTAGGTTTTCACATTTGTTTGGCGACTATTGTTTTCATTGGCGCAAATTGCGGTGATCAGCAATTAAATTAAACGCTGCTAAATGGCAGTCAAAGCAGATAAATATCGTTGCTGTCAAATAAGAAAATAATTAAATTTAATCGAATTTATGTTATAAATTCACTTTCGGCTAGTTTTGCATAATTTTTACTTTTCGGTCATTTTGATTATATTAGGGTATGTAAGTATAGCAGTAAATTAATACTAAATAATTTGAAAATGATCTACAAGCTATTCAAACATATGAACAGAGTGTTAAACAAAAATTGTAATAATACAGAAAAGTTGCAAAATCCAATCTGGCAGTATTATTGTACTAAAGTACAGCTCTAACCTACCCTCTAATCTATCTAAAAATAAAGCAAACTTATTTGAATCCAAAGACATGAAACGAGACACGAGACATGAGAAATTTTGGGGTAAAATATAGTTTAGATTTCGAGCGTATTTAAAACCCCTTCGTTACCGATGTCAACCCCGGATGGTTACACGGTTCGCAGACGTATCGAGGGCCGAGGTACGAAAAAGGGGTGCAGCAGTAGCAGCAGCTTTTACAGTAGCGGTATCTAATATAACCGGTACGTGCTGCAGAACCGGTCGCGACCCGAAGAGCCCCAGAAACGTCGACTGCCGGTTATAAGTGGGGTGCCTTTGGCGAGGCAAAGTGTAATTGGCTTCATAAGGGTCGACGAGAAGCGCCCGGAATATCGGCAAGCCTGAAACCGCTTGACGAGGCCAATACTTCTCTACCCTTCATCCCCCTCCTTCATCCAACTTCCTCTTTCTATCGTTTCGTTGCGGCGTATGGACTCTCTTTTCACTTTCCACCCCCCTGTGCCGGTGGTGGCTCCTTTTTGCGTATCGCGGCCTGAATATGTCCCGGAGGTACGTACTCTGCCACCCCCTTTCGAGAGACCCTGGCCGTGCACGAAATCGGTCAACGCGTGGTTTTCCATGATAAAGCCACTCTCAACCCCCTGGATAACGATCGTCTACCGCTCGACCGTAAAGAGATCGGTCCTCGGGCTCTCGATTACTAGGACCGGAGTTTGTAATCGAGACGAAGATGGTCGTTTTCAGACGGAAGCGCTGAAATTATGGCCACGGGTTTGTGGGATTGTTTGCCGCTAGTTTACCCCCTTCACGGAGATTCGTGGGTCGTTTGCGTTCGGCACGCTAACCGAGCACTAAGGAGCTGTACAACTTGCTCCTGAATAGTTCAACGATGCTAGTCAATATTAACTGAAGTACAGTTTCTCTGTTGTTTACGATCTTTGATGCGACGGCAAGGATTATTACAGCGTTACTCCCATTATTTTCTTTCCCTTTTATCGAACCTTTCGATTCCAAAACGATTCGTTCACCTTCGCAAAGGGTCGCAGAACCGGAAGAATCGAGAGCTGGAACGGAGAGTCGATATCGGGGACCGGTTACCTCGAGGTCCAAGAGGGTTGGGGTTGGTAGTCGTAGAAATGCAGGAAAGGATCGTTATCTGTCCAATATCGTGTACGAATAAGGTAAGGGACGAGGAATTAGAGGTACGAACCGCGGTGTAGGTGAGCAGAAGAAGGTGGATGACATAAGGGAAGGAGAGGGTTGAAGGGGGAGGCGGAGGGAGGACAGGACGGTGGAGGTGGGTTGAAAGGGGTGGCTCGTAATATCCTGACGAGTCCACGGGCTCCGTCATGTGTGCTTAATCACTTTCCAGTCGACTCGGCAGTCTGCAACCCCATTATCGGGGTCTCACCACCCGGAAAATTACTCTTTTATTCTCGAACAACTCGAGCTCCCGGTGTTCCGTATACCGCGATATTCTCTGTCTTTCCACCCTTCGTCCCGTGTCCCGCCGTTTCCACGCTTCTGTGTTCCTTTCCTTCCCTCCGGTCGACGACTTCGATGGTTTTCGACTTTTTTTTCCGAAAGAGAGACGGAGAACGAAGGAGCACCTTCTCAACCCCTATTCTCCTCTATTTCGCTCTATTAGAGACTATCGTTAACATTTACTCGCTCGTGGTTACAGCCGGAAACGGAGACCGTGCGTGTCTTCGTGGGGAAGGAAACACGTCACGGGGGATGAGGTCCACAAAGGGACATATGGAGATAGGGGATTATTTAGTAGATACTGGGGATCATGAAGTTTTAATGATGCTGGGTATTACGCTACGCTATCAAAATCCTGCAATCCTCAACTTTTGATTGGGAACTGAAGTTCATACCCTTCAAACCTATAAATAATTCTCATACAAAAACCATTTCACATAGGAAAATCACAAAATCATTAATTATATTTTTACAAAACATGTTATCACAATAAAATTTTTTTCCTCAAACCAATTATTATTATTCGATTCAGTCAATTTTTCTTTGTGTCAATTTTTTAAGAAATTGTTATAAAAATGAATTTTTTATAAAAGAATATAACTTGTATAATCAATGTCAATTTCCTTTGTGTCAATTTTTAAAGAAATTGTTATAAAAATGAATTTTTTTATAAAAGAATATAACTAGTATAATCAATGTCAATTTCCTTTGTGTCAATTTTTAAAGAAATTGTTATAAAAATGAATTTTTTATAAAAGACTATAACTTGTATAATCAATGTCAATTTCCTTTGTGTCAATTTTTCAAGAAATTGTTATAAAAATGAATTTTTTTATAAAAGAATATAACTAGTATAATCAATGTCAATTTCCTTTGTGTCAATTTTTAAAGAAATTGTTATAAAAATGAATTTTTTATAAAAGAATATAACTAGCATAATCAATGTCAATTTCCTTTGTGTCAATTTTTCAAGAAATTGTTATAAAAATGAATTTTTAATAAAAGAATATAACTTGTACAGTTTGAAAATAAATAAAAGTTCAACTGCGATTTTTGTTGTACTTTTCACACATATTAGATATAAATGTTCATTTAATAAACCCGTCAAATCCTCTACGCTTTTCAAAAAGCATCGATAAAGCGATCTATCATTAGGAGGGTTGCAACCCCCAAAGCAAACGAAACCAGTGGACTAGCCCATATAATAGAACATCAAACAAGGAAAAAGATGGAGGGGCGTATCATCGGCACCCCTATACGAGCCCCCCGTCGTGCGGGAACCACTTGGCCTTCTTTCGCCAGTGGCTGACAATTCTTCGAGCACATAATCCTTTACGAGTAGGTTCTCCGGTTTTTCTCGCCGTTTCAAGCGGTCACTTTGACATCTTTGTCGGGCATTTCCCGCGTATCGCGGCCTCACGCCGGCGTAAATACACTTTTCCTCTCGTTCGAGTGTTAAAATACCACTTGAACGTATCCTTCTTGTAAGCGGACCTCGAGTGCCCCTCGAGTGCGCAGGTTGAACACAGGTCTGCTAGGTTATCCTTAGGGGTTGAAACTTACGGACGCTGAAGTTACGCTGATTACTCTTGCTGATTGCCTTTGTGATTTAGTTACTGAAGTTACTGAATTTTTGTGATGAGGTATGGGGTATGAGGTGTAAGAAGCTAGAAATGCAATTTTTTGTCTTAGCTGATTTTTTGGTCTTAGTTCAGATTTTAGTAACATAGTTTAGGACTTTAATAGTTTGGGTAATTAGTCTGAGACTTGTAATTTGTATTCTTTAGATGCAGTGTATCTGGTTAGATTACGTTATTTGTGTTGTATTTGAAGAGAGATGTGAAGATGAATTAAAAAATGTTTGGTTGACACTTCTAGATAAAAGAGAGAGAAATGATAATTTTTTGCCGGGGATTTAAATTGGAAGACTAAAATGAAAAATCAAAGGGTTTATAGTACTGCAGTGAGGAAGGGTTGCGAGACCGAGAGACAAGAGTGCGAGAAAAACGCTAGAAAAAAAAGGGGGGCAGGAAGATCAGCGAAACGAAGGAACGCCTCATAATCGCAGAAGGAAAAAGGAAAAAAGGGAAAGATCGCCGGCGGCAGGGGTGGCGAGAGGAGAGAAAAATTAAGCGGATCAATGGTGGAGCCCCGGCGAAACGCCGGGATCGTCGTTCCTCTCTGTTCAACCCTCCGTATCCTAACCCCCAACCCCCGTTTCCTTTCTCTCTCTCTGTCTCCCTCCGCTTCCATGGAATCCTGAAATAAACACGCGGCGGAGATCGAAAAGTGGAGCTAATTAGAAATATATTCGTGAAAGCGAGAGAGCGACGCGAGAAGGGGTGGTTCACCCCCGTGGACTCCACGGGGGTTTCGAACACTGGAAACTCTCTCGAACGAACGACGGAGAGAAAATAGGGCCGAGATCGAGAGCACAGGTGGAAAACAGACGGAGAAGAAGGACAGAAGGGAAGAGAAGGGGTGGAGGGTTGAACGAGAGAGGTAGCGGTGCTACGAGAGAACGAAGTAGCGAGTGGGTGGTGACTGAACAGCGTTGAGAACAGTGCTGGATAGACGGAGATCGTTCCGTTCTGAGAGCAAGAGGAAAGGGGGTGAACAGAGGGGTAGAAGGAAGGCAGAAGTACGGGGAGAGGGACAAAATGCTCGCTCGTTTGCAAGACAAAGAACCCGAGCCGCCGTACGAACTCGTAGTCGTGCATAAACGCTATCAACCCCATCTACATATTCCAGGAACTACGGGGATGAGAGAGGGTGGCCCCAGGCAAGAGAGGATAGAAAGATAGCGCGCGCGCAAACACGTCCGGAGACTCCAGGCCGGGATCTCTGTCGCAACGTGTCACTATCTGGACGAAAATTATTTTCACTTTCGCAAAATTTTCTTCAACTCTGCATAACTCCAAGATATAAACCACACTCACAAATTATAAACAACGACAAAGATTCTACTCTAATTTTTTTATTTCTTGATAAAATTTGTATAACCTCAAAATTATTACTACTGTCTATGTTACTATAACTATATTATTATTAGTACTGTTGAAATTATTAAAATTCTAAAATTATTCATGTGATTAGTATGGAATTCTTGCACCTAACCGACTATTCACTCGAAAATCTATTTAAACTGGAAATATGTCGAAAGGCAGAAAGAGGAAATTAAAATCGTTTTCTTTCAAAGATTTTATTTCCTCTAGCGACCACGGGAAACGTATTGTGAAGTAATGGAGCATAATTAGAGTTATCATCGCAGGGAATCGGTGGGACGGGGTGAGCTGGTATTTTATGCGCTGCAAGAGGGATGTTCTTTCTGTCGTACCACTGTTCCTTTGATACAACGAATTTTTAGATACGATTAAAAGCGGTGGATCACACTCCTGATACTATTTTGGGTCTCTGGTCTTCCTATGTCTTATTTAAGTTCATAAATCACTGACAAAATGTTAGAATATTTTTAGTGCACTAACATGTAATGTACGTAAAGTTCAATAAAAATTGACTAACAGTTTCTAAGTCTTCCAAACCCAGTGCATTTATTTTGTAATATAAATATTTGCAATACGTCACTGCATGGTTAAGAAATGTTGCTGTAAGAATTCAGTACAAGATTCATAATCTATAACAGTTACTCAGCCTTTCAAGCCCTGTGCATTATGTACATCTATAATACAAATATTTGGAACATGATGTTACAGCATAGGAAATGTTGGTGTAATAAGAATTCAGTACAAGATGTTATTTCAGTTTCTTAAAAGTCTGAAAGGGTTAAAGTAGCAAAAGAAAATTGGTTGTCTTGAAATTCCCAATAAATTTATATCGAGGCTTGCGGTATGTGGACCCTTTAGTTGATGAGGGGTTCCCAAAAGGCGGGGGAGGTTCTCGTAGGCGGGTGCAACAAGGGTTGGAAGGAGAGAAGCTGTAGAAATAGACAGGCGGGTTGAAACCCCCTTGACCCGGCGCCAGAGGGAGGCCGCATGCCTGGCTGATTAGCCTAATGGTGAGTCCTCCTCTTATTCTCCTACTTGACGCCAGTTCGCGAGCCTCACTTCTCTCTCTCTTATCCCACCACTACCACTTCCGTTCGATCCCTCTTTCTCTTTCTATCGTTCCCTCTTTGTTCACCCTCTCTGCCCCTCCGCCCTCTCTGGGGACGCCTTGTTCTCTCCACATCCCCGTTCGAGCCTCGGCATCGACGGACCCTTGACTCGATAAGAAATATTTCTTCAATTAGGACCCCGTAGGAATATCAATGTTTGCACGACTATCAACAACGGACCGTGACTCTTCGTTTTTTATCTTTCCGTTTTCATTCGCCTCGAGAGCTGAGGGCACCATTTTGTGCACTCCGAGATCTCTACAAGTGTTTTCCTTCGGGCTAGGGATTTTTAACGATTCCCTTTGTTAGTTCTCGTTTTTGGAGTGGAAGGGATGAATTGTCAAATGAAATGATCGTAGTTTACAGAACTCTCGTTATATGGCCTTTCGGAAGTTAAGCGATATTGCGGGTCAACGTGTGACGCGTTAGAACACTACGTGATACGTAGCTAACACAAGGTGATACATTACCACGCGTTAGAACACTACGTGATATATCACCACGTAGCCTATTAGATTACCGCGTGATAGACTACCACTCATTAGACTGCCACGCGTTAGATCACCACGCGTCAAATTATCACGTGCTAAATTACTACGTGTTAAATCTACACAAACCAAATTACCACGCGTCAAATTACCACGCGATAGATCACCGACGACAAATTACTTCTCGTTAGACTACATGTGTCGCTCTGTTATATCGCTATTACGAGAGTGTACTGTAATCATCGTACAATATAATAATTATAGAATATCAGAGTATAAAATTATAGAACATTCCTAGACTTCTATCGCATCAAAATTAAATCTTTTCCTCAACCTAATTCGTGATAACCATTTTGTAACGAGTCAAAAGCGACCCACTTAAGAATGATGTACTCACCAGCCGCTGCAGCAGCTTTGCCTGCATCCAACGTCCCATAAGGTGGAATTCCCATATGAGCAGGTGGAGGTTGGGTCAGATGGTCCCCGTTGGGGCAGAAGAAGGGTAACCCGCTCGGATGCGTCCCCGCCAGGCCCATCTTGCTCGCCTATAAATCAAACAAAAGCACAGTTAACGTAAACGCTCCGAAAACCGAAATAGCTACAGCACCGGAAGTTGTGAAACGGTATCGTCCCTGCTGTCGACGCTACATTATCGTTATCGAGTAATTAATTAATATCGTGTTGATTAATGCTTCGTTAATGCAGGCGGGTAATTATTAGTCAGCCCAGGGATATGAAATAATTAATCGAAGCCCCGTATGCGTCGACAGGTGTTTTGCACGAGGTGTTGCATAAAATTATCTTTTTTTTTGTGTCGCTGATCGATGATATTCCTGACACGTCCTATATTTAATAAATCGTCATAAATCTTTCTTTTTCCGTACGTCTATAAATAGCACGGAGACGAACGAACGTTTAATCAAAAGCTGGGTGAACGATCGTAACAAGAACACAAGGGAGACACAATATTGTTCTAATTTAAAAACGATCTACCTTTGATGGAATAAATAGCCTGACGAAACAGGACCGATTTAACGATCAAACAAAAAGTATCCGATTTTCTTTGATCGGCTCGAGTACCATTTCCGTTTCCCTCCCCATTTAACGTGGAACATTAGCATATTTCCACGTCGATTCGGGGATGGTACACGAGGAGTAAAATGCTCTCGAAGAGGAAATATAATATACAATTCAATAAACTCTCGAAGGGGGGAGCGGTTATCGAGGACGAGCTCGAGCATTAATTTGCAAAGACGGCGAGCGCGGTCCTCGAACGTTCGAGGGTTCGGTTCTCGTTCGGCTTTTCCGTCCGTCGGCTCGACGACGTATCGCCGAATTCAAGTGGGCCCTTCAGCGTCCTCTCGCGCGACTCGTCGCGTCCCTTCCTGGGTCCCTTTCGTTCCGCTCCGCCTCCGCCCTCTCCGTAACGGAGAATTAGTTCAATCTAGCCGCGCGAATCTGGCAAGGTCGCTCCCTCTTTTCCTGGGGGAGGTTTCCGCGTCGCGTCGCGTCGCGGCGACGATCGATAGGACTCGAGTGGTTGTCTCTTATCAGTCGGTGCTTACCATGAGTGCGGCGGTATCGCGCATCGATCTGACGGCGAGTAATAGTCCCGGATCGAGAGGTTCCCTTTCCATCCAAGTCAGCACCCTCGACAGCAGACCGACAGTTTCTTCCGCGGTCGGCTCGTCTTCTTTGTCCTCCTCTTCATCCTCCTCCTGTTGCTGTTCTCCGCCCTCGTAATCGGCCCACTTCTCCTCCGCCTCGATCTTCACGCGGCAATGATCCTCTTCAAGCTCCTTCTTCCTAACGCATCGCGCCAGTTCGCTCTCCTCGTCGAGGATCCACCTGCTCAGCTCCTCGTCGTTGACCTCCAGACCCACTTCCCGAGCCACGTTCTGCAGCTCGATCAGCAGAATCCGGTCCTCTTCCTCTTCCGGTGACGCGTGGATACGCGAGGACAGAGACGGACCGGCGCTACCGGACGCTTCCTCGCGATCGCGCGGCAAAGTCCAGCTTCTGGCGAACGTCTCCGATCTGATACTCAACCAGGCACGATGTAGATCGGCGAACGCCTCCTTCAACGTGAACCTCTTCAGGTAAGCGGTCAGGAGATCGGTTTCGTTGGATGCGTTGCAGAGTTTAGAATAAACACCGCAAGAAGCTCTGGAGAGCACTCCGATGGCTAGTCTGACTCTCAGTTCTCTGATGACGATCCTCATTTCTAGACAGTCCTTGGGCACCACGAATAACCTGACCAAACCGTCGGCGGCGATGCAATCGGCTTCGGGTGGTAAATAGTCGGCGCTCTCCGCGACCAGCACCGCGCCGTCGGGATGCATGGCCATCGCCGTGACGGCGAACTCCCGATGGAACCACCATAAAAAGAGGTCGACGGTCAAGGATCCTCTACCGCCGCCAGCGTAAATCACCGGCTGGCTCAACATGTTGACCCGTCTCAAGCAACGCGGTCGCCAGTGGCGACCGGTTACCAGTAACCGCGTCCTGTGGTGTCCCTCGTGATCAGCGGCCCCCACCACCCAAACCCGCTCGGCGTCGCCAGCTGTGGCGACGGTGGCGCGCCGACGTCCCGGCAAGTCCCGCCAATCCAGGAAGGACACATGTGCGAGGTAGATCCTGCTGCGGTCGTAACTCTCGAGAGCACTCCTCAGGTTTTCGATCACGGACGAGTGCGACACCGATGGACCGCTCCTGGCGTTGCCCTGAGCCGACAGCTCGATCGCTCGGTCCGAGGCAGTGGAGACGGACGAGGAGAACGGCGAAGGCGAGGATATCGTCGAAGAAGTGGACGCGCAGGCTGCGGTGGACGCCGTGACCGCCGGAGTGGACGATTTTACAGTTACGGGATCCCTGACACCGCGCGATCTGACGGAACACTGTCTCTCCTGTTTTCTCCGTCTGATTCTATTCTGGTCACCGGCGAACCGGCTCTTCTCGTCGATCTGTTCGTCCTTCGCAGGCTTCTCCTGGGAGATCGTGGAGTTGGGCGAGCTGGAATGGACCGGCGACGAGGCGGTCGACGGAGGAGAGGTCGATCGACGAGACAAAACGTCGGTGGACGAGGAGAGCGCGGGTGAAGACAACGGCGACGCGGACGACACCGCAGCATCTTCTCGTTGACCGGTGTCCTCGGGCCGATCCTCGACGACCCGATCGTCGCAGCGTTGTCTGGTCGGCCATGGCTGCACCAGGGTGCTGTTTTCACGGGGCTCGAAGCCGCTCTCCAGGGGCTGGCGCATGCGCGCCGCCCACGACGATCGACCCTCGCACGCTGCCACCGCAGACTTACTCGTCCCGGTCGCGTTATTCGTCGTCGTCGTGACCGTGGTCGTGGTGCTGTCGGTCGAGACGGTTCCGCCGGTCGTCCCGTGGTCGATGGTCGCTTCTTCTTCGTCGACGACGTCCGCTGCCTCGTTCGAGGTCGGCCGCTGATGATGGCGCACGGATCGCCCTTTCGTTGCCGCTCGGTTGACGCGCGTGCACTTGCTGCCACGGGGCGACATCGTCCACGGCGTTCAGCGTTTCCGCGGTTCGAGAAAATTCCTGGTCAGCCAGAAAGGCTGCGAATCCCACGGATTCGGCGAGCGTTCGCGCGCGCGCGACCGTTCATCCACGGCGTGCCGGCTTCGCCTACCGAGCGATGACTGAGCGAGCGGCCGCGACGCAGCCGTCAAAGGCCGGAGCGGGAACTAGAAGGCTTTGATGTACCGCCGCCCCGGCGCGCACAAAGCGAAAGCGGCCCCGGCTCGTTGGCTGGCATGCCACGGGGACGGGGGCGGGGACGGATAGAGCGAGAGAACGAGAATATGGGCGAGCGCGCGCCACCGTAACGGAAAGAGACGGCGAAAGAGAGAGAGAGGAGGAGAAGACACGAGCAACGACGACACGCCGCGGGAGAGAGGGGGTGTTCGCAAGCGGGACGGAGACAGTATCTAGCGTCGGATGTACAGTCACCTCGTTCGAGGACGTCCACGCGTTGCCCTTCTCCGTTACGTTACCAGGTATGTGCTCGGGGAGCTCCTTCTTTCGCCCCGACTCCCTCGCTCGCGCACACGCCACCCTCGGGAATCGCGGATTCGCGGGGCTGTGTTTCGGAATCGGAAAATTAACCTGAATCGATGACCTATTTTACAGCTATATACTTTAACGTGTATCTCTTCGAGCAAAGCAGGAATCGCCGAGTGCCACGATTCCTTCTGGGAAGGCATTCTACGAATTCAGAACGGCAAGTATACTTTCTTTTGATCCGACTGTAATCGATTATTTCGTAAACGATTACTGTAACCAATCGGGGTGGCGATTGGTATCCTGCCAAAGCTCGTGGCGGGTGAACTACAGTGACTTTCACACTTGTCAATTAAGGGGGATCACGCAATTGTGTTGTGTGAATGACTATGAATCGTGTAACGTTGGGGACCGATTAGTAGAGTCTATAGATGACCGCATCGGTGGGTATATATGGACAGACCGAGGAGCAGTCCACATCGCAGTGATGTACTAGGTGCTATCAAGTGTGAAAGTCACATCCGTGTACAGCGTAGGCTTCCTTTGGATACGATCCAGTACACGTACAAACAGTTCAACTATCTCTGGTTCTAGAGATTAAATGTATAAACTTAACCCTTTGCACTCGACTGTTTCCTTTAGGGTCACATTTGAAATGCTAAGCGCCTTTGAGTGCTGAGGGTTAAATGATCAGATTCGAATCCCAAATCTCTTTAATTCCTCATTGTCCACAGTTCTCAATTTGTAAATTAGAAGTCGAACTTAAAAATTAAACTTTGTAATCTCGACAAAGGTACCATTTTTCTTAGGGAAGTCTTATGATGCCACGAGGGTAGATTACTATACAGTTATATTCTTAGGACTGCCTGTACCATTAAGCGTCCACGCACCAGTATTTGCAGTTTTCTTCCTATTCCAGCTATACAGGTTCCAGCACGCCAGGTTAGCTCTACAAGGTGATTTTCTCGCAAAAGGAAGTGTAACCAAATGTACCAGACCGTTCTTCCTTTTCTCCCATACACGATTCAATCGTCTTTGCTGTCACAGGACAATGTCGATCTTCTATGGCTGACAAGGAGCAGTAGAGCGGTATGTTTAACGGCACTTCCTTTCGAGTCACTAGCGAGAGAATCACTCTATGGTATTAACAATGACCGCCCTACTTCACGTTTGCATCAAAGAGCATCTGCAGTTGTCCCGTGTTCTTGTTCTCAAAATATGAGGCCCAAATCTCTTCAGAACTTTCAGTATGTGTTCAACTGTCCAGTGGATGTACAATTTGGAAGTCACCTATTCATGTCTATAAGTAAATTGCATGACTTCTGTTACACTTCTTGTCTACCTATGACCCGTCTTTCAGCTGGCTGGTCTTTCCTTGACTTCTCAGAGGATCCTAGGACTGCGTTTACATTATAAGTACAGTGGGTGAGTGCTAAGGAAGTTACTAGGGAAAAAGGTTGTCTATTATCTTTGTCATTTCTCTGTTACTGGTCTGGGTCGGGTCTGACCGCTTGCCTGTGGGCTGGGTCTGACTACTTACCTATGGGCCGGGTCTAACCACTTGTCTAACTATGGGCCAGGTTTGACTACTTGCCTGTGGGCCGGGTCTAACCACTTGTCTAACTATAGACCAGGTTTGACCACTTGCTTATGGGCCCAGTCTTACCAAACTACTTGCAAATGTATGCATCACTCAGATAGACTAAGGTTCAAAGTACCGAAGGATAAAACATTGTATAAGAACCTCATGTGTAATGGAACAAGTTGCCACACAATATATAATCACACGAAGCAATTATCGACTTACCCCCATATTTCGTTATTGGTTAATCACAGTGATTTGGTGAAGCAGAATTCTCTTAAGGTTTCTTATCAAGCAAGTAATTTATCACGTTTTAACGAGTCACGAAAGTCATAAAACGCGAGGGTTGCACATGTCTGGCAGTTACAGGAATAAACGTTCGCTAGTAAAGGGGATGATCGAGCGAGACGGCGGTTTATCGGTGCTCCAATTTGCGCGGGATGGAAAGAGCCGGTTTTTTCCGCAACTGGAGCGAAAGATCAGCGCTCCGAGCATCGATGTTTCCTCGAACATATTTCACAGACTTTTCTGGGGGAAGGACGCTTTGGGGGTCCATCGTGAATCGAACGGTTCTACGCTCCGTTAAATCGAAGCACCGCAATCCATTTGGTGAATTTCACCGGAGGACCGTGCGCGAAAACGAAGATCACGAGGCGGATCTTCATCGCTTGTAACGTGCCATTAGACTCGCGGCATCATTGGATCTTTGATTATCGAACGGGAAAAAAGGGCTGACCTCTTTGCTATCTATTCACTTTGGCCGGAACGATTAATTGAAATCGACGGTGATAACGTCGCATTGAATGTTGCCTTTGCGTGAACTTCGATGATGCTCCGCGCTTCCATTAAGCTCGAGTGTCTCTCTATTCGGAGCCACGGTTTTTGTTGCCGACCGGTGATGCCTGATGCTAAATGTTAAACGGTAATTCAACTACCTTCTCTATAGAAAACGTATTCCCTCTTCTGGAACTTCTTCAAAGAAATCCTCTTATGCAATGTTTATCGTTCGCTCTAAACAGACCCTGAAGCATCTGTCCTCACCGTAATGCTTGCGTACCGTCATATTTATTGCGCGCATTTTATATCGCCTTGTCACGTGTCGCTAACTCGATTTTATTGCTTAACAACATCTACGTAATTCTTACGCAATTATACATCTTCACAATTTAACTAAATTCTCAAATTTCTTCCTCGTTTCACTTTGCACATGTCTTTAACCAAGGTTCATTCCATCAGTACCCGGTTCCTCTGAGTTACCTACCTATCTTCCGCACGTTAGATGTCTGAAAGCCCACGAAGGGCTCAATCGAGCGGATTAATTAGGAGAGGGCCGAAAAACGCGCACTCGTTTATCAGGGTGGCACGGGGTGGCGGGGGCGGCTTAATATTGCAAATCGGATTTAGCCTTGGGCGCTGGCCGCGCATGATTATCGGCGTGTCGGCATTTCATAAACGCGTCCACATCAAACGCAGCTGGTCGGTCGATCGCGATAATATTTGTCACGTAGTTGCGGTGCGCGGCAGCAGGCGCGGATACAGGCTAATCGATCGGCCTCTGTACCCGGCTGCTGTATGCGTGATTACTTTCCGGCGCGCGTTCGTTGTCTCCTCCACGTCCGGAATTCGAGGTACGCTGTTGCCGCCAGGCCACGCCACGATACCTAAAGCCCCATTCACATATACGCAAGATCGGCTTCTGGAATTCCGCTATGTCTACTTTTACTCTTTCGCGATTTGCGATTGCTGTACGTTAAACTGTACTTTATTAATTTAATTATTTATGTTGGTAAAGTAAATTGGAAACTACTGAACATTTTAGAAATGAATTTTGACTGAACATTTTAGAAATGAATTTTGACTGAACATTTTAGAAATGAAGATTGACTGAACATTTTAGAAATGAATTTTGACTGAACATTTTAGAAATGAATTTTAATTGAACATTTTAGAAATGAATTTTGATTGAACATTGTAGAAATTAATTTTGACTGAACATTTTAGAAATTAATTTTTAATTGAACATTTTAGAAATTAATTTTTAATAGAACATTTTAGAAATTAATTTTTAATAGAACATTTTAGAAATTAATTTTTAATAGAACATTTTAGAAATTAATTTTTAATTGAACATTTTAGAAATTAATTTTGACTGAACATTTTAGAAATTAATTTTTAATTGAACATTTTAGAAATTAATTTTTAATTGAACATTTTAGAAATTAATTTTTAATAGAACATTTTAGAAATTAATTTTTAATAGAACATTTTAGAAATTAATTTTTAATAGAACATTTTAGAAATTAATTTTTAATTGAACATTTTAGAAATGAATTTTAACTGAACAATATGAAAATGTACATAATCAATTTTAAAATGTACATTAATAAAACAAGTTCAAACTAATTAAACAATTTACAAATATACATAATCAAACATTTTCAAAATGTACATTACTAAAATAAATTAAAAGATATTTTTAAATAGACAATTAAAAAATGTACAATACTGAAGAACTTAAAAATATGAGCAATTCAAGGAACACATCTTTAGTTTTAACTGAAGTATCTTTTCTTCTGGAGTGTTTTTTTGAGGCTCATCTTGTGTCTGGATACTCAGACAGTCTTCAGTTGGTCAAATGGTAAAAGTTTGTTTAAAAATTTCTGTTGGAAATGAAGCTACAAGTTGTTCTTTGGTGGTAAGTAAAAAGTGGAATGTGGATGGTGCTGAAACGCTTAGGCACGTCTGAAAGCACTTTGTTCGCGGTAGATGTGGACCGTGCGTGGTACGACATTCGTCAGTGTTGCTCTCCCACGGAAATCGTTCAGCGCTTTTGATTCGTTCGATTGAACGCGGCATGATTGAGTCATTAACAGCTATGACGTCTCATTCGAGGATCGAGTGTTTAAGTTTGAGATTATCGTAATGAGTCCAAAAGATGAATTTGATTGAATCAAAATTCATGGAAGTCACTTTTGTACAAGAATAGATTTAAGTTTTTTACTGCTTGCATGATGTATACACACGTCTCATAAATAATTAATGTTGCTACTGCTTTCGTTTTACACCTACGCATGCTTGTCTCAATGACACGTCATTCTTCCACATTTCGATACGAATTTATTACAAACCAAAACGACATCAAATTAAAAAATAAAAAATCAGTGCACACATAATTGCATAATTTTGATTTCAGGTCACGCAGTCCCTAAGGGCACTCAATCTTGCTACAAAAAATGAGTTAATAAATCAAGAGTTTCACTTTCAGCAATTACCGGACACCTGCACATAATGAAAAATCACGGTGTCTTTCGACAACGGTACACGATCAAACGAATACGAAATCGTTTCACCGTTAAAAGGAAAAAAAGGTGTGAAAGAAAAAAAGAAGTCGGTTGCCCCTATGGCGGCGACACTGCCCACACCCTGAGAAGGAAACTGGCCGTACCCGTTTTCTGATCAACGGTTTTAAGTCGGGGAAAGTAGCGAACGGGAAACGCGTCTATGTATGTATGCGTCTATGCAATATGTACACACGCGTTATGCGCGAGTTTTCTTTGCCTACGATGTATGCAGCATTGCGGTCGTGTAACTTTTAATTGGGTTATCTGTCCCGGAACGCCGTCAATCCACGTGGTTATAGGCCCGATACAGAGAGCTTTTCCATGTACCGCCAGTGACCCGAATGAAACTCTGTTTTAAAGACGGTAATCGCGAACACGCCCTTTTCGTGGCCCGCCAGCGTGACAACTATCGATAACGTGAAATTAATAACCGCTTCTCTTGGGCTGGTGAACGAATGCGAAAGGGTAAAATACGGTTTGTGGAGTTTTCAGGGTGTCCAGAATATATGGAGAGAGAGGTGAGAATTTGTAGGTTTGTGATTTAGTTTGTGGTATTTGTGTTTTTTTACTGTGGGGAGAGGTTTCAGACAAATTTCAGGATATGAAATTTATAAATTTATAAATTATATCATTTTTATATTCTGAAATTTGTAAATTCTTGTGGAGACAAATAGATGTATCTGCAAATACTAAAATCTTCAGATACTATATTTTCAATGTGTAGATTCATAAATTTCTATGTAACCACAGCTGTAGATCCTTAATTGGTATTAGCAAATTTTAACAGCCCCAAATCTCTAAATCTCTAAATCCATAAATCCCTAAATTCATAAATCTCTTAATCCATAAACCTCCAAATCCCTAAACTTCCAAATTCTCAACCCCCCAAATCCCCAATTCCCCAAATCCCCAATTCCCCAAATTCTTAATTTTCCAAATTCTAAACCCCCTAATTCCAAATTCCCCAAATTCCAAATCCCCCTAATTCCAAATTCCCCAAATTCCCAATTTTCCATATTCCAAATCCCCCTAATTCCAAATTCCCCAAATTCCCAATTTTCCAAATTCCAAATCCCCCTAATTCCAAATTTCCCAAATTCCCAATTTTCCAAATTCCAAATCCCCCTTATTCCAAATTCCCCAAATTCCAATTCCCCAAATTCCAAATTTCCCAAATTCTCAAACCCCCAAGTTCCCAATCCCCCAAATTCCTAATTTTCCAAATTCCAAATCCCCCTAATTCCAAATTCCCCAAATTCTCAAACCCCCAAATTCCCAATCCCCCAAATCCCCAAATCCCCAATTCCCCAATTCCCCAAATTCCTAATTTTCCAAATTCCAAATCCCCCTAATTCCAAATTCCCCAAATTCCAATTCCCCAAATTCCAAATCCCCCCAATTCCAAATTCCCCAAATTCCAAATCCCCCAAATTCCAAATCCCCCAAATTCCAAATCCCCAAATTCCAAATTCCCCAAATTCCAATTCCCCAAATTCCAAATCCCCCAAATTCCCAATTCTCCAAATTTCCAAATCCCCCAAATTTCCAAATCCTCAAATTCTCAAATCCCCAAACCTTCACATCCCCAAACTCCTATTTCCTTCCACAAGTCCCAAAATCCATAAACTCCCAAATTCCAAAACCCTAAACCTCCCCAACCCCCCAAGATCGCAATCTCCCAAAATTCCATAATTCCAAATATCAAAGCTAAAATATCAAATTTCGAAATCTCCAATTAAATCCCAGCATAAACGCGATACGAGATGAAAACCGTGATGGGGTACTACACCCTCATCTGGGTAACGCGTTGCACCTTGTAGGCCGGTGTAGCGAAGCGAATCGAATTTCAACGCGCGTGTCAACTGCAGGAGAAAAGAGAAAAGGAGCGTGTACGCGTACAGAGGGGGTGGCTTTTTCTCCGCGGCAACCTGCAACCCCGAAACGCGACAACCCTCTTAACGTTGCCGAGCAGTCTTCTCTTACGATGTTACGCGGCTGCTTCAACGCCGATGGAAGGGTGGAACGGTTGCTCCGGCCTCGCTTTTTCTATCTGAAAATAGGGTGAATCGAATTGACGCCACGTAAGAGGCTGAACGACGTTCAGATTCGATCTTCCGGTTGGAAGAGTCGCGTGTAGCCGTTCGCGAGCTTCTACGAAAGGGAAACATCGTTTCTTCCTCGAAGGGGGTTAAATCGATGGTAAACCCTCGTTTGGGAGACCACCGTGGCTGTGGAAGATGGGGCTTTTGTCATCGCAAATATCTTGTTATATTCTACTTCGTTTCTTTTAAATTTTAGAAAATTTTTCATTCAAATTTAGTTTATTTTTATCACTGTTGATGAAGGGCTTTAGGTAATTTGTGGAGAGACATGATGAAGGAGCTGCACCCTTATAGAAGCTATAAGTATTAACCTTCTACATTCAATCTATAAATTGAAATTCATATATGCAAATTAAGTTCAGTACTTAAATTTAGTCTTGCAAGGTTAGATGTCGTACACCTAACTGACCTTACTGTTCTACAAATTTATTCCACAGCAAATAAATATAAAAACACTGAATTAATTTGTATCAGTATACACTGAATTAATTTGGTTAATATACTCTTGACTTAACCTGTCAAATTAAATTTATCTATTAAAAAATCCAAGAATAAAATTGTAAAAAAATATAACAATGCTAGGTTTTGAGTCGTCGTTAAAATTGTAGAAGATGCTTCCTAGAAAAATCCTTGACACGGTGCGCGAACACTTCCGCCACGTTTGCAGCTCACGCATTCGCCGCACGAGTTAACAATCCCAATTTGCCCTTTCGACTTTCCTTCCCCGATTACCTGCAACCCCCCAGAACCGCCCCCTCCTCTTACATCTCCGAACTGCGCATCGTCGTTTCAACGAGGGAAGCGGATCGACCACGTTGAAATTCTCACGTTCACCCCCCGCGGCCGGAAACCACCCCCGCAACCGGCTGGGTGGATGTTCGCGCGCGCGCTTCCTCGATCGATAATATTTTCTCAATACAGCGTCAACGGGAAACAACCATAACGTCTTCTGGACGTTGGTCCCCATATTGCATTCAAATTCACCATGTTTTCTCTCTTTGAAGAGTTCTTTCATGCGGAATGTTTCGTATCTCAATTAATTTTCATGAAAATTTACTGGTATTCGTATATAATTATTTGTCGAGCTGATCGAGAATTATTTTGCATATTTCGAATGACGTTTTCTGTTCTGTAAATAATTTGTAATATTTCTTTAATCATTTTTATATAGGAATTGAAATTGAGGGTGTAAGACAAAGTGTTTGTCACTTAATTTTTGATTAAATGTTCGGTGCAAATGATGTACTGTTGCATACATCATTTTGTCATTATTAAATTCCTACCAAAATTTCCTCATGTAATATTTATTAATTTCAATGTTTCAAGTAATAATTTTCTTTTCACTATTCGGCGCTTATTATATCGTCATTATGCGCCATTTTAATGTGCTCTGATAAACAAAATGGGGAGGTGAAAATATGTTAAAAACATACAGGGTCACACATTTTAGGAACGCAGAATTTCTGAAATACGCAAAAGATACTTTTTACAATAATTCATAATAATTTCAACAATTTCTTGTGAAGACGTATGTAGCAAATGTATTTGATGATTCTTAAGATTTCAAAGTTTCCCAAAATTTCATACTTTGGAAATTATTAGATATGCAAGACATATGAACCACCCTGTACTTTTACTCTGAGAGTCATCTCCGAATCTCCAGAATAAATATATTTCATCCCCACAGCTAAGCCATCCAGACACGAAATTCTGAATCATCAAGACAAATGATAACGCAAAAAATTAGAGATCTATTTATTAAACTCGTCATCAATTATCGCATAAAATCAGATCCGCTGGCACCCAGTATAATACCGAGTGTGTACAAATTATCCGAGATACGTTAATCCGGTTGGCTTCCAAGAGGATCCCTGACATCCACCCCCTGTCTGTCCCTTCTTCCGTTCTTTTCTCACCTGTTCCCCGAGTGCGAAACGAGGCTAGTAGAAGGACGAAGACGTCGAAGGAGAAAGCGAGGGGTTGGACCTCGTAACGGCTCGAGGGTGGCTGAGGAGGGTAGCGAAGCGAGGAAACTCGCGAAGGGTGGAAGAGGAACACGCTGCTCTCGGAGAAAGAGGGAGGAGGGAGGGGGTCGCCGTGAATGGAGCTGCAGAGCACGGAGGAGGCGGAGGCCAACCCCAAGCTGGGGTTGCCGGGGCAACGCGGGAGGCGTAGGCACTCTGGGGGCAGAGAGGAAGGGTTCTCTCCCTCGTTCGTTCGGTCGACCAGGGCCATGCCACGAGGGTTGCAGAGGAGAGGGCTCCTGCCGAGCGGAGCATGTTCAGGGGGTGGCGACGAATGGTGGGGGCAGTCGGATTCGTAGGAAGGGGTGGAAAAGACCGCTCCACGACGAACGACCGGATACACGATCGCCGGACGTTGTTGCTGTTGTTGTACTTTAAACTGTGCCTTCTACTACTTGTTTGTACGACCAGTTACTCACGTGTGTATCTTTCACCCCTATATGCTTTCGGGTATTTATCCCTCGATGGTTATATTTGTAGGAACGGTGTGCTACGGAATTCCTTGTTCAAACCCTTCTCCCAAACGGATCGATCTCTTATCCTCTTCCGTTAAGAGATGCTCTTCTATGCAATACACTTCAAATACTACTTCATTCTTACTAATCTGCATTATTTTCAAAATATTGCCTCTTGTGTGAGAATATTACACAGCTATATGTAAGATGACAAAGCATGTCAGAACCATGTGTAGCATAGGATGTGTAGGATTTTGAACTTCCACATCTTTTATTTGGACTTACAAGAAAATCTAGTTATCGACGTAAAATTTAATTTGCAGATGCATCAAAAATAGCTCTATAATGAGATTCATAAAAAATATCGTCATAAATTTTATTTTTATAAACGACAAACATTTGTATTGTTCAGACTTATTTGAGGGACTGTACGTCTGAACCTGTTGAAGTTTAGACTTGACAATTTTTCAACAGTTACAGAGTACTTAACTTCGTGACACATATGAAGATGGCCATATATTTGCTTAATCTTTTATTCGGACTTACAAGAAAATCTAGTTATCTTCATCGATGTAAAATTTAATTTGCAGATGCATCAAAAATAGCTCTATAATGAGCTTCATAAAAAATATCGTCATAAATTTTATTTTTATAAACGACAAACATTTGTATTGTTCAGACTTATTTGAGGGACTGTACGTCTGAACCTGTTGAAGTTTAGACTTGACAATTTTTCAACAATCACAGAGTACTTAACTTTATGACACATATGAAGATGGTTACATATTTGCTCAACGTTACTAATCAAACCAAGACGACCTTAAAATAATTCTTCAATAATATTCAAGTTTTCTTCATGTCTTACTAATTCTGCATTGTTGAATTTTCTTATACATGTATATAGAATGTGAAAAATAAAGATACCCTGCTTGGACTGAAAACGAGCAATAAAACAATAACATAAAAGTAAAAAATTAACAGCTCCTCAAAACCGAATTGTTCAACAAATTTCCCTGGTGCAATAATTAAACGAAGTTACTATTTAAAAAGTCCAATAAACGAAAAATTCGTGTGCAATCTTTCCATTTAAATAATTAATAAATTGTTCAATTAGCACAGAGCGATGTAAAAGCATTGGATGTCCTACTTGATGTAGCATTTTTTCCCCGTAACGAGATATCGGGGTTAAAAATTGGAGCGATGAAATTACCGTTTTAAAAACCGTGACGACCGCAAATATTGAACGAGATTGCATTTTTTTTCTCGCCTGAAATTACTGGTGTTCCGGGCCGGCTCGAAAAACACAACAATTATTTAACGCTAAATTCGCTCGGGCCAGGGGAAGCTTTTTCAATTAAACACACGCCACGCGTTGCGCGACCCTTTAATAAATTCGCGAAAAATGCAGTGCCGCTCTCTAAATTCGGAAAAATAAATCATTACCGGCGTCACGCTTCGAAATTCGTTTTCCCTCGCATTCCGTCGCCGTTCTCTCGTCCACCCTTGTGCCCGTGTTTCATCCCCCTCTGCGCCGCCCCCCGTGATTCGCGGCTGGAACGAAAAAGCTTCCCGTTTGGAGGATTTTGTAAAAACAACACCGGCGGACGCGCCGGTTTCCCCGCAGTGATTTCTCTTCGAATATCGATTCCAGCGCCGGCCAAAAAATAAAGGGAAGAGCGGAAAAAAATATCTTGGAAAAAGGGATACACATTTTTCGGCTTCAACCGGAAAACCGGTTACCCAGAAAGGATTAATCGTATATACCTCCCACCTCTGCGCGTTCATCGAGTATCCTGTTTGCGACAATTCGTCCTTGCAATTTTCAGCCAGTCGATTTTTCAACTTTGATCGTTTCGATGGAAAGTTGCTGCAATTTTGTGAAAAACGATGGATTTGGAGATTAACGATTTTGGTAGGGAGGATTTTCAGTTACTTGGGGTTTACTTGCTGCAAAATTAACTACTTAGTACTCGGTTATTACTGGAAAATTACTGGATGAAGCAGCGGGGTTATTAAACTCGAAAATTACTGGATTACCCTCTTAAATTAATAAATTCCCACGCCCTAGAATTATTTAATTACCGCATTCCTACTCTTCGGAATTGCTGAATTCCTACCCCTACAGAATTATTAAATACTTGTTATTTTCTACCTAGAAATTTTATTTTCTGAAATTTATGTTGTGCAGCTGAAAATCGTATCTTGTATTCAAAACATATTTTGTTTATTAAAATTTGTATCTCGCATTCAAAATCATATTTTGTATCTAATAATTGTATTTTATATACAAATTTATATAATGGATCTTAAAATTGTATTCTGTATGCACAAATTATATTTTGTATCTAATAATTGTATTTTGTATATACAAATTGTATGTTGATTTTCAAAATTGTATCTTGTATTCACAAATTATATCTAGTACATAATAATTGTATTTTGTATGTAAAAATTGTATGTTGAATCTCAAAATTATATCTTGTATTCACAAATTATATTTTGTATCTAATAATTGTATTTTTTATATACAAATTGTATGTTGAATCTCAAAATTGTATCTTGTATTCACAAATTATATTTTGTATCTAATAATTGTATTTTGTATGTAAAAATTGTATGCTGAATCTCAAAATTGTATCTTGTATTCACAAATTATATCTTGTACATAATAATTGTATTTTGTATGTAAAAATTGTATGTTGAATCTCAAAATTGTATCCTGTATACACAAATCATATTTTGCATCTAATAATTGTATTTTGTATGTAAAAATTGTATGTTTGATTTAAAAATTGTATGTTAGACTTAAAAACTGTATCTTGAACCTAAAAATTGTACCTCAGAAATTATACTTACTAAAAATTATATTCTGTACCTAAAAAATAATGTTCTGTACCAAAACTAACTGTATTCTATATATAAAAAATTGTACATTAAATCCAAAAATTGTATGATGCATCTAAAAATTGTATCTCGAGTCTAAAATTTGTACCTCAGAACCACGCTTACCACTTAAAATTTATATTCTGTACCCAAAAAATTATGTTCTAAAAAAATGTACCTAAAAAAAAGTGTAATCTCCACCCAAAAAATTGTGCCTCAAATCCAAAAATTGCATAATGCATCTAAAAATCGTATTACCACCAAAAAAATTTCCCAGAAAAGTAGATTAAAAGTAAAGAACCCAAGAGCAACTTTGTTCATCTCCCCCGTTTGGATGTATCTTGGGAAATAATTGAGCGTGCACATTTAAACCGAGGATAGAACGTGTATGGCCGCCAGTGCATGGCTGATTTTCACATTTTTCTTTTTTTCCCTTTCCAAGTCGACGACTATCCGGACACGGTTCTCGCGTACACAGCTTCCTAGTTACGACCCACATATTTACCAACGTATCCGACTGTACATGGTTCGTCCATGTACACCCACCCACGCACCCCTTTGCTTCTATATGCGCCTAGTCGTCCATCTTTACGTTCTTCTAACTTCGCTTTGTCGATGACTAGTGATCAAAATTATCGATTCGCATTTTATGTTAGTATGCAAGAGACAATTTCATTTTATTTCTCAGGTGATTTCTCGGATGATAGATTTTTTTATAGGAAACTATTCGTATGATTTATAAAAATTTGGGAGATGAGAATTTGATTAATTGAGAATTTGGGAATTTGAGGATGCAAATTTGGGGAAATGGAAATTTCCAAGGTTGAGATTTTAGAGGGGTTGGAATTGGGGGCTTGAGAATTCGGAAAGTTAGAATTTGGAAGTGTAGGAATTTGGGAAGTTAGAAATTAGAGAATATAGAAATTGGGGGTTGAGAATTTGCAAAGTTGAGGTATTAGGAATTTAGAATTGGATGCGTGGGAATTTGAAAATTTAGAAATTCGGGGTTGAGAATTTGCAAAGTTGAGGTATTAGGAATTTAGAATTGGATGCGTGAGAATTTGAAAATTTAGAAATTGGGGGTTGAGAATTTGCAAAGTTGAGGTATTAGGAATTTAGAATTGGATGCGTGGGAATTTGAAAATTTAGAAATTGGGGGTTGAGAATTTGCAAAGTTGAGGTATTAGGAATTTAGAATTGGATGCGTGGGAATTTGAAAATTTAGAAATTGGGGGTTGAGAATTTGCAAAGTTGAGGTATTAGGAATTTAGAATTGGATGCGTGGGAATTTGAAAATTTAGAAATTGGGGGTTGAGAATTTGCAAAGTTGAGGTATTAGGATTTTAGAATTGGATGCGTGGGAATTTGAAAATTTAGAAATTGGGGGTTGAGAATTTGCAAAGTTGAGGTATTAGGGATTTAGAATTGGATGCGTGGGAATTTGAAAATTTAGAAATTGGGGGTGTAAGACTGTGGAAAGCTAGAAATTTAAAAATAGAGGTTAGAATATTTGAAATATTAAGAATGTAGAAATTTAGGTTTTAAAAATGTATAAATCTATAAATTTGAAAATTAGAATATTGATTCGAGGTAATTGATGTGGCTCTTCATTAGACATTCTTCAGATGTGATTAATTTTACTCGAATTTTTAATACACATCAGTTTAATTATTCAAGTCTAATTATTAGAGTGGGAGTTGGGTGATAGTTGCATAATAAATTGACATAATATTTTAACTTTCTTTGTTTATTTTAAAATTGCAGCTGTGACTGGTTTTGTTTGACGCACCTCACAAATAAATCAGAGTGTAAGGGGTTGATTAGTAAACTATTTCATTAATTTTTAATAATGATCACCAGACTATTTCCTCAAATTTAACCATAGTCAGTCAACTTCTGTATTTTCAACAATTAGTAAATAATTTTTGTGTACTACAAATAGACACAAATGACAAGTGGAATTTAAAGATTGTGCCTTAGCGTCGAAGAGCATAATTTCTAAATACAACCCTTTGAAGTTTAGGTTGTCCCTGTGGCCCATTTCCAATCATCCTTGACACTTTTGTCCACGAACATTCGCAATACAGAAACAATACTCGTTGCCTATTCACCAAGTGTTTCTTCTATTCTCACACCTTTTCTTCGCATCCGAGCACGTTTTGTCCCGTCGAATATTCTACGCTCGTTCCATCGAGCATCACAATAGCCAGAGGCGAGAGCCATCTCGAGCATCCCCGTTTCCGGTATCGAACGTTCTCGCATCTCGTGGCTCTCGCGTTACACGAATTACCGCTTCGGTACCTACCTTCTGTCATTCTTTTCGAAACAGGATTGCGTCGTTTCCTCTTGCCTCGGCCGGTTTCTATTGGATTGGATTACTATGCATCGGTAATTCTAGAGGTTTGCGTTGCTGTTACTCGCACTAATAATCGATCGCGTTCAGAGATACACAACTTGCAACGTTCTGACAAACGGGATATTGTAATTTCATTCAGGTGAAAGCTTAATGGCTTACTTCCTTCCTATGAAAATAAACTGCGGTTTTTATTAGATATTTGTTATGTTGTTTATTAGGTATACTTCTAGTTCTTTTTTTTTTAAGGTTTTATATATAGTTTCAGAGTTAGTAATTTATTTCAAATTTTTATATATTTACAGCAAATTTTAATATTCTCAAACTTGCAGATTATCAAGTTTTGTAATTTGCAAATTCTCAAATTTCTAAATTTGCAACCAACCATATTTCTACGCTTCCAAATTCTCAAGTTCCCAAATTTCCAACCCTTCCGAATTTCTACGCTTTCAAATTCTCAAATTTCAAATTTCCACCCCCCCAAATTTCTACGCTTCCAAATTCTCAAGTTCCCAAATTTCCAACCCCCCAAATTCTCAAATTCCCAAATTTCCAACCCCTCCGAATTTCTACGCTCCCAAATTCTCAAATTCCCAAATTTCCAACCCCCCAAATTCTCAAATTCCCAAATTTCCAACCCCCCAAATTCTCAAATTCCCAAATTTCCAACCCCTCCGAATTTCTACGCTCCCAAATTCTCAAATTCCCAAATTTCCAACCCCCCAAATTCTCAAATTCCCAAATTTCCAACCCCTCCGAATTTCTACGCTCCCAAATTCTCAAATTCCCAAATTTCCAACCCCCCAAATTCTCAAATTCCCAAATTTCCAACCCCCCAAATTCTCAAATTTCCAAATTTCCAACCCCCCAATTTCTACGCTCCCAAATTCTCAAATTCCCAAATGTCCAACCCCCAAATTTCTACGCTCCCAAATACTCAAACCCCCTAAAACCTCAACCTTGCAAATTTCCACATCTCCAAATTAGCACACACCCCAAATCCTCACCCCCAAAAATTCTCAATTCCAACTCCTCAACCCTTAAATCTCCTTTCCAATATTTCTATTCCCCCAAATTCTACACTTCAAAATTCCACCTCCACACAACCTCCTATAATTACAAACCTTGCACGTCAAAATCATTAGAAATTTTCCTCCAACTCCTTAGAGCATGCCTCGCATAAACGTCAGGTTAATTACGGCTCCGTCAGATCTCGATTGGATGATTTCGGGGTCTAGCTTAATTGCGACGAAATTATCAAAATTTCTCGACGGTCTTTGTCACGCGTGCATCGACGAAGCAATTTGTCGTTCGCTTCCTCGGCGAACAAAGAAACACGCCGCGGAAAGGTACGCGATGCTAAACGTTTTGATAGCGATGCGCTCGTTAATGAACGCGTGCTGCCGATAATTTAAAGCAGCCCTGGAAAATGAGTTGAAAGCACGCGCTTTGCTCGCTGCCGAAAATCAAGCTTCCGCTTCGCGAAGGGGATGAAGAAACAGAGAGAGAGAACACGGTCCATGCAATTTGTTTGTTTGACGGGGAAACAGTGGCTCGAAAAACTCTTTAATTGCTCCTGCCTTTGTGGAGCTTCTTCCAACTTTCATACTTTCATTAACACGAAGGAAATTTACGCACCTTACGCTCGTGATGACACGAATTATTATGCACTTTGTTTATTAAACCGAAACTGAAATCGGGTAAATTCACGCGTTTTTTTTTTTCTTTAGGTATTTTATATTTTAATTGAAGTGTTTTGGGGTAAAATTCGTCGGGTTTCTTTGCAGATATTTATTTTATGTTTATGGTTTATTTTGTGGGTCTTATTTTTGTCATTTCATATTTTTTTTACAATTAAATTTGCATGTATTATTTTTGTATTTTTTTATTTTTATACTTGCATGTATTATTTTTGTATTTTCTTATATTTTTATTTTGATATTTGTATGTATTATTTTTGTATTTTTTTATTTTTATACTTGCATGTATTATTTTTGTAATTTCTTATTTGTTTTATTTTTACACTTATATGTATTTATTTTTGTAATTTCTTATTTTTGTATTTTTATATTTGCATGCATTATTTTTGTAATTTTTTATTTTCTTTATTTTTACACTTGTATGTAATTATTTTTTTATTTTCACATTTACATGTATTATTTTTGTATTTTCATATTTTTATTTTTTTGCAATTGTATATATTTATTTTTGTATTTTCATATTTTTTTATTTTTACATTTAAATGTCTTCATTTTTGTAACTTCATATTCTTTTATTTTTGCACTTGTGCATATTATTTTTTCATTTTTACATGTGCATGTATTATTTTTGTATTTTTATATATTTTTTATTTTGTACATTTGTATATATTTTTTTATTCCATTACATTTGTGTGTATTTATTTTTAATGTCACATTATGGAGAATTATTTTACAGTCGGTGAAAAATGTTTTGGATTTACAGACCCTTAGACAAATCCTCAAATTGGGCTGCTAACAAGATACAAGTCAGCATTTTAAACTGGTAACATAGAAAATTTATTGCTCCTCCGTATCGTGACAGCGATAATAACACGATGCAGACGTTTCTTTAGCATTCTCCAAACGAAAGAGTAATCGCGTCGATTTTCTCGCGATTCCAAGCGGAAAAACGCGACGATAATTATCCGAATCGCCTTGAACAAAATCGCCTCGCCTTCCTCCATTCGAAATAGTGTTCGCGTTTATTCAACGCGTTGTTGTTCCACGCTCCTCTTTTTTTTCCGCGTTTTTCGACATAACCACCGACGCAAAGCCTGTTTTCGTTCGCCTCGAATTAAACAACCGCCGTTCGCGTTTACCATTATTCCGTCACGAGCCGACGATTTAATCGCATTTTTCTCGCCAGCTATAAAAAATATATATGCGCCGTTCTATACGGTGATTACGAATGATGTGGATATTCGTTAGTTCGTAGCCACGAAACACGACTGCGTGGCTCTCCGGAAACGCATTTTACACCATTGGGGGGTGGGCAGACGCGTAATCATTATACCGACGGGTAGCAACGGGAGTAATCTCGTTTTCGAAGTTCCCGCTTTAAAATCGCGATTCGCAATTTCGCCACGGATGTAACAACCGGGCCGACAAATAAAATACATGCCGGAAAAATAAGGGAACCTTTTAACGAAAAGAATTTTGCCAAAATTCATTTTTATAACAGGTACTGTTTTCATGTAACACTGTTTTAATAAATGCCGCTTTTCCTTAAATTTAAAAAGTTCCGTCACTCTTCCACACTGTGTATTATGACCAATTCTAATTAATACATGAAATCGATGAAGTGCAGATTAAATACCGATCGCAAGATTGCATGTTAATAGCACGATTTTCTGTTTAATATGCATCTGAAATCACGCATTGCTCCATTAATAGTGATTGATGACTACAATCTGCGAATTGCATCTGAAAGACAAATGATACTTCGTGACTTCAACGGGCTAATTCATCATTGTAATCGTCGCGCATTAAAATCGAATTAAGTCAAATTCCAGGGGCGAGATTTTCGTTCGTACTCGTCGATATTTTTAAAGCGAGATATCTTGATAGGTCGATAATAAAGTAGCGGCGGCGAGCAACAGGCGATGTTTTTGCGTTAAGACACGCGGCGTAACCGCGACGCAGGGGGGTTGAAAAGGGTCAGCTAAGAAACCACGTACTCCTTTGAGTTTAATAGAATGCTAATTGGTTCGAGCGGCATTTCACCTGACCGCGTGGCACACGGAAATGCGTGTGCGCCGACCACACACACGCGGAAGTGGTCAGCCTTATCTATTGTGGCAGTGTCGTGAATGCTGGACGCTAATAACGCTGGTAATGCACTGCAGCTAATTAATCGCCTGCCATGGGGGCTGTTTCATTTTCTACTTCCAGCGAAAAATCTTTTCTGTCATTTTACGCTCGTATGCACAATTTTTAACCTCTGCTATTTCTTTATATCTTTCGATTGCTGGAAATTTTTAATTACATTCTTCGTGTGATTAGCGATTATTTTGTGAGTAGTTTTGTAGAAAATTATTTGCATTGTGTAATTTCTAGGATGATGTTGGTTTTTATTGTTATATTGCATAAGCAGTGATTTATGTGCAATTTTTGGTATAACTTGTTTATCTTGCGGTAATTTCTAGTATAGATCTATTACATTATATTGAGTAATTTATGACAATAATTGTCAGAACATAATTTTTATTTAATGAAGACAATTTATCTTAGAATTGGTCATAAATGATAATTAAATTATCATTTTGTGGTAATTTCTGATATAAACTATTCATATTATGTAATTATTATTTGTGACCAGTTCTAAGATAAATTGTCTTCATTAAATAAAAATTATTTTCTGACAATTATTGTCATAAATTATTTAATACATACTATTATGTCCAAAATCCATAAAAATCTTCTTAGAATAATTAATGTAAATTATCATTTTGTGGTAATTTCTGATATAAACTATTCACATTATGTAATTATTATTTAGTGACCAGTTCTAAGATAAATTGTCTTCATTAAATAAAAATTATGTTCTGACAATTATTGTCATAAATTATTTAATACATACTATTATGTCCAAAATCCATAAAAATCTTCTTAGAATAATTAATGTAAATTATCATTTTGTGGTAATTTCTGATATAAACTATTCACATTATGTAATTATTATTTGTGACCAGTTCTAAGATAAATTGTCTTCATTAAATAAAAATTATGTTCTGACAATTATTGTCATAAATTATTTAATATATACTATTACGTCCAAAATCCATAAAAATCTTCCTCAAGTATTACTACATTTAAAAACTTCATAATGTACAGAGAAGAGCGAATCCAATTACCAAATTCCCTCCAAAGGGTAAAATTTCCAGAAGAAAAATCAAAAGCCAGAAACAATAGCTCCCCTAATAGTCGACTCATCACAATGCACAAGAGCTCCGACATCAAACTTTAATAAACTTAATGAATCACCAAATTCATTCCAAAGAGCAAATTTCCAAAGAAAAAAGCAGAGAGAAACAATAGCACCCCTAATCCTACTCTATCCACAAGAACCTCAAATATAAAAATAAAACAGTAATTACAATTCCAAAAGTCCATAATATCACATATAGGTTTGCATGTCAAATTACCAAATTCTCTCCAAAAAGCAAAATTGCAAATAAAAAAGCAAGGAGAAACAATAGCATCCTTAATCCTATCCACAAATATCAAACTAAAGCACTAATTCCAAAATCCCATGTGATATAGGTTTGCATGTCCAATTACGAAATTCCCCTGAAAGGGTTAAACTTGTCTGTAAGAAAAAGGCAAAGAGCTCACCCAATAAACCCGGTCGAGATTCTCGGAAACCCATAAGACTGTTCTGGCGGAATATCCGAGAGCGGAAGGGAAAATAGAGAAAGGAGCCTTGGAAGACGAGGGTGGCCGAGTAAGGTAGAGGAGGCAGGCAGCGTTAGACGGGATGGTCGTGGACACCCCCTTGGTGGAGAGCTGCGAGCCAGAGGGGTTATCGATGGTGGCGGATAGTACGTCAGAGCCGGAGGCCGGCAGCGGGGGTCGACGCCGGGGATTCAAGTGGAAGCTGCGGCCAATCCGAAGGAATCGTCGCCATGGCTACCGGCGCCTGCGTCCACCGACTCGCATGCAGACGTTTCGCACAAACGTACCTGGCCGCCCTTACACACACGCTCGTCTACCACCCTCTCCTGTATTTAAATATATCGCGTTCGGATTCGTGTCCGTGTACCCTATGGAATGTGCAAATACCCTGGGCGTACACACGCTCGAGCGCGCGCGGGAGCGTGTATCTTGGGCTCCTTCGCGTGTACGGCGCCCACATAGCCGGCCACTTACGTCTCCCGTATGTACACGACGCGTGTGTCCGACGGGGGTGGTTGCACAGGGTGGTGCGGGCTCGAAGATAGGCGTTAATACGATTCATCTTTCTCTCTTTATATGCTCGCTTCTCTTTCTTTCCCCCCTCTTCTTCGAGCACACAGTGCGTGTCTTTGTTTCTGCGTCGTCAAAGGGGTAACTACCGGTGACGCTCTCTTTGTCTCCTTGTCTTTTAACCCAGTTTTTATCGCGACCGGCTGGGAAAAATTGCTGTCGGCGTCGGAATTTAGGCGAAGGGAGAAGAGGTTTAAAAGTCATTTTTCCAGACACCCGGTGCATAAAGCTGCGTAAATAAAGTTATCGTCTTGGTCTTGTTTGCACGCCACTTAGGACCGCGAAGTTTCTCTCTCTTTGACGTGCTTTGAAGCCGAGCGAAGCGGACCGCCAACCCTCCTCTTTGCCGATGCTTTCCAGATTTATTCAACTTTTATGCTTCGATCCACCCCTCTGGCCCCGCGGTAATCCTATCCGTCCCGAACTTTTCCCGCCAAGATTATCCGCCCCCCTTTGTTTCGGAAGAGGAGTTTCACCCTCTCTAACGATTTAATCGACGATCTCCGGATTCGAAGACTCCTCGAATCTTCTTTACCGACTGCCGTTCCACGAACCGTACCCATCGAGGAAGTATCGCAACTTCGTTCAACCCACTTTCGAGCCGCGTTTATAACTGTGACAAACTTAAAAAGTGAACGAGCCTACAACAGCTAGCTGTTGCTTCGCGCCGTCACACACTTCATTTTCATCTTCGCGCGCTTTACCAGCCTCTCTTCCTTTGTACTTTGAACAGCGAAGTACAAGAGAAGCTATTCACGGGCAGAAGTAGCCGGACGAGTGGGCCAAAATTGCGGCTGCCGGTTTTAAACGTGCCCCATTAGGGGAACGCGAGGTATTTTGATCGTCTGTTTTCGTTCAGCCTTCGTTTTCTTCCGACTATTTTTGTTAACGGTTTGTTTCTCGGTTAATGAGGGATTCGCACAATGCTTCACTGCGTTTTTGCAGCTAAAGCGTTTGGAGAAGATGGGGTTTGATGTTCAGATTGAGACGCGTGTGAACAGGAATTGTTAGGTGGGTTTTTGGGTATTGAGGACGGTTGGGGAGATTGGGATATAGGGATCTTAGGAGGTACTGTGGAGGAATTGTGATGGGTAGAGAGGTTTAGGTATGTTGGGATAGTGGGGTGTGGGGATTTTGGGGTGAAGGAGTGTTGGGACGTAGGAATATTGGGAGGTAAGGGTATTGGGACGTAAGGGTAGTGGGACGCAAGGGTATTGGGACGCAAGGGTACTGGGATGTAGGGATATCGGGACGTAGGGGTATTGGGACGGGAGGGTATTGGGACGGGAGGGTATTGGGACGCAAGGGTATTGGCACGCAAAGGAACTGGGACGCAAGGGTATTGGGACGCAAGGGTATTGGGACGCAAGGGTATTGGGACGCAAGGGTACTGGAATGTAGGGATATCGGGACGTAGGGATATTGGGACGCAAGGGTATTGGGACGCAAGGGTATTGCAACGCAAGGGTATTGGGACGCAAGGGTATTGGAACGCAAGGGTATTGGGACGCAAGGGTATTGGGACGCAAGGGTATTAGGACGCAAGGGTATTGGAACGCAAGGGTATTGGGACGCAAGGGTATTGGGATGCAAGGGTACTGGGACGCAATGGTACTGGGACGCGAGGGTATTGGGACGCGAGGATATTGGGACGCAAGGGTATTGGGACGCAAGGGTATTGGGACGCAAGGGTATTGGGACGCAAGGGTATTAGGACGCAAGGGTATTGGAACGCAAGGGTATTGGGACGCAAGGGTATTGGGATGCAAGGGTACTGGGACGCAATGGTACTGGGACGCGAGGGTATTGGGACGCGAGGATATTGGGACGCAAGGGTATTGGGACGCAAGGGTATTGGGACGCAAGGGTATTGGGACGCAAGGGTATTAGGACGCAAGGGTATTGGAACGCAAGGGTATTGGGACGCAAGGGTATTGGGATGCAAGGGTACTGGGACGCAATGGTACTGGGACGCGAGGGTATTGGGACGCGAGGATATTGGGACGCAAGGGTATTGGGACGCAAGGGTATTGGGACGCAAGGGTATTGGGACGCAAGGGTATTAGGACGCAAGGGTATTGGAACGCAAGGGTATTGGGACGCAAGGGTATTGGGATGCAAGGGTACTGGGACGCAATGGTACTGGGACGCGAGGGTATTGGGACGCGAGGATATTGGGACGCAAGGGTATTGGGACGCAAGGGTATTGGGATGCAAGGGTCCTGGGACGTAGGGATATTGGGACGCAAGGGTATTGGGACACAAGGGTATTGGGACGCAAGGATATTGGGACATAGGGCTACTGAGACGTAAGGGTATTGGGACGCAAGGGTATTAGGACGCAAGGGTATTGGAACGCAAGGGTATTGGGACGCAAGGGTACTGGGACGCAATGGTACTGGGACGCGAGGGTATTGGGACGCGAGGATATTGGGACGCAAGGGTATTGGGATGCAAGGGTTCTGGGACGTAGGGATATTGGGACGCAAGGGTATTGGGACACAAGGGTACTGGGACGCAAGGGTATTGGGACACAAGGGTATTGGGACGCAAAGATATTGGGGCATAGGGCTACTGAGACGTAAGGGTATTGGGACATAAGGGTACTGGGACGTACGAGTACTATGACGTAGGGATATGGAGACGTAGGAGTACTGGTACGTAGAGATATGAAGATGAAGAAGTACTGGGGCGTAGAAATATTGGGACGTATGGATATTCGAACGTGGAGATATTTGGATATAGGGGTACTAGGACGTAGGGACTGGGACGTAGGGAGTTGGGGACGTAGGAGTATTGGAGCGTAGGGATATGGAGATGTAGGAGTACTAGGCTGTAGGGTTTGGAAGACGTAGAGGTTGTTGATACGTAGAGATACTAAAACGTATGGATGCTGGATAATACTAGGATGTAGATCCATAGCTACAAGGGATATTGTGACGTAGGGGGTCCTAGGATGTAAACCTATTGTGACATTGGAATATTGGGACCATAAGTATACTGACCATAGGTATACTATGACTATATTAAAAATTGTAGGACAGTTACAAGATACCTAACAGAGATATACATACAGTAATCAGTCATTACACAGATCTAATTAGAAACCTACCCATAAATCCAAATATTTATTCTCCCAAAAAACAAGCACCTCCAAATTAATACAAACGCATCTCCAAATAAAGCACTAAAAATTTCACTTTTCCATCTTGATAAAAAATTAGTAATTTAAATAAAAAACATAAGCCATTTTGAATAAATGTCCCTATTGTCCTACCTCACGTAACAAATTCTCTACGGAGATCAATTTCCATCAAAGAAAGAAATTGTTTAAACACAGTGATCGAAGAAGCAATTTCACGTTGAATAAAGCACAATAGAAATGTTGAATAACAAGTTTCACGAAAGGCGAGTGAAAGATTCCGGAACGAGACGAACGGGCCATTACGTTTGCCTTTGCATAATTCTACGGAATATATAATTACGTAATGCCGGTCTGAGAAGATTTAGGGGAAAGAGCCCTTTCGTAAGAGGGTTGGCGGACACTCCTTCCCTTCAACGCACGCGCAGTTGCTGCCCATTGTGCGCCCTAAACGCAAAGATTATATAATGGTTTCCCGGTGGTGTTCGCTTCGTAGAAAAACCATTTATACAGTACGCGTTCTTGCGCACATTGATTGATACGGGAAGTTGAAGGCTTTGTTGAATAATATACTTATTTTTGGATAGGTATTATTTGTTGAAAATTACATTTGGAAATTTTTTAAAAGCAAATTCAATTTTAAGGATTTTGAATTTTTAAGTTTGATAAGTTTTTATTTTTCAAGGATGCAATTTTTCGACATCATTAAATTTTTACAGTTGTAAATTATCAAGGGGGAAATTTTTCAACCCCTCTGAATTTTAACACTTTAAAATTTTCAAGGTTAAAATTTTGCAACACTTCCTCATTTCTAAGCTTCCAAATTCTCTATTTTAAAATTTCTAAATTCTCAAGTTCTCTAATTTTCAACCCTCCGAATTCCCAGATTTCCAAATTGGCAACCCTTCAAATTTCTACGCTTCAAAATTCTCAAGTTTCCAAATTTGCAACCCCCCAAATTTCTACGCTTCCAAATTCTCAATTTTCCAAATTTCTACGCTTCCAAATTTTCAATTTCCCAAATTTCTACGCTTCCAAATTCTCAATTTCCCAAATTTCTACGCTTCCAAATTCTCAAGTTTCCAAATTTGCAACCCCCCAAATTTCCACGCTCCCAAATTCTCAATTTCCCAAATTTCCAACCCCCCAAATTTCCACGCTCCCAAATTCTCAATTTCCCAAATTTGCAACCCCCTAAATTTCCACGCTTCCAAATTCTCAATTTCCCAAATTTGCAACCCCCAAATTCCTAAACTCCCAAATTCCCAAAATTCTCAGCCCTCACAAATTCCTCCACTTCCAACTTTCCAACCCCCAAAATTCCCTTCCAAACTCTCAAACTTGCAACCCCCAAAACTCCCAAATTTCCAACCTCCAAAATTCTCAAACTTCAACACCCTAAATTTCCAAACTCCCTCCCTAAACCAGTAATCAAAGTTGTTCATAAAGAAATAAACGCAAGCTCAGGTTTATAACGACAGAATATAAAGATGTCGGTTTCGAAGAAGGAAACATCTCGGCTCGAGAACGTAGCAGAAAGTTTCGTAGCCGGATGCTTTGCAGCACTTTCACTTCGCTCGCTTGTTTTCACCACCCCCGGCCGCTTACGAACTTTATACTTCATTTTATGACGAGAAGCAACGTGCATCGACGAGTCGTAACCCTGAGGAAAAGTTGGCCGTTTAGTCGGTGCACTTGGAGCGGATGAAGTATCCTCTTCCGCTCCGAGCGGAGATTCTCCACTCTCTTTTCCGCGATTTTGTTTATTTTCCATATATTTCCTCGTTTTTTCTCAAAGAGAATATATAACCAGCATAGAGTAGTTAATGCACGAGGAAATTGGGCGTGCGCGAGGTATAAGTGGATGGTAATTAATTCGTTAAAAATGTCTGGTTCGGGGCTGACCAGATGCTAATTAAAATTCCGTCCCGTCGACCGAGTTGTTTGCCAATTTGCCGTGGGAATCGCTTGAAAACCTTTTAATTTGCCGAACGATTCGTACACTGGTTATTCGTGTGTTGCCAGAAACAAACCTTCGAAAAAAGAACTCGTAAAACGAGGATACAAATTGCCGGGATTTAAGGGGGTGTTAACGAACGTGCTGTTATTTGTTCCTCAGATAACTACATATAATGCATGCTCATACATTCATTTTTAGATTCAAGGATTTTAAGGTTTTTACCCCTTTGAAATTTTTTGGGGATTCAAAAATGTAACATCGATGTTATATGTTTAATTATTTAGTCGTATGACCCATACGATATGTAGTCATCTGCACAAGTTCTCAATTTCCCAAATTTGCAACCCCCTAAATTTCTACGCTTCCAAATTCCCAAATCCCCAAATTTGCAACCCCCCAAATTTCTACGTTTCCAAATTCTCAAATTCCCAAATTTCCACGCTCCCAAGTTCTCAAGTTCCTAAATTTGCAACCCCCCAAATTTCCACGCTCCCAAATTCTCAAGTTCCCAAATTTGCAACCCCCCAAATTTCCACGCTCCCAAATTCTCAAGTTCCCAAATTTGCAATCCCCCAAATTTCTACGCTTCCAAATTCTCAAGTTCCCAAATTTGCAACCCCCCAAATTTCCACGCTCCCAAATTCTCAAGTTCCCAAATTTGCAACCCCCCAAATTTCTACGCTTCCAAATTCTCAAGTTCCCAAATTTGCAACCCCCCAAATTTCCACGCTTCCAAATTCCCAAAATCCCAAATTTGCAACCCCCCAAATTTCCACGCTTCCAAATTCTCAAATTCCCAAATTTGCAACCCCCCAAATTTCCACGCTTCCAAATTCTCAAATTCCCAAATTTGCAACCCCCCAAATTTCCACGCTTCCAAATTCCCAAATTCCCAAATTTGCAATCCCCCAAATTTCCACGCTTCCAAATTCCCAAATTCCCAAATTTGCAACCCCCCAAATTTCTACGCTTCCAAACTCTCAAGTTCCCAAATTTGCAACCCCCCAAATTTCCACGTTTCCAAATTCCTAAATTCCCAAATTTGCAACCCCCCAAATTTCTACGCTCCCAATTTCCCAAACTCCTAAATTTGCAAGCTTCCAAGTTCTCAATTTTTTTGGGTAAAAATGTAACATCGATGTTATGGGTTTAATTATTTAGTCGTATGACCCATACGATATGTAGTCATCTGCAGCCCTTATTTCCAAAAGCGTTGATCTGAAGAGCGAAAAAGAATAATCCGCGGTTTCAAGCGCAGAAAGGCTTTTGATTCGACCATCACGGTCGCACACTTGGCTAAGTGTTCGGGAAAAAGTCGACTTCGAGGGTGCAAACAGTTTATTTAATCTGAAAAACCTATTTGGGGGAATAAGGGAGACGATACGCGGGGTTGATGAGCAAGAATGGCATCAAAGGCCGACGCATACACCCCCGGTCACATCCATTCCTCCTCCTCTCGACGCCTTTTCCACGTGGAAAAAAATCATGTTTCTATCTCCTTCGTCGATGTAAACGGGTGTTTCTTCTACGAGAGGTGAAAAAGAATATCCCCGGATAAAGAAAGGGAAAGAGAGGAAAAAAGTGAATCCTTGTGGTTATTTTGCTGCTCTTGAAAGTACTCGCGTGTGAAGCGACAGCAAAAGGAACAACCGTTTTTCTTGCCTCTTTTCTTGGGAGGGAAATGGGAAAATTGAGGGAAAGAGAAATCTGTAAGTATTCGTGGGAAAGGGCTTACAGGAGGATTACGTGGAGTAACGATGAAGATGTAAAATGTACTAAGGCGATGAAAATGGAGATTATCAGAATTATGAATCTTGCTGACAAGATGTCTTGTACGTATGTGTATATGGTTACACATATGGGTCCATTGTTATACATATCACTTCATGGTTATAATTAATGGTTACACATATGAATCCATTGTTATACATATGAATTCATGGTTATAATTAATGGTTACACATATGAATCCATTGTTATACATATCACTTCATGGTTATAATTAATGGTTACACATATGAATTCATAATTACATTCATAAAGTAAAGATTATATATGTGAATCTACAGTTATACATATGAATTAAGGATTACATATATGAATCTGTGATTGTACATACGACATGATTTCACATATGTGTCTACAATTGTGCATACGAAGTTTGGAATACATGTATGAATGTACGAGTATACATATGAATTAACATTTACATATATGAATCTACAATTGAATGTACAAGATGATGATTCCATATGTCAATATGTAATTATACATACAAATTAACGATTACACATATGAATCTACAAGTATATGTACAAACTGACGACTCCGCATATGAATATACAATTACACATATGAATTGTTGATTACACATATGAATCCACAATTACACATATGAATTGTTGATTACACACATGAATCCACAATTACATATACGAGTCGTTGATTACACACATGAACCCATAATTATACATATGAATTGTTTATTTCATATGTGAACCTATAACAATAACATAAGAATTGATGATTTCACATACGAATCCACAATAAAATATACAAATTGTTGATTCCACATAGGAATCCACAATTACACATATGAATTGTTGATTACACACATGAATTCACAATTACACATATGAATTGTTGATCACACACATGAACCCATAATTATACATACGAATTGTTTCCACATATGAACCTATAACAATAACATATGAATTGATGATTCCACATATGAATCCACAATAAAACATAAGAATTCTCGATTCCACATATGAATATATAATTACACATACGAATCCTTCATCACATATGAATGCAGAACTGAACACACGAAGCGTAAAAAATATAAATGTACGCTCGCAACATATGAATATTAAAGTGTCAAGCAGTGGTACACGTACCCCAACGTGCTTCACAGTTCATAAAATCAATCTCGACACCAAACGACGTATAAGGTTGCAGAAGAAAGTGCAAACGGTTGAAGAAAGCTGGAAACGGAAACGCAACGGTAGTCGGCGCCTGCGACAGGGGAATTATCGTCTCTAGCGGGCGTCGCGACGCAAAGCGTTTTTCTCGGTTCCCTGAACGCCGCCAAACGGCGCGTGTGCCTTTTGTTTTATAAACACGCATGCACGAGAGAGTGCGTTTCAGCGGCGCCGGAAGTCACGCGTCGCAAAGAGCGTTTCTTCTGGTGGAGGGCGTTTCACGCGGCCCGAAAGAAGGCTGCTGCGCCACCAGTGATGGCGTCTTGTGTATCGAGAAATTATCTTGATATTTATTTAGTGTTTGATAATACTTTAAATTTGTTAATACACCAAACAGTTACTGGATTTAAAAGATGAATTCGGACATTATTACATGGGATAATTGTGAATTTTATTTTAATTCTCTTTTCTGTAAACTGTTTTAATTGTTCATGTTTTTCTGAAAAAAGATACTTCATTTTTCTCAGAATCTTTAATATTTTCTTCAATTTCTTAGTCTTCAATTTCCAAGTCGTTTCTGTAACTTTTTATTATAATTGTCCGTGCAGCTCTTTCTTTCCTCGCTTTCTAGGTTCTCTCAATTTTCTCCTCTCCTAGTTTTGCACCCTTTTGCACCCCGCGTTGCCGCGCAGCTTTTTCCTTTTCACAGGACCTCTCTGCCGGTTTCTCCCGGTTTTGATCTCTTTGGCGCAGGCAAGGGTGGTCGTCGGTAGAGGCGGCGCGAAAAAGCGAGCGTGGAACGTACGTATCCGCAACGCGGGTGCGCGCGAGCTCGAATCGAGAAAATCTCTGTAAACGAAAATGTATTAAGCGCGGCCACCTAAGCTCGTAATTGCCACGAGGCTCAATTAACTTGGCCGCGTTTGATCCGGGACCCCCCGTGTGTGCTTCAACACACACACACACGATCGCTGCCTTTCTTTTTCATCTTTCCACCCTTTCTGATTTTCATTCCGCGATTTCCTTTCGACGCTCCTGGCTGCCGGATATCCCGCGGAAATTTTCGCGACCGATCCGCAGTCTATCTCGCGTGCTCCCGTTTGAAACTCTTTAACCGCGGTTGCGTTTGACTTGCACCGATTTACTCCGCACACACCGTCGTAAATTACTCTAATTAAACGTTCATATTATTTCGAGGATGCGTAGAAAAAGATCGAGAAAGAAACTCAATCGCGAATCAATTTTAATGGAAACAAAGAACGCAAAGGAATTATCTTCAGTGGATTGTAATTAAAATTGTTGGGTAACTTGTTTTAGTGGGAATGTGTCATAAATTAATTTCGTTACTGTGGATTTCAAGGTTGGGGAATTTTTTCATTTTTACTGGGGACATCGAGGTAATGGGTTGTAAGGATATGGAGATATAGAGTATGTAGACATGTGGATATGTGGAGACGTGGACATGTGAAGATGTGGACATGTGAAGATGTGGACATGTGGATATGTGAAGATGTAGACATGTGGACATGTGGATATGTGGATATGTAGAGATGTAGACATGTAAATATGAGGACATGTGGATATGTGGAGATGTGAGGATGTGGACATGTGGAGATGTAGACATGTGGACATCTGGATATGTGGATATGTAGAGATGCAGACATGTGAACATGAGGACATGTGGATATGTGGAGATGTAGACATGTGGACATGTAGATATGTGGATATGTGGATATGTAGAGATGTAGACATGTGAATATGAGGACATGTGAATATGTGGAGATGTAGACATGTGAAGACGTGAACTATGTGAATATGTAGACATATGAAGTTGTGGACATGTGAAGATGAGGACATGTGGAGACATGGAGATGTAGAAATCTACAGATGTGAAGTACAAGAGATCAAAAAGTCTGCATATGTAGAACTAAAGCTGTGAGGTTCTAAAGATGTAACTTTCCACACATGTGTGGATCCAAAGACCTGCATATCTAAGGATATGGAAATCTAAACATACAGAAATCTAGCAACCTGTAATTTCAGGAATATAGAAACCTAAAAATCTACAGCTCAAAGAATTTACAGATGTCAAGGTGTACGTAAAGATTTAGGGATGTAAAATATATCCATGAACACAGTGATCTAGGGATTTAGAAATATACCAACACATGTTTCTCTTTGATATAATACATGCCACAACACAGAGCTGTTTGAAGATTCACATTTTAGAGTGTTTGAGCAAACTTGAATGTTTATCCGGGATCAGAGTTTCTCATGTGCCAGATATTTTCCAAGCAGTGCAAAAATAAAATTGACGGTCTTACGAACGCACACGTATCGCAAAGAACGAAGAAACGTCGCTTTGAAAAGGCTGCTTCTAAAATATCCTGCGAAACGCATTTCTTGATGCATCCTCGGAAATGCATATCGAGTTAAAAAGCATAAACATGTTACAGAGATAAATCTCTACCCAGTTTTTGCTATTTCTATTTATCTTTTGAGAACCACTACCTTGTAGAATTACACAAATCCTACAAGAAAATTGAGACATACAATCGTCTCAATTTTGCCGAAAATTCAAAAGTAAAATACCGGAAATTATCATCACGTGGCAAGGAAATATCTGGTAAACGCCCGAGCTCGTAATTACTACGTGCTTCTATTAACTTCTGCGCGTTTGATCCAAGCTAGTTCTTTGTGCAAATTAATGTGAAGGTCCTCTCGCTGGGGTAACAAACGTATTAGAGCTTTCTTTTGCTCCGTGTTAGCGTCAATCTTGATGTAAATTCTATTGAGTTACCGAAGACAGCGTTAATTACATTCTCGTACCACTTTCTTTTATATCGTACTAGAATCGTGTATAAAAATCCCTCTTTGTGCTTACAGCAAACAAACCTTCTCGTGATATTTTAGACAAGTTTCCAAATTTTCAACCCTTCGAATTCCCAGATTTCCAAATTTACAACCCTTTAAATTACTACGCTTCCAAATTCGCAAGTTTATAAATTTGCAACCCCTTAAATTTCCATGCTTCCAAATTCTCAAGTTTCCAAATTTGCAACCCCCCAAATTTCCACGCTCCCAAATTCTCAAGTTTCCAAATTTGCAACCCCCCAAATTTCCAAGCTTCCAAGTTCTCAATTTCCCAAATTTGCAACCCCCTAAATTTCTACGCTTCTAAATTCACAAATTTCCAAATTTCCAACCCCCCAAATTTCTACGCTACCAAATTTCCAAATTCCCAAATTTGCAACCCCCCAAATTTCTACGCATCCAAATTCCCAAATTTGCAACCCCCCAAATTTCTACGCTTCCAAATTCCCAAATTCCCAAATTTGCAACCCTCCAAATTTCCACGCTTCCAAATTCCCAAATTCCCAAATTTCCACGCTCCCAAATTCTAGAGTTTCCAAATTTGCAACCCCCCAAATGTCCACGCTTCCAAATTCCCATATTCCCAAATTTGCAACCCCCCAAATTTCCACGTTTCCAAATTCCTAAATTCCCAAATTTGCAACCCCCCAAATTTCCAAGCTTCCAAATTCTCAAGTTCCCAAATTTGCAATCCCCAAATTTCCAAGCTTCCAAATTCCCATATTCCCAAATTTGCAACCCCCCAAATTTCTACGCTCCCAAATTCCCAAATTCCTAAATTTACAACCCCTTAAATTTGCAAGCTTCCAAATTCTCAATTTCTCAAGTTTCCAACCCCTAAATTTCCAACCTCCAAATTCCCAAATACCAAAATTCTCAGCCCTCGTAAATTCCTGCACTTGCAACTTGATGTAAATTCTATCGAGTTACCGAAGACAGCGTTAATTACACTCTCGTATCACTTTCTTTTATATCGTACTAGAAACTCGTATAAAAATCCCTCTTTACGCTTAAAGCAAACAAACCTGTATAACATTCTTGTCATATTTCAGGGACATTTTTGATCTCTTTCATCTTAAACCCTTCCTTCAATTTATATTGCTATGAATTCTTAATCAATATTTTTAGGATGTTTGACACTGTTTTGTACAGGGTGCTTCAAAAATTGAGGTCCCAGGTTAAGTTCCACATACAAAGATAAACTGTAAACAAAGAATATTTTATATTTTGTTCCTCAGAATCTGTATATATACTACTACTTGATTTTTTTAGTGGACTTCACTTTTGAAGCACCCTAAGATCCCTAAAATTCAGATTACGTTATGGGCAGACTTGTCCCATTCGTGAATAAATTTTCAATAATGTACACTCGTGTGTTAGGTTTACTCAGAAGTGTCACATGTGGAAATAGTGGAATGTAACAGATGAACGGTGTTTAAGAAAGGCAAGAAAGTAGAGTAAATGGAGTAATTCGCAAATCGCTTTAAATGCAGCCGAGTTTTCGGTGGTCCCGCAATAGTGCCACGTGATTTCATCACATAGATCGCGCCTCTTCGATTCTCATAGCCCGGTTACACTCTCTCTCCGTTTCTCTCTCATGTCCGCTGTTCGTTCCACTTCTCGCTCGCTCCTGTTCCTCTCTGCACGAGCGGTATTGAGTTTTCGCGGTAACTCGTTTAACTAAGCAGTACTCCGATATCGGTAATCTGCCAATGGCCATTTAAATACCCGTGGACTGGCCTCCACTTTTTTCTTCACGCGCATTTTCACCGGCAAATGTCATTGTTGACTCCGCCCGGAACGTTTAAAAACCGGTCACCATCGGGTATTAAAAGCTTCCCGCCGAAAAAAGAAATCGAATTACTCGGCCACTCGGCCCGCGATACTTTAACGCGAATTAAACAAATTATCGTCCTTATTCCGTAAGCCTTTTATCGTCGCTAAATTACGTCATGGATCGAAAAGAGGAAAAAAAAAAATGGGATACAAAACGATCCGAACGAGCACAGACGGTAATTCCGATGGGCGACGAATTAATTTTTCGTTCTTCTCTCTCTGCTGTCGCGGCGAAAAACCGGGCGTAGCCTGTGAAATTGGCCGGGTAAAAGGCCGTTTTATTTATGTATTCAAAAACAGCATTAACTTAATTTGTTAAACGCAACCGTCTCGCGTCGCGCACCGCCAATTTCCGGCCTCGTTAAAAACCAGTTAATGCAACGCGAGGCAAATTAATATTCCTCCGAAATCCCCCGTACCCGCCCCCGCAATCACCACCGTCACGCTAAACTACAAACCGAACGGTAGCAGTTGCAAACACGCGAAAATATTCGACGCGGATAATATTGAAACTTTTTACGCGAATTAATTTCGTCGGGACACGTTCGATTTAAAAGCAACCTTCGCTCGGAAAACAACCCCCGGCTTGAAAGGGAAGGTTCTTCCGAAGGTGAGTTTAACTTTCAAGTTCTCTTTAACTTATGAATTCTTGAGAAGTACCTAAGTTACGCTGTTGGGTAGAACGTCTGGGGAAGAGGAAATGGCAGATTGATTCTATCGTACTACATTATTTCATTACTGTACTCCTTTAATGTAGTAAATATATTTTATACCACAAATATATTTTATTATAATAATAAAATACTAGTGCAAATTTTATTGTAATAATAAAACACAGCTATAATTTAGTATATTAAATGTATTTTATACTACAAGTATATATATCATATTTTATTATAATAATACAACACAAGTGCAAATTTTATTATAATAATAAAACACAAGTGCAAATTTTATTGTAATAATAAAACACAGCTATAATTTAATATATTAAATGTATTTTATACTACAAATGTATACATCATATTTTATTATAATAATAAAACACAAATGCAAATTTTATTGTAATAATAAAACACAGCTATAATTTAATATATTAAATGTATTTTATACTACAAATGTATACATCATATTTTATTATAATAATAAAATACAAGTGCAAATTTTATTGTAATAATAAAACACAACTATACTTTAATATATTAAATATATTTTATACCACAAGTATATATATTATATTTTATTATAATAATAAAATACAAGTGCAAATTTTATTATAATAATAAAACACAACTATACTTTGATATATTAAATGTATTTTATACCACAAATATATACATCATATTTTATTATAATAATAAAACACAAGTGCAAATTTTATTATAATAATAAAACACAGCTATACTTTAATATATTAAATATATTTTATACCACAAATATAGGCTTCATATTTTATTATAATAATAAAATACAAGTACGAATAGTAAAAAGTCTTATCTAACAATCTGTATACACTGAATTCAACCTAACTGACCTAACACAACTCTGAATGTGAACCTGGTCCAATTTAACCTTATCTTCAGATCTGAGAGCAAAGGTGCCCTGCCAAGTGCACATTAATCAAAACCTAATATAATAACTCATATGAAATTATTCTCGCAATAAGATTAAAAACGTGAATACCCGAGCGAATAAATCAGAATAACATGGCAGGTTAAGATAACGTATGGCGATATAACAAAGTAACACTCGCCCTAACTCTTGAAACAACCTATCTACACTCCAGCCCGAAAACGTTCTCCACTCGAAGACGAAGAGAAAGCGGAACAGGAAGACGAGGAAAGTGTTGGTGGAGGTCAGAAAATCCGTATAAGGACGGTCGGAGAGAGAGAGAGACAGGGTGAGAAAGGAAGCAAGAGAAGAAGAGTGGTTTAGTACGAAGGCCTGGAGACCATAGGGGATGGGAGTTAGGTTGGCGATGGAGGGTCGAGGAGGGTGGCTGTCGGCAGGATCAAAGGGCGGTGCTCGTTCGAGCTTTCGAGGCACGGGACGAGGGTGGACCGGCAACGGGGCCAGGGAGGCGAACGATAGGGTAGTAGGGGTGGTTGTAGGGGGTTCGAATGGAGCCGGCAGACCGGAGGTAGGTGGGTGGCGATGCTCGTGGGTGGAGGCGACAACGAGCAAATCTGATTTTCGCTCCACTTGCTATGCCTCTGGGTCCCTGCCTCTCTGCCACCCCCTATATATCTATATATTAGGTTCATGCATAAGGCCATTTTGCAAATCTTCAAATTTTATTTATTTACTTTTATACTAACGCGAACGTTCAAGTGCTCTACGTACAATCTTCACCAAAAATATTCGCTACCCGAAGAATCTGTCAAGGATTAAAAATATTATCAGCTAATATGTTCATCTTGATTAATCTAAACTTGCAAACTGAACCTGCATAACTTACCATATACTTGCTAAGAATTAACCTTAACATATCTAATTAACTAACTACAAATTAATCTAACTACAAATATCTTCTACATCCGTCTAAACTTTTACACCCTACTTATACAAACCTCAAGAATGTCTTCAAATCCTTAAATATTTCTCTGATCATCTGCGATGGATTCAATTACAGACAAAATATGATTTAATCAAGTTCGAATACTTTTCTCAGTCCGCTTCGCAGTGTCTCTACCTTGCCCTCGACTTTGGCATACTTTGCCTTTCGCGGATCGAGCATCGCCTGTCGAAAGTTCCGCGAACTTTCGCTTACTTCCTTGCCTCTCGTTAATATCGTCGCGAGGGTGCTTACTGAAGCCAAGGTCACCAGGTTCTGACGTTAATTTTGATTAGGTCGTTTATGTGTATGCGAGAGTCATTGATGGTTTGAAAAGCGCGCGCTTTGTTCGCTGGTGCGCTTGGCGGTTCACATTGGTGCTTGGGGTTAACGGAGGCGGTAATAAAAGCAAACTATGAATGATTAGGTTATGGTATATTAAAGTTTGTAAAGTGAGTATGAATGATTAATGTGGATCTTAGAGATTACGTGATTTATTTATGTTTTGTTGATTTTGATATATGAGAGATTAAACATTCATGGTGTAAAAATAGTAACGCATGTGAAACCTTACCCTGACGATTCTCTTCGTTTTTATCGATGGTTAGATTTAGAATAATTATAATATTAGCGTTACTGTAATTCATCGATTAAGTTCGAAATAAAATTTGATGCAATGTACGATGATCCTACGAACAAAGAGTAATCGCTTTATGAAGTTCGAACCGGGCGATAAAAAATAATAGATACATAATAAAGTGAATGAAAACACTAACAGGATCGTTTAAAAAATATTAAACACCAAATTGATTCAGCTACCGAATGCACAGAAGAGGAGAAAAAGCACCCTTTCTCTATTTCGCCGAAGCAGTAGTTTTTCCATGGGAAATGAATATCGCTCGACTGGATTGTTTTTTTCGAAAGCACTCTATGGTCGTTAAAAAATCGCGGTGATACGAGAGGGAAATCGATTTCATCGAGGAATGTTTAATCCTCTTCGCGGCAATTTGACTCGACTCGATTCGATTCGATACGATTCGATCCATCGAGAGGACCACTCTCTCTATCCTTCTCTCTCTCTTTTTTTTCAAACGAACTCTTCGCGATTGAATTTCAACCGCATCCAAGTATGGCACTAATTTCTTCGCGATACGAACACGTTCGTTCTACGGGAAACAGTCGAGCACCGCAGGGGGCGGAAAATAGGGGCACAGATTAATTATCGGAAATCGAAACTGAACCGATGCCGCACCCGCGTGCAAATTTATACGGTTCTTAATGGAAAATCAATTTTCCTGCGAGCCGACACGCGACGCTACTTCCGGCCCTCGAAAACGATATTAAAAAGCTCCGGTCCAATCAGCACGTGAAAAACTCGTCGCCCACCGTTCAGGTATGGAACATGTTAATCAAAATCTACAGTCGATTATCTGTTCAATTTTAGACCAGATTTATTTACTATATTGCCTTAGTTCACAGTTGATAAATCCTGGGGGATGTTCATTTCACAGATTTTAACAATTTTTATTGCCCAAGTTTGAGTCACGTATCGCCACGTATTATGAACTTGCGCCAGACGTCAAGAATCAACCTTAGGACGCTCTAATTATATTGCCGAATTCAAGAACTCTGCAGCTTTGCAAACCCAGCTTCAATAATGGAACTTCAAATATGTCTCCATTTCCAAATTCTTAGACCACCATCACTCCTACTAGAAAACTAGTCTCACTAATTACCAAAAAGTCCTAAAAAGTATTCCCAAAAATCACCTGTTTGATACCTCGTGTGACGTAATTTCCATGAGATTTTCCATCGAGACTCGTTGACCGTATACATCGAAGAAGCGAAACGGAAGGCGGAACACGCTTGGAGGAAGCGGAATCGCGCGTGCAAGCAGCAGGCATCCGCCGGGCGTGCATCGAACGCGAGTGGACGTAATTGATTTCCACGGAGCGTCGTCGCGCGTTGCTCGTTAATCATAAATCCAAGCTCACGCCTATCCGAGTAAATTATACACGGCCGGGCAGAGTCGAGCAGGCTGGTCGCCTCTCTCGCTATCATCGATTCCCTCTCGGACGCGGCTGAATGGCGTGGCTAACCGGCGACATTGAAAAGTTTCGCGATGGTTATAATATATCCTGCGGCCTGTCGGCGGCTGTCCACGCTACTTCGTGGTACCGGCAGCCTGTTAATATACCGGTTCGACGCGCATAAGTGACTCTGTCGATGAATGGACAAGTTACTCGCCGGTCTTGTCGGCTTCAAAACGCTACCTGTTTCGCAGCTGATCGACTACCTCACGGAATTCCACGGAAACACTCTTCGCGGAATTTGTGGCCTCGGGCTGGTTCTTTGCAACATAAATGATTCCTAATTGAGGGTAGTGCAGTGGTGTCGATAATGAATGGTTATGTAATACCCCTTCTTAGATAAAACTGCCAAATTTTAATGTTGCATTGCTGATTTATCTTAGGAGACCTAAGTTTTGGTGTCTTGGACTTAGTCAAGTTTGTACATCTTCAAGGTATCACTGTGAGTTTCTAGGTCTTCAAGTTTCTCAATCTCCAATTCTGTAAATCATCTTTTCAATTCTCTAATCCTCAAACTTTCTAGTCCTCAAGCTTTTAAATCTGAAGAAAAACTGTAGACACCGCAGAAAGATAAATTTTGGCTAGGTAGTTAGGTGCGAAGGGGGTGAAAAACACGGTCGCAGAAGGAAGTAGAGCACAGTGCGACACAACGATCCAAAAACGGATGTCTGATGGGCGTCAAGATGGTAGGAGGGGCCTTTCAAACACATCGACCGATAAATTAAACGGTCGGCTGGTGACGTTCACGGCTTGACATCAAAGTACCAGAAGAGGGTGGTATCCATCGTGGAAGACGGGTCGGTGTAGAGAAACCAGGGGGTGGTGGAGGCAACGGAGCAAGAACGAAGCGTAGAAAGAGAGTAGACGAAAGACGAAGAGAGAAAGAACGACAGAGGTAGAGGGAGATTCGCAAATTTCCTCGACGAGGAAAAACTTGATTACGAAATTTAGAAGCGAGCGTTAAAAGGATCGAGCTGAGAAGAGGGGGCGCGCTGGCAGATTGTTATACGGCACGGCTGGAAATGAGGCGCGAACGAAACGTGACATCATCAAGAGAAGTTAATTGCAAACGACGAGATAGTAGATTATAGCGCAAACTAGCTCGGCACTTTGTGCGGCCCCCGATACACCTCCCCCGTCTTTCCTCGCTTTGGTTCCTTTCGAGAGCGACAGGGAAACCTGTTTATTTCCCTCTTTGTTTTCTTCTTCGTAATTCCACGAACAAAAATTTTCCAACACTCTCTATTTTATTTTCATAACGAGTTCGTGCGAATTTGGACAAAACTTTTCATCATCAAAATTGACTAGGTGGACTAGGTGGAGATTAGAGAGGATCTACGAAGAGTGACACACATAGGACATAGAGTATACAAAATTCCAAATTACCAGTGAATATGGACCAAATTCGAAATGATCAAATCTCCAAATTGTCACACCTCCTTTCCCAAAGCTGCACAGTGTAGTTATCGACCCTAGTAAAATCCGAGTATCCCACCCCATAGTAAGTGCTAGTTACGTCAATGAACATAGGCCATCGAAAAAGTCACCCCGTTGAAGGGCAAGCCGGGTGAACGATCTCACGACAAGGTAACAGTATCCAAACAGCGTTCGATGAAGATACAGCTCGTAGATTTTTATCGTGCTCGTGTAAGAGAGATCCATCAGCGGCACCGTTTCTGGGCCACCTGGCGCACCATCGTCCATCGGCCCGTTATTACCCGTTTAATAACACGTCATAATAATATGTAATTTCCTACGGATTACCGGCTAACCCACCCTAGCACAACCCTCACCGATTCTCGCGCAACGACCACGTCCATGTGGTCGTGGTCTGCGCAACGACAGGGGAGCAGAACCGAAACACGGATGAATGGACGAAGAAACGGAGTACACAGGCAACGACATGAAGAGCAGAGTGGCAGGGGTTGCAACACAGGAGGAGGGGTTGCAACGAGATCGACAGCAGGCCCGATGCTATCGCTACTCTTTGTGATGAGATCCGGCACAATGATACAGCGAGGCTTCTCTCTCGTTCCTCCTCTGCCAGAGTAATACACCCTGAAGAGAACCCCCTTTTTTCCCAAGGACCCTAGGTAACGCAGCGAGCCCATTTCGCTAATAAGGCGTTTCCCGATCTCCGGCCTTTATGAATCGACACGGGGTCAAGCGGAAGAATCGTCGGATTCCGGATCGAAACTGTGGCAGTGATTCGCTTCCGGGATACTACTGATTAATGGATGCGTTCGCGTTATGAGTTTCCATCGCGTTCTTTTTCTCTTTGGATCATCCCTATGCGCGTTTTGTACGCAGGATTGATTTGACCTTTGATTGGTAATGGGGTGCCACGGCTTTTTACGGGCTGGTTATTATTACCGATGGAATCTAATGCCCTGCTGATTTGAAGGGGAAGCTTCATCATCGCAGTGCGCACTACCGAACAGTCAACACTCTGTTTGCTGATTTGGTGATCATGTGATGGGACTCATTGTAATATCACCATATGTTGCTTGTACTTCGATCAACTAATACCGTAACACGGTAAAGATCTGGTCAAATATGAAATCCTTTCAAAAATTTATGTAACCTCTTCACAAGAACAGTTCTACAGTAGAATTTATATTAACGTTCATAGAATATTGTCTCTTCAGCGATATGTTCGAATAGTAGAATAGCGAATGTTCCGCAGAAGACCCAGATCCAAAGCAGTTTGTCGAAGAATCCGTTTCATCGGAATGTTCGGCACCTCTTACGTAAAGATCCATGGGTGTCCCGTGGGCCAGGATTCGTTGGCGTGACGCACACGGTATCTCTCGCTAGAGCAGCGCCGGGATAGAGAAGATAGCCAGCGTAGCATTCGTTCTTTAGTCAAACCTCCGCCCCTTTTCAATCGAGACTTCAAACGGTGGAGCGTGGAATCATGATTGGAAGCGGCCGGCTGCTAAGCAAGGGGCTGCTCCGCTCTGGCCCCGTTAGTTCGTGTCCGCTGCTGGCCTCGAGCGGGGGCTACAGTAACCCCCGGGGGGTGGTTCTCCGACAGCGTCCCTCCACGTCGTACCCACCCCGCCGCCAGCGTCTCCTCCGCGACTCAACTCATGATGAAATTCCTAGCATTCAATCGCAGCACCGGCCGCAACTACCCCGCATAGAGCGGGAGAGAGCCAAGAGGACCGGGAACAAGGAACAACGATGTGACGGAAGGATAGAGAGCGAGACGGAGAGAGAGGCGGATTCGAGCGTGTGGAGAGACGGAGAAAGAGAAGAGAGAAGCTGGTGTTGGTGCAAGCTATCACAGGTACCGGGGATCCTGGCGGGTCTGACACGCCATGACCACCGATATCCTCCTCTGACCACCCCCCAGGATGAACGTCGACGTACACAGGCCCCGGTAACCAGCTGGTTCTATGCTCTATGCGATGCTACGCTGTCGGCTTGGTCCGAGCTACGCGCTGGAATTCAAATACAGTCGTTGGGGAGCGACTGAGAGGGTGCAGGGGGTTGCGACTGCCTCTCTCCGGGGCTAGATAGGTTTCCGTCGAGATTGGAAAATACGATCGATCCCACTCCCAACCCCGTTAACCTGCACGCGCTCAAATCCCCCCTCCACGGACTTCTCTTTTCTTTCCGCTCTTATCCGACTACCTTCTACCGTGTTCCGCCGGATTGATAGAGGAGTCTTCACGGTTCGACGGCCGCGTTCCGAGCTTTACGTAACTTGGCCTTCCTGTTCCCCTCAACGAACGGACGGCCATTTGGTTACCGTTGTTTTTTACGTGCTGAATGAACGTTTCTATGTCGGAGATTCTTCCCTACGCCAATTTCCATGCTAACCAATATCCACGATTTTAGGGTGCACCCTTTCTTACCAAAGAACTTACCAAGGAGCTTCCATCACTGTCATACACTTCATGAACATTTTATTCTGCATCTCTTTATATATTCAGCTTCATAATATTTATTACTGTGTTTGATACATTCTTACTACTTAAACTCTATAAGAATGATACATATAGTTGCATAACAATATATCGAAACACAACATACGACATAGTAGCACAATAATATAATTATATTGCTAACTAGTGAAGTAGACTTAATTGAGGTATGTAGTCAAATGAAGCGAAGAACAGAATAATCAAAAAACTAAAACAGTAAAATAGTGAAATAATGCCGAAGTAATACAGAAAATTGAGCACCATAGTGGAACAGTAGAACAGTGCAATAAAGAAATAGAAACAGTAGTGCAGCAGTATAATAGCACAGTGAAATAGTAGAAGCAGTCTAATCACAGTCCATAAGTTGCAAACAATAGCCTGAAGAATCAGGTTGAAGATTGAAATATCGATTCCCGTCTTACGATAAACACGGCACAAGTATACTAAATCAATAAAAAGTATTTTTATCTTTATGCACCCCGTTTTTCCCCCGGTAAGAACTTTTCCTTAACAAAGACATCCCACTAGTGTGTAAAGAACATCGATAACCTCGCACCTTTAAGCCCCACAAAAACCCTGTCTACGAAATTCATCCCCTCCCAGAGCTTCAAACACGAAACAGCGTCTTCAACGTGACAGACGGTCGTCTACCAGAACTAAGAAAACATTGGTCCGGATCGTTAGGCGACAACCTTAAACATTTACCCTGCAGGTTGTCGCGACACGTCGGTCCACCTCACGAACACCACCACGGCAACTCGTAGCTCGTTCAGACAGGTCCAAGACGGGCCAAAGATGAACCGAGGAGGGGATTATCCTCAAACAGGATAACTCTCGTTCACACGGTGTCGCTCAAAGGGCTCTCATTTCAAGTTTCGTGTACACTTCTTTCTTGATAACGTTCCACAACTTCCATCTAATATTATCTGAAGATTTAGTGACAGATAGGGATCGAAGATAGGTCAAAATGTGGATCCATTGTCTTGGAACAGATTTAGAAATATACAGTTCCAAATTGAAAATATAACGAATGGATTTAAGGGATGTTTAGAGAAATGTCTTGAAAGAAGGATGTTCACCTAGAGATTCGTGACTGACTATAGAGAAATGGAATGAGCTTAATTGGAGTTAGAGTTCAAGAAACTAAATGTGAAGATTGAGTGTGGCACCCAAAGGGTTCTGAAATTTTATAACTCTCGAATTCTTTCCTTCAAGTATGTAGATTTGATTATAAAGGAACATTTGACCATTAGCCAGCGAGTAGATTTCCCGTATTTCCTCTTGATGCCCCTGGCTACCCTCTGCTCCTCCTGTCCAGTATAAATATCTTCCTATCATGTTCCGTCAAAGAGAGGTCGATATGACAACGCGCGTCAGTCTGATGTGGCCAGGAACGGAGTCCCATATATCGTGCGGCCACCGATGGTTTTGTCATTGAAAAGGAATTTCCTGCTGTACTCTTTTTCTCCCTCCCCTCCGTGGACGTTGGTTGTGTGTCGTCGTGTTCCCAACTTGACAGCGGACGACCGGTTCCCTTTGCCGTGGATCCATTTGCGGTGATTTCAATCCGTGGCAAACGGCGTTCCGGTTTAAGGACAATCCGAGCTTCGGTGCTCGCGCTCGTTCGAGGAACGTGATGTGATTACACCGTCCCATACACACGTACACACACGCGCATGCACGAAGACGATAGGTAGAGTAAGAGCCTTAGGAGAGTTTCGGATTTTAACGGATGAAAGCTTTCGCGAATTACCGTTCGCGCGCTATCCCTCTCCTCGTGTCCCAGTAGTAATTCGACAGAGTGGAAGAACTCGAGCGAGCGGACGAACGAGCAGGTTCCTTGATACTCGTCGAGGAACTCGCGATTTCAATTTGACGGCGGACGTGCCTCGAGGAGGATCTTATAGGCGCGAAGTGTTCGCTGCTTTTATTGTCCAGGATATTTCGGAGAAATTCGGAAGATTAAAATACTGTCAAATTATTCTGGCACTTACACTTGACGTTTACACTTGGAGACTGATGTGGAGGGTTGGACACTTTTGTTGTACGAGTTGGACCATCATGTACCACTCGTTAAATTAACTATTTAATAACTATTGTTAAATAACTATTGTTAGGGTGCGGCACCTTGTGTCACTACTCGTTTACTCACTGCCAGTTGTACTACTACACGTTGAATTGTGCGTTCTGTCTTGCTAAACTCATCAAACGATGAGTTACCACGTTGTGTCATCATGTTCTGTGTCACCAGACGTTACATCCCTACGAGTGGTGTTATCACGCCTTAGATAGCTCCCAGTGAGCTATTACCAAGTTACATCACTACAAGAGGTGCTATCACGCATTAGATCCCTAGCAGTGGTACTACCAAGCACCAGACCACTATAAGTAGTATCACCAAGCGTTCAGACCTCCACACGCTATGTCACACATCAGACTGCTGCTCGTATCACCAGGTATCAGATCAGCACAAGTTGTGTCACGCGTTAAGTCGCAACCAGTGGTATTACTACGCGTTAGGTAGCAACGTTGAATTACCGCTGTGTCCATACATGCACAAGCGTACCACGTAACCAGCGTAGAAATTCGCATCTCTAATTATACCTCAGTATAATGCATATTAAAGCAGGGAAAAATAAGCGGAGTCCGAACGAATATTTCTGCGAAGTTTCCCCAGCGGTCATCAGGATTTCGAGCGTCCAGTACACGAGGGTTTATGGCGAAATATGTAGGTATATTCGTATAACACAGCGAAGTTGTATTATGGCTGGCACCGAGTCGAGCGTCGGTTGGAAGTTGAGAAGTCTTTGGTGTCAGCAGCAGCCCCATGTATCCCTCTCTCTCTTCCTTTCCCTCTTTCGTCCCAATGAACTCGCTCAGTTGTTCACGGTAGGATCAGGTAATTAGTTACGTAGCCGTGAGCCTTGTACCGTGGTACAAGCTCCGGCCAGCCTAAACCATCTCCGTCTACAGGCAACGAGAGCGGCGGCGGCAGCAACAACAACACAACAACAACAACAGCAGCATCAACGGTAACTACAACCACCGGCGTCATTCTCGGGCCAGCCAGAACGACGAACGAGCTGCCAACAGCCACCGGTTTCCATTTGTCACGTTCGCGGACTAGGCAGGCCACAAAGCATTGCCCGTCCACGAAATTTCCACCACCGCCCTGCCACCCTTTCCTACGTCCTGGAAAATCCACCCCCGCTGGCCGGTGAGAAGATCGAGACAATCGGTCCAGAGAACCGCCGTGGATGTAAATTTGTTCCCTCTGTTCGCGAACGGCTAGACGACTTGACAGCCGCGGAAAATGCGAAACTAAATCGTGGATAACTGGACGAGATACCCGAGAACGTTGGAAAGGCGAGGATTTAGGAACGCGCTGCGGGAAATGTTGGAACTCTCACTTTGCAGGAAATAGTGCTTTACTTTTACCCTCTGGTCCTGCAATCGTTTCTCTTCAGTTTCTTTCGTTCTAAAACTTATCACATGTTTCATCAAGTTAACTATGGACCATAACGGAAGATTGCAATAGGAGTGATGCAAATATGCGAAGGTTACCCAGGATGCATGTGGATGGCACCCTAAGTGTTTCTTTCTACCTCGAATTTAAATTCCTAAATGTCCAAATTTCTAGTCCTCTAAATTCCAAACTCTACAACTTCTAAATTCCTTCAAACACCCTAATCCACAAATTGCAGAAAGCACCCCAACAAATCACAAAGACCAAGTAGTCACATTCTCAAATACCCGAATGCAAAACCTTTCCAGCAGCCAATTTCCAGGAGGTCGAATTTCGAGGTTACCAGAAGGAAGCCAGGATATTATGTGCAGGATCGGCATAGCCAGGGAATTGCCGGTGACGTTGCAGGATGGAAGCAACGACGGCATCGCTATGTCGCCGCTAATGAGCGAGACTTCCAGACACCCCCCTGCATTCAACCACCGTCGACCATCCGATCCCTGAGCACACCAACCAGCCCTTGGAATATGAAACCGCCTGCCCGACCATTTGCATTCGCAGAGGATTCGAGTTCTGTTAATTCGGCAAACGGCCGCTTTCTGACCCGACATTTCTGTACAAGTCAACGCTGATTGGAGATTAACGTAGTCGGGAAGATAGATATCACAGCGATGCTCAGCAGCGAAAGGGTTAGGGATAGTTTGATATATTCGGTCGGCAGTTGAGGAGCTTCGGACTTATTCGGGTCCAATCGGATTTCGAGATTTTGGGGAGGTTTGGATATGGGAAAGGTGGGGATTTGAGGATTTGGAAATTTAGGTACTTGGGAGTGGAGGAATTTGGGGAGATGGGAATTTAGGGAGGTGGGAATTTTGGGGGGTGGGAATTTTGGGAGATGGGAATTTAGGGAGGTGGAAATTTGGGGAGGTGGAAATTTGGGGAGATGGGGATTTGAGGAGATGGGAATTTGGAGAGATGGGAATTTGGAGATTTGGGAATTTGGGGAGATGGGTATTTGGGGAGATGGAGATTTGGGGAGATGGGAATTTGGAGATTTGGGAATTTGGGGAGATGGGTATTTGGGGAGATGGAGATTTGGGGAGATGGGAATTTGGGGAGATGGGAATTTGGAGAGATGGGAATTTGGAGATTTGGGAATTTGGGGAGATGGGTATTTGGAGAGTTGGGAATTTGAAGAGTTTGGGAATTTGGAGAGTTGGAAATTTCGGGAGATGGGAATTTGAAGAGTTGGAAATTTGGGGAGTTGGGAATTTGGAGAGTTGATAATTTGGAGAATTAGAAATCTGGAGAGTTGGGAATTTGAAAGATTGAGAATTTGGAAAATTGGTAATTTGAAAGATTAGGAATTTGCCAATTTTTGAATTTGGAAAATTAGAAATTTAACACCCCCCAAATTCCAAAAACCCAAATATCCTAAAACTCCTCCCTAATAAATTTCTCCACTGACGCTTCCACGAAATCCGCCATGTTACCATTTCCGCGAAGCACAAGATGGACGCCTTGAGCAATAGTCGAAACGGGGCCACGTTGGTACCCGGACGAAGTCAGCATCAGGTTTAATTGAATTCTCGCTGGTTGAATGATCGACGGTGCTTTTGAAGCGAACTCCGGCACCGTGAGGACGTCGTGGCAATACTTCCACGAAGGAAACGAGACGTCTTAAAGCTCGAGGAAGGAGATCAAAACAAATCGGCTTTGGCCGGGCTTCCGGGGAGCCGAGGCGTAGGGGTGGACTGCGACGTCGAGGGGTTATTCTTAATATTTGTAAGGTTTTCATCTTGCCCGTGGAGAGGAAGCATTCTCCGGGGAACGGAGGGGTGGGGCAACCCCTCGAGCATCGCTGAAAATACGCAAATCCCGGATTAGAAACGAAGGGCGAAAATATGGGATGATCTTCGTTTCTCGAGGACGTGGCAAACGTTTACTGCTGAAAACTTTCAATGTTTTATTATTCATTATTATTCATAATTGTAGTCCATATTGGAACACGTTAATTAACTGACTGACTGAATTTTTATTTTATTTTTATTTTTATGTTTATGTATAGTGGTCTCATTTTGGAGATTTTAAATAAATTGCATTTTTATAATAACAATGAATGTTCTTATGAAGGATGTGTGTTTTTATGAACAATAAATGTTCTTATGAATACTGAATGTTCATGTTAAAAACAGTGGATGATATGTAATCATATGTAACTTCTAGGTTTATAAGCTGATACAAGATAAGGGTTGATCATGTTTCTGTAAATGTTACATACACATATGTTACATACATTACGTATGTTGTACATGTACAATCTTCTGAGACTGTCTTTTTCTTATAAACGATGAATGTTTTTATAAACAATGAATGTTCTTATGAATACTGAATGTCCATATTAATCACAATGAGTGCTATGTAATTATGTGCAACTTCTAAAATAAGCTGATACAAGATAAGGGTTGATCATATTTCTGTAAATATTATATACACATATGTATGTTATATACATTACATATGTTGTACATTCTTCTGAGATTTTTTGCTAATGCAATAAATTTGCTGCAAAATAAATTCGTAAAATTGCAAAATAGTAAAATATGAAGTGTGGTTATGTTTGACAAAATACAATGAGTGTATCGTATGAAGTACCACATATGCAACATGAGGTAATTAAAGAAGACTAATGAATAGTGAAGTGTAGTTACAAGTGTGGTTCGTAAATACGTCTGCAAAATATGTCGAGATCCTCGAAGAAGCTCGATATCGTGAAAACGCTCTCGATCTTTAGCTGATCGGAGACAGAGAAACAGGCGATTCTCTCGACGAAATCAGAATCGATGCGGACTAGTCGGAAACTAATAAGAAGCACAAAGAAACCGGAACAAAACCCGTCTGGAGCGTATTGAAATACGTAGGAAAAAGATCGGATTAACAAGTTGGAGGTTGAAAGGGAACGATAGGTCGTCGTTTAATTACCGTCAGAATTAAATATGGCATCTATGATGCGTCCCGTCGTTACCTCGGTCAAACGTGGGTCTTCTTTGAAGAATCCTGAAGCACGGAGCCCCGGCGAGAGAGGGTGAAAAGCTCCGCGAAATATGCATCGTTCGCGGCTAGCGAAGCGTTTCTCTCCCGTTTGACGGACGACGAATTCTGCATGAAGTAAGTCAATTACCCGACGAATCGGTAATTACCGAACTAATTGAACGAGCCCCTCTTAGCCGTTTTCGTCGCGTTCCCCATCGATCCACCTACCCCCGGAAAACTCCGAACGTCACTGTTTTTCCACCGCGTCCGTGAAAACGTTCCTTAATTTTTTTTCTCCCCCTCGTTCCGTTTTATTTTTCTCTCTTTCTTTCTCTCCTCGCCCCGGTCGGAAAGTGGCGGCGGTAGTCGCGGGCAGAAAGTGCGGCAACTTAATTGCCAGAGCGTATCAAACGTGCCAACGTCACAAACGCAGCAGCAGCAGCAACGGCACAACGAAGCTTTCATAAAGGCAGCTTGCTCGAGGAGCGATTCAATAGGCAACGAGAAACGTCGTCGGGCGACGTTGACTCGTTATTAAAAGATTTGTGAATAGCGGGCGAACCCGGGGACGATGGAAAGAGAGAGGAGGAAAAAAAAGAAAGAAAGGAGAAAATATAAAACTGGTATTGTGGCAGCAATTAAAGTGGCTGGCACAAGCGACTCGTGGCACATCAATGTCATTGACGTGGCCATTAATTTGTATTTGAACGTGGAGCCGCGAAAAGCGCGAAATAACAACGTGTAATCATTACGAGGTACACCGAATGCTTGTTTTTCTCTCTCTCTCTTTTTTCCTTTTTCTTCGCTGAATTCTCTTGTCCCGAATCGGGAAATGAAAATTGCTTTCGAGTTGACGCGACGCTTGATTATTATCGCTTCCGATTTAACGTTGATTTGAAACTTCTTCGCCGGCGGAATATCGAGAGGAATGTAAATAGGGTCGTTCAGATCGATTTGCATTAATACCGTTATTCTGGGGTAGAAGGATACACAAGTTTCAAAGGAAATTGTGGATCGAAACATATTTGAATTTCTAAACATTTCAGCAAGATCGTAATACTTGGGACTTTTGTATATTGCCGGAGGTGGAGTATTGCAACTTTAAATTAGGCAATATATTAGGTAATATGTGATACAACATGTGCAAATTTAACGCGAGGTGAGACAATAGATGGTATTCTATGAGAATCTGACGAATGGCAATATAACGCGAGGTGGTCTGTCGCGTTCAAATCTAATAATTCGGGGTGATACACGGTGTAGAAATCTAATGCGAAGCGATAGAGTGGATGGTATTCCATTGCGAGAGAATCTGACGAATGGCAATATAACGCGAGGTGGTCTGTCACGTTCAAATCTAATAATTCGGGGTGATACACGGTGCAGAAATCTAATGCGAAGCGATAGAGTGGATGGTATTCCATTGCGTGAGAATCTGACGAATGGCAATATAACGCGAGGTGGTCTGTCGCGTTCAAATCGAATAATTTTGAGTGATACACGTTGTGAAAATCGAATGCGTGGCGATACAGTAGATGATATTTCATTGCGTGGGAATCTGACGAATGGCAATATAACGCGAGGTGATCTATCACTTTCAAATCTAATAATTCGTGATGATACTCGGTGTAGAAATCTAATGCGAAGCGATAGAGTGGATGGTATTCCATTGCGAGAGAATCTGACGAATGGCAATATAACGCGAGGTGGTCTGTCGCGTTCAAATCGAATAATTTTGAGTGATACACGTTGTGAAAATCGAATGCGTGGCGATACAGTAGATGGTATTTCATTGCGAGAGAATCTGACGAATGGCAATATAACGCGAGGTGATCTATCGCGTTCAAATCTATTAACTTGAGGTGATATATGCTGTGGAAATCGAATGCGTGGCGACACAAAGCGTAGTATAATATTGTATGGAAATATTAACACGTAACAGTGTCACACGTGGCAATATAACGCGAGCTAATATAACATACAGTAATTTACCATATGGAAGTCTACCACGTGGTAGTCAAACTTCTATCCAACATACTATCACTAACAATATTCATTTCTATAACCCCAAAAATGGCAATATAATAAGAGTCATCCTCCACCAATATTTCCTTTCTACAATCCCAAAAATTGCAATATAATAAGAGTTATCGTCACCAATATTTCCTTTCTACAACCCCAGAAACGGCAATATAATAAAAGTTATCTCCAACAATACTTCCTTTCCACCCCACAAACGGCAATATACCAAAAAAGTCCGTAAATCACAAATAATCCTTAAGAAAACTAAAACACCATCGACATCAAAATTTGTCCACAGCAGAAGTCGATAGAGTAATCGTAGTACGAGAGGGCGTATAGGGGCTGCGCGAGCAACCCCCGTTCCAGAGGGTGGAAAAGGAAAAGCGGCGTCGTACATGGCCGAAATCTAAAAATGGCGATGCCGCTATATCGTTTTATCGCGTAAACTTCTGATCCGTTAATTCGACGATCATTCTCTGCTTCTTGGTTTAAGCTCACGTTTCCGCTTGTGTCGTACGACGACTCGCTTCGCGGTTAAACGCGACTGTAAATCGCACGCGAGACGTGCGCGTGCAACGGAATCGCATGTCACGGTGAATTTAACTCGAGCAGCGAGCAGGGAGGTGTTCTCGAGGCGTCTCGTAACTTTGTTCAAACGTCGCGTGAATAGCAAGTTGGAAAGAGACCTTTCGTTTTTCTGCCACTTTCACGAGCTAATACTATGACTCGATTATATCCTTGCTGGATTACGCTCGAACACGAATTTATTCCGATAATTGAACTCACTTTTTCATAACTTTTCGTATTTAATTTCATTTTAGTGGCAGCAGAATTTTTTACACTCTTGAATTTTATTCATATTCAAATATTCGAATTTCAGATGTAAATTCCATTGGTATATTTTACTTTGATAGTTAAATTATATCAGGTACTTCAATTGTTTTACCAGTATATTCAGATACTCCTATTATGTCAATTACCTGATACTCAAACAGTCGGATAATTCGTCTATGATTCCTGTATCGGATAATTTTAATTCGATCTCCCAGCACTCAAATCCCCGAGTTCTAAAATTTTACATTCCCACCCCATTTAAATATTCCAATCACGCTGTACAATATTACATTTCAAAGTTACCAAAATCCCGGAGATTAAGCGAATCCTTCAAACGGTCCTATCAGACCTTTCAAAATCGCCCCGTTAATTTCTCGTCAACCCCTCTAAGAAAATCGTTATCGCGACACGTTCAATACCGCTAACCTGATCGAACGGAGTATTCACAGCGAGAAATTAGTCCATCTCGAGGATCTTCGTTACGTCGGTACGCGAATCAAAGCGGTTAAGCCGTCTAACGATTTCTCTGCTACCCTTCTCCATTGTGCGATCCAGCTCCGCCCTCTCCTCATTTTCCAGCAGCGCGTGCATTAAAAGAGGCCTTAATATACCGCGAGGGATGCGCGTCATTGTCGAACGAAACGTTGCTGCCTGTCGTTCTTTTCGACGCGTACTTAACGTCGCGGATTTCAGATCCATAAGACGATGCCCACTCACCCCCTTCCGCCCTTCGCTTATGAAAGCCATAAACGTGGATTTCCGCAGCGTTGGCTGGTTTGCCTACGGGGTTGACAACGATACACCCTTTCTGCCGGGTTTCAGAATATGGAACGCAATCGAAACGCGATTCGTGCCTTCTTTTTCGTTCTTTGACTGCTTCTGTGGCTTTACGGGACTTTTCCTTTTTTTGTTCGTTGCGTGATACACGGGTTATTGTCCACTATTTAGGTTAAAATCTCTTCATGCGCATTTTCTTAGAATATGCACGAGTACTCAATGTTTACTGCAGTTAGGGTATAGTCAGGGTGGTTGGAGTAGAGGGTGGTTATTGCGGTGTACAGTGACTTAGGTTCATTGTGTGTCACTACATTGTTGATACATATATTTGTAGCATGGACAACATGAAATATTTAGTATACATTGATAGGGGTGGTTTTGCTACACATGCTATTATCGGACATTCAAGTACGAACCGCACATTTTCTGTACTTCTTGGGTGTGTTGCGTATTCAGGGAAGGGTTGTTTCCCTTACATAATATTTCCATGTATATCTCGTAGATAGTCTTTAGATAGAGTACAATCAGAATCTGAAATATTTTTCAACGAACAAGTTATTTATAAATCAAGATATTTGTGACGTTCCGCACAAGCACACGTAACGTTTCTCGTTAAACCCCGATATTCTAATTAAGACCATCTACATCCCCAATTCCGAGAGCTCCATCTCTAAATCGATATCCTCGAAACGCAGCACGCAACTTCAATCTCAGTTGAAACAGCGTTCTCTCGCTACATCGCCATCGACACACGCGCACACACGCAGATCGTCCGTTCGCGTTTTACGAGCGTTTAAAAAAAATATCGTCGGCAGTTACAGGTATTTCGCGATAACGCTGGCGGCGTCCGCGTTACCATCAACATTTTAACGGGACAAAAAAAACCCTCCCCGAGAGAGAAAGACGGTACAGGTAGGAAGCTCCGACAGGAAAATTGCAATGCGTAAAGCAAAAGCCTTTGGCTGAGCCACTCGTTTGGGGGATGACTGAGGATGGGGGGTAGAATACGCGCACTTTTCTTTCTTTCTTTCTCTATCCACCCTCTTTCACCCCCTGAGGCGTGCACACGCGAGCCTGTATCCACCACGAAGTGTCCTTCCTTCTCTCATCCGGTCTCTTTTCACTTGCCGCTTTACTAAGTGTTCGCATTTCAAACAATACCCAGGCTACTCTTGCACCCTTGTTCGCCGCCCCTCGCGAGCGCACACGCGTTCAGATATGAACACCACCCCCGCGACAACCCGCCCCGTTCCGGTGCTGTCCTACCTTTCTCTACTATCAACCAGCCATCCCTACGCCGCGTTTTTCATTACTGCATCCAGGCCGCCCGTTGTTCCAGGCCGAAGGGGCCAACAGTTTTCTTTCGACACGCCGCGAATATTGGCTCGAACAAGTGAGCAGTCTCTTCACTAACCACCTAGCACCCTTCTCTCATAACGCGTCAAAGATATCCTTCACGGTTCTTCACGATTTTCAAACGATTCGATAGCTCGTGGAACGTACACACTACAATTCTTCACAATTTTCTGATGCCACGGAGTAACATGTACGATAAGGCATAAGTTACATGGCTTAGAATGCGGTATTGTCGAGTTATAGAGAGTTCAGTACATAATGCGACAGATGTCCAGAAAGGAGTTAATACAACATTCACGGTAATTCACTGCATAGTAATTCAACGCGTAGTAATGTAACGTGTGATGATACAACGGGTAGATATGCAACGCGTAATTTAATGCGTGGGTGTTTAATATGTGACAACTCGAAGTGTGGTAGTCCGGCATGTGGATACGCGTGCTAATTCTATGTTTACATATCCGACGCGTGGTAATCTGACGGGTATTAATCCAACGCGTGAATATTAGACCCTTGGTAATCATTGCGTAGTAATCCAATGCGCTGCAATCCAGCGCACAGTTATCTAACGACTAGTTTTGGGTATTGAATGCATGATAATCCATCGCGTAACCAATGGTAACCGAACGGCTACTTAACCAGTGCGTAATAATGTTCCAAGCAGTTATCCAACTGGTAGCAATATAACAAGTATTTATGCAACACATTTGGTGTTGCATAATTGTTGCAAGTATTTATCCAACACGTAATGGAGGCAGTGATCTAACTGGTAGTAATCTAACAAGCATTTATCTAACACATGATGATCTACAAGGCAGTTATCCAACTGGTAGCAATGTAACAAGTATTTATGCAACACATGATGATGTACAAGGCAGTTATCCAACTGATAGTAATCTAACAAGTATTTATCCAACAAGTGATGATGTACAAGGCAGTTATCCAACTGGTAGCTATCTAACAAGTATTTATCTAACACATGGTGATCTACAAGGCAGTTATCCAACTGGTAGCTATCTAACAAGTATTTATCTAACACATGATGATGTACAAGGCAGTTATCCAACTGGTAGCAATGTAACAAGTATTTATCTAACACATGATGATGTACAAGGCAGTTATCCAACTGGTACCTATCTAACAAGTATTTATCCAACAAGTGATGATGTACCAGGCAGTTATCCAACTGGTAATCTAACAAGTATTTATCTAACACATGATGATCTACCGAGTACTTATTTAACCATTCAACTCGTAATCTAACGAGTATTTATGCAGTGTGTGATAACCTAACGGGTAATTATCGAACGTGTAGCTATCTAACCGCACCAGAATAAGTCCTGAAGGTTCCTGAAGGTTTCTGAAGGTTTCTGAAAATTTTCTGTGGTAATCACCAGAAGGGACGAATAAAAAAAAGTATTTTCTCGGTCGCATTCGAAAGTCATTCTCGATCTCCTTAAAGGGAAGGGCGAGGACGAAGAGGTGGGTGGCGATACGGAATAACAGTGCGCGGCAAAGGCAGACTTAAATCGATTAAAGGATAGCCCATGAGATGGAATCAGGTATGGGAAACTGATAGAGTAGCGAGATTGGATAGAATGGGAAGCCCTGCAAAGTGGATGAGAGAAAAGCACCGATCGTGCCTCCCTCGTGCATCGACCAAGATCGTCTGTGAGAAGTTGTCCAAGTAAATTACAATTTCTTTTTTCCCGCGATTCCACGAAATTCCGATCAATCGTGGACTAAGAGGTGAAATTCCAATCGAATGATTTTAATCTACTGATCCAGATTTAGCTGGACAAATCTTTGTACGTGGAAAAATCTTATGAATATTCGTACCAAGTGACCAATAAATCTACTCAAGCCACGATCAGACTTTCGATTCAGAATTTAAAAACCTAAGAAGATAAACGGAACACAAAGTTTCGGTGTAGCACAAAATCGATCTGTCGTCTAACAGAATTTATCGCCGGGTCCTAAACAACGAAACATCGAGATCGTGATTTTCTCCGGAAGGCCAAAACCGACCACGACCGGCAAAAACGATGCTGCGTAAAATTCGATATGCGGTTTTCAGAAGTTCGCCGTGCAATTTTCACGGTGCAAGGGACATAGGCGCGAACAGAGAGACAGAGAGCACGAACAACGAACGAGAGACAGGCTGGAAAGAGAGCGGAAGAGAGAGACGAAGAGAGAAGGAACGATCGACGGAGGAAGACAGAGAGAGAGAGAAAACTGTCGGGTGCGAAAGCCAAAACCGCAGAATGAAATTACTCCTGCTCAATCGTTTATAACGGCAGGATAAATGGATTAAACCATCGGCGCACGGCTCGCAGTTTATTTGTCATCGTATGCGAACCTCCACCCGGTGGCCACTCGCCATTTGTGTACCAAAAGTCGCGCGACCTTGACATCCGGTGTTCTAACTGTTTTCGAGACTCCGAATCGTTTAACTTCGACGGACGAAGCTGGGAAAAAATTGTCGGAGATCTACTAATTCTAGATGAAGTATTTATTTGTTCATTACCATAATTTTCTCAAGGATTTTTAATAGTCGCAGTGGTTTCCAAATTCACATAAAATTCATTTTCCATAGCTACAGATAGAAGTACAATTTGATGATGAAGTATGTTAACCTTCAACATTAAGCATATGCGCAGTGCATTATGGAAGACAATTAAGTATGCGCAGTGATGTACATACAACGAATACATTAAATAAAATTATAACATCTTCACTGCGCAGAATTATCATGTACAGTTACCTACTGCGCATGCGATTCATGTTCAAGGTCACTCAAGATACTTTGAGAGATTAGAAATGTGTACAGATGAAACTTAGAAGGATCATCCATCGTGCTAATTGCTATCGGTGTATTTCACCCCATTGCCAATGAATTTTCTTGAATTGTCTAGGCAACGATAGAATTATTTAGCCGGACCGCGCTGGTTTAGGTATTGAAGGCAGTACACGTGTACGTAACGAACGAACCGCTGAAGTGAAATATTACAAAAGCCAGCACACGAGGGCTTTTTCATCCGCAGGGGGAGACTTTCCGTTTGCGAGCCACTTAAATGGCCGAGAAGAGTAGGGTGGTATATGCATTACAACCCCCTATAAAAAGAGTCCTGCGTACGATAACGAAACCGCAAGCAAGCTGTAAATCCCCGAAGTAATCTGCGCGGAGTGGTTTGTCGATTATGATTTTCCATCGATCTCTAATACTTCGCCGTTTAATTGTCGGATGAAGGTGATGGCAGGTAAAGGAAATTGGGTGAAGTTTAAGGGTAAAGGAAACTGTTAGAACTTTGCTGTCTTAGAAATTTTGCAAGGTGGGTGTTTAACCTGAATTTGGGTAATTCGAGGTGATAGAAGGATATTTGGCGATTTAAGGATTTGGTAGAAGTTCAGAAATTTGACGCTTTGGGAATTTGAGCACGTGAAGTTATAAAAACTTGATCAGACAGTGCATCATCATGTGTTATCCTCACAAGTACCCATATGTTGTATATCTACTATATGATCATCCAAAAGAATTCCTGGGATCGCCACACGTCACATCCTCAGTTCAAGCAATTCCTCCGAAAAATCTCTTCCAAGACAATTACTCTCGCCTCTCCATAAAAGCAGAAGATTCGTCAACCTCGAAGAATTCCCGGGCCGACCGGCGAAGAAAAGCATTCGCGATATTCTAACGTATTCCAAGTAACTGCAAGAAAGCAGGGAAGATAGGCCAGTATTTGGAGGACGGGAGTGTCCCTGACGGAATTAAGGTAGCCGAGAGCAGCCGGCTATCTCATCAGATTAAAAAGTTTCAGAAACGTAAATAAATGGGCTCTCGGGCCGCGTACAATGAGCAGACGAGGAGGAAGAGGGAAGAACCAGGACGCGGCAGCAACAATGCTGGAAGCAGCAGCTCCAGCGACAGGCGGCAACCAACAACCACGAAGAACAGCGGGGGACTCTGGTCGTCGCTGTGGGTTTGCGGATCCGCTCTTAGTATATTGGAACGAGCCTCTCTTCAGCATCCGAGACCGTGTTCCCTGTCGTCTCCACCCTTCGTTGTCTCTTCCTCTCCCTCACCCTGCACGACTCTCCGTCTTCGTTTCGCCACGAAACCAGAAAGAAGACTTGGTCCCCTTGGTTTCGACCAAACCGGTGTCTTCGAACTTCTTCTTACTCTTGCCACTCGTTTTTGCGTATTTTATTACGTATTTGCGTCCCTTCTCTATCCCCTTTTTTTCACTTTTTATCTCCACTTGGCTTTGTTTGATTTAACTTTTTCGGTAGACGTTTTATCCGTCGTTTGGATTTCCGGAATTTCGTACAGCTCTTATAACGAAAAAAAAAAACTAACCAAGATCGTTCGACGAGTTTTCATTTCATTTCTTAATCCACTTCTCTCTCCATTTTCTATCGCCCCTCTGTTCGCGGCCATTTTTCATTATTTTCTTTTTCCTTCTCTATCCACGCCCGCTTTAATTTCTCTCCTCTCTGCTTCTCCGATCTCTCTCCCTTCATCTTCTCCCGTTTCTCTCCTTTCTACTCTGCATCCACCCCCACCGCACCCGGGACCCTTGGCCACGTACACAAAGCCCACGGCTTTTATTATACCAGATACGAGATAGCCCGCCCCTCGCCGCACCCTTCGCTGCGCCCACGGACTCACGGTGACGTCCGAACCGTGCCAGCTTGCAAGCTCTATTGGCAAACTTTGCGAATCTTGGATCACGCCGGATTAGGTATCCGGCAATATCCTCGATGCCCGTGGAATTCTATGGGACGCCTTGCTTTCACGGGGAAAACGCGTGATCCTTGATACTCCCATTCAGATCAAACCGATAGCAAATATACAGGGTGCACTCTCTATTTCACTCATCCCGATAATCTCACGAAGTGTTCCAGACAAAAGTCACTACTACTCATTTAGCAACAGTATATAATAATTTTACTTCTTTAATAAAACGTACCGATCGATACATTTAGGCGTCAAGAATTTAATGACCTACGACCTTCATTTCAAAACTGTTGATTCCATGATTTATTTCTTGCAATCATCTTTAATACAGTAATATTTTACATCAGTTCTTTGCGCTAAAAATATAATTACAGAGTCCACAGTTCCAAATGAAACTGGCCCTGAGTTTTACCAAGGACCGAATTAAACGGGAGATGAAGAGGCCCGTTTAAACGTTATCCATCACCGTCATTTAGTGAAAAAGTGGCTTCCAAATTGTTGGCCAGGACACCTGGCCTCGTAAGTCGGGCCAATCGAATCGATTCGCAATCCCATCGGAGAATATTCCTGGCACCGTTCCAGGGACCCTGATGGTCGAGCCTCGAGTGCAAATGAGTATAAAAGCGTCCACGGTTGAATAAAGAAAGCAAACGCCGCGAGAGAACAAGGGCAACAGCGATGCTCGAGCATCGCGAATCAAACGATGTGAAAACAAACGAGTTTTAGCCGATAAAATCGAGACATTCGAGCGGAACTCTGCTTGTTCTTCGTCGGAACAGAGGATGAACCCTGTTAACGGTGACGGATAAATACGGAAGGCTCTCGTTATATCGCTGGTTAAACTTTTTCTTCGCGGGTTTATGCGCTACGGTTATGTCCACAGCGTAGGTTCTTTCGATAAGCTTATGTGGTTACAGGGTTATATGGGGGTTTCGTGACTGAAGTTGTGTTGCTGCAAGCTGTATGGCAATTTATGATGATAAGGTGATATCACTGTGTATGGTGACATATATGGTCAAGTTTGATGGGAGGTTGCATGTGAATTACGTTGTTGTAATACTGTATTATGTGGAGTTGATAGCTGATGGTCTAAGATGGTAGAATCAATGGTAGACCATCCACCAATGATGGTGGACCAACTTCACTACCTGTCCAATCAAATCTATCTTTCGAATCAATCACATGCAAGAAGTATTCCTTCACAAAACTCATTAAGAGTATAATCAAAAGCTACCCTACACTTATTTCAGCTATGTCACCAACCTACTCACAGAATGTGACCAAAGACTTTATAATCCCAATCTTAAAAAGTATAAAACTGTCACTTGTTCACCTTGAATCTTGTGAAACTTGTCACTTTGTATCAAATAAATGAGAGAAATATGGTTATCAATCGTTAATGAAATCTGTTGGGAGTTGCATTCGAGTATAACCATTGGACACACGTGTTTCCTCTCGAGCGGACGATAGTAGTCGCGAGCGGAAACGGTGGAGACGGTGTCGGATAAAAAGAGGAAGTGGCGCGTAGAAGGCGAAAGTCGGGAGAGTGACACACGAAGAAAAAGAGCAAAGCTGAATGGAAGGAGCAAGAAGAAGCAAGGAAGCGAAAGGAACGTTGGGGCTGAGAAAAAGGAAGAGGCCAGGAGGAGTAGCGTCGCACGGACGGGTGGTCGCATTATTAGCACGTCGAATGCTCGCTCGCGGAAACTTTAGTTAGAAAAGCACATTCATATTTCAAGCTGAATGGCATTATGAGAGCGAAGGGACAGGGCTCCGCGTGAGCGCACGATAACGAGGTTGCCACGACGCTCTCGTCCAAGGAGGAACAGACAACTCGAAAAAAGAAAGAAAGAGAAAAAAAGGACAACGACGGTGAACCACGACGACATCGATGGAGTAGGAAAAACGACAGAAAGAGAGAAGGGAGAGGGTAAGACTTCTTCAGGATCCTTGCTCTGAACCACCCTCTCCCCTCCGGCACCGGGACCCGGTTGCTGAAAGGAACAACTCGCTACGGAGGAAGAGGATTGAAAAGTGCCGCGACTGAAAGCCCGATTATTTTCCGCTCCTTGTCGTTCCCGCCTAATCAGCGAATTAAAGCAAGCCTGCAGGGGCCAGCATCTGTCTTCTCCGACTCTCGTCTTCTTCCATCCGTTGAACACCGACCACGACGTTGAGCAACGCCACCAGAGATCCTCCTCTCTCTCCCTCTCTCTCCGTGCTCTCCCTCTGACCCTAGCCTATTCGCGAACCAACAGAAGGAAGCCGATTGTGTCGGTTTCTACGGCCACGCAGACGAATCGACTCGAGAAAAGGAAACAGGGTCCAGGGAGACCTCGGTGAAAAGTCGCCGTGGATGACCATTGTCACCAGAAATAGACTCCGCGTTCTAATTTCCTTTTTCGGGGCTTCTTTGTTCACTTCGCCGAATTTTGGTTGGATACTTCGGACGCTGTTTTGGGAAATTAATCTCTATCGATTTACTGTACTTCTTGCTGGTTGCAGCTTTTTGGCGGGAAGGTTTTCACAACTCCACTCTGTTGAAACTTTATGAGGTGTCTTCATAGAAGACAGTTGCATTGCTGGGTTCACATACAGGTCTCAGATAGTACTCTTTATCCACATCTGACTGTTTATGCACATCGAATGTGTCTCTTCAAAGTGTGCTTACTTTGAAGTTGAATCCAAACTAGAAAATCATGGTCCATTTTATCGAATACTCTTCTGGTCGAAGTGCATCCGCATGTTCGAAGAAGCTCAAAGACAACAGAAGATACGAGTCTAAAGAAAAGAAAAGAGGTTCGCGATTTTCCAGGGGTCGAATTGCGGCGGAAATGGCGCTGAGAAGTTGGCAGAGGAACATCGTAACAATGCCGGGCCAGTCGGTCGGTCGGTATGATGTGGGAAATTCCGCGGAAGTTGCAGCCTCGAAACTCAAACTAACAGCGAAGTTATGAACTATTTCAATGAGTTTACCGGAGTTACTCGTTGGCGGTTAGTTGATTACCCTGGCCCTCTCCAATTTGCGAATTTACATTAAACACGAGTGACCTCGGCCCCGGTCATCGCGTGAAAACTCCCACGACCCGTTAAAGCTTTCGTGCGAACGTGGATCACACGAAACATCGTCACTCCACGATTTCTTAAAATTTGGTGTTCGTAACAACAGTCTGGGACGAATCTTATAGATCAGGCTTTAATTTTAATACCGTGACTAAACGTGTGGAGTGAGGATTGAAATAAACGGTGAAGCAACTGATGTGGTCCAAATTTCAAGACCTGTCTCTGGTTTATGACTTATCACAATCTTGAGTGCATGTATACAGTTGTGTGTAGAAAAAATTATTTAAACTGGTGTTCTTGTCAATGCACTTCAAGGTCACCAATGTATGTGACTCTGACCAAATTCTATTACATAATGAATATGGTGTATAATAAAACAAAATTCTTGTGTACTTACAGGTTATGTTATGAGACTGCAAATTGTCAAATGAAATGACTAAGTAGCACACTCTGTACAAATGATGAACAGTTAGACACAGTGATTGATATATCCCCCAAAAGCAGTTACAGCAAAATATACAAATGTGAGTGATTGTTACCCTTTCGAGGGATCAGAGACTAACATGAAATGGTACAATAACTAGTTACCTGAATAGCTTGGTGCTGGGTAAAAACAGGTAGCACTTGATCGAAGCGTCTTACTTGGTAGAATTATCCGCGCAGCATCGAACGGGCAAACAGGGGCAACCGTTTTCGCTCGATTTATTAGCATAAATCAACGAGGCTGTGGAGGAAGGAGTGGAACAAGGTAACGAGGAAGGGCCGACGAGGTGGTGTGTGTCCGGGTAATTGGCGTCGGCGGGAGAAGCGCGTCACGCGTGTGCTCGCGCCGCGCTTAATTCGTGCTGGTCTGGTGTCCGGGGGGATCGAGGGGAGGAAATTATGAACGCGGTTGCACGCACGTACTCTACATACACGGCGTTAGGCGGTCGTGTGCGTACGCATACAAGCAATCATCGTGAAAGCCGTAATTTTTTCATTATAACCGGCGGCGGAACAAATGCCCGCACGCGGTAGCGGTTTCAGCTCGAAGCGTCCTCCTCCTCATCCGTAGCCGTTCTTTCGTCCCAGCACCGGAGCACGCATACACACTCGCACACACACACATTGTTTGTATTTTTCTGTCCTCTCCTTTCTTCCTCTTTTTTTCCCTCTCTTCAACCCCTTTTTCGTTTCGCTTTTACCTTTCAATCGTAACCTTCTCTCTCTTTCTCTGTTTGTATTCCTGCAGCAGAATTTCTCTTTCTTTGCCGGTAACGCGGGCGCGCGACCAGCTACAATGAGAGAAGCCAGAGGCCTCGGCACGGCCCATTAAAAACTTGCAATTAGCATTTAAAATATAAACCTTCGGAAAGCGGCGGGGGATAGAGACAAAGTGAGATGTCTAATGAAAGGGGAGGCCTTTTGGATTGGCTAAATGCCTTTCAGCCGCGGCTGAGCACCCTGAGCGCGGTTTAAATGGAACTCACCCCTGATTGGCCACCACCACCACCACCATCATCATCCTCGACAACGACGAAGCACACTGGCAACAAACCACCGCACACCACCCCCTGCGAGCTTCAGTCAGCCTTCGAAACGGCGCCTACGCCTATAAATCCCCGCTAGTTTAGCTTCTTCGCGTTCCTTCACCTTCGAACGTCATTCACTCGCTTCCGTTGAAGAGAGGCCGCTGGAACATCGGCCCACCGGTCAGGGGACGAGGGCGCAGCGGGCGAACATCGGGTCAGAAGGATTTCTGCACTTGGATTTGTGCCGTGAAGCCCACCGTTTCCACTGCTCGTCCCTCTTTCAACGTTTATACTTTTCTTCTTCTTCTCCTTCGTCTTCGTCTTCGTCCTCGCTCTTTCCCTCTTCTGTTCGCTGCTCTCCCTTGACGTTGATCCCGGTTAAACAAAGGAGCACCGACCATTCGACCGCTCGCTCGGTTGCTGGCAAGTATCGAGAACGCCCCGGCTTCTCTCTTTTCTCGTTTCGGTATTTTCACCAAAGCTAGCTACCGGTGGTTGTTTCTTCTTTTCCTTTTTTTTCTCCTCGTTTCTTTTTGTTCCTACCGGTTCCATCGGCTCTTTCGCTATCGTTCCGGGGCCAACACTCGCGCTCGTCTTTTCAACGGATCACCAGAGAGCACACTGCGGACTCCCTGTATTCAAGATCAGAACGATTTCCGGCGAATCGCTTTGGAAATCGGACGAATTTTCAACTCTTCTGGGTCTTTGCATTGATACGCTAATGGAGGGGGTTACGGGATGTTCGATCTCAGTTTTCTATTGCGGAACGTTTTACTTCTATGGCGGTCGCTGCTTTTCAATCGATGCCTTTGCAATACGCTCTTTATCTTTCGATCGGGAAATATCGCCGAATTTTCCCAAATTGATGAATTATCGTGCAATAAGCGAAGCACTCTGTCTGACTAATTATAGCACTATTCTACTAGCAAGAGTTTCGTGAACAGGTCTTAATTTTGTTTTCGATGAATTTAATTCTGACAGTATTAAATGTTTGCTTTTAATAAGAATGAATATAATAGCTACTTTCAAGTGTATAATAAAATTGTTTGTCATCAGAAAATATTACAATGTTCTTCACAAAGCGGCTAACTCAGGTTTTTACTTAAACAGAAAATCCTGTGAAGTAGTATAGACCTGACCAAAATAAAATTGTTCATACAACAGACTTCATCTCTACTTGATTGTCTCAGTGATCAAAACTTAAAATACAGTCGAACAATGAATATATGCATGAATATAAATATTAATGATAGTTAAAAGAGTCCAAAAGTCCTCTGTTATTTAACCGATGTTAAACCTTGAATTTGAGATTTATTTCACTTGGACAGCGAATCCAGTTGATCAGCAGAAAATCAGTGCAGGTTAAAGAGACAGTAGCTGGCAGATATAGGATCGTATCCATTCACACGATCGGCAATATGTTGAAACAAGCAGAAGGAACGAAGTTCTGTGGAGTCGAGCTCGTAGCAGGAAGCTGCAGAAGGAACCAGGGGCTCGGAGCAAAGGATGAAGAGAGAGGGGCGCGTTAATAATTTGCACTCGGACGAGTCCATTGTCCTGCGGCAGGCGCACGCGACCGTTCCAATTATGGCACTCCGGCTTGTCGACGCTCCAGCCATCTCTCTCTCATCCCCTTGGACCCAGAGAGAGCGTCTCCTATCCCTCGGTCTTCCTCTCTTGCTCATTTCTACGCGGATACCAACCGCCGGGGCTCCTTTCACCCCGAGAATTTTAATTACAATCGCAATTATCCCCCCAAGAAAGTTTCACCTGAATGCCCGCGGACTAACAATCCGACGACACGTAGCGTCGCTGGCTGATCATCCTCCTCCAGCAGACGACAAATGGGAGAAGATATTCAGACCGACCTCGGACCCATTGCTATCTAATCCGTCGTTCTCTCTTACCCTTCCCTCTCTGTTTGCGATTCTTTCTCAGTTTTTTCCCCGAACCTCATTACCAGCGACGACTACGGAAATCCGCGGAGAAGAAGCTCGAAGGAAGATGCTGCGCGGCCCGAATCGCCGGCTACATCCTCCAGTTCTGTCGATCCCTGAAAAGAACTGGCTACGGGGTTTCACGCTCGCTGAGGATGAAGTGCTCCGTGTCGTTTCTCCGAGACTTTTCTTTCCGAGCCTGCAAGTGCCGTGCGTTCGTCAGGAAATGATGGAGCAGCTTATACTCCAAGAGGGTACAGAAAGGTCAGTACCATTCACGATTCGAGTCGTTTGAGCAAATGTGGATTAACGTGGATATTCAATTGTGACTTCTGCAGACTCTCCAGACGTGGATTACGTCCTCAGGTATTCGATTTGGAAAGATATTTAATTTTGTTATAAACGGTGATCATTTTGTATCAAGACTGAACTGAAGCGTAGCTATTTTATTAAAACCTTTATTTGAAGACTGATTGGCAGTACTATTGTGTGATACTCGTATGTGATTAAATGATGCTACACTTTTCACACAGCTATTTGATATATGCAACCCAATCGCATACACCACATCCAACTGTTTCACTACCGATTTAACATCAAACATAAAAGCGTAATTTCATGAGGCTATTAACCACTGTTTATCTAAGTCTTCCAAAACCATAACTACACCCACCAGATCTCCGACTGATCGCCATCACGTGTAACTCAACAGTATACCCTCAGAGACTTCAAACAACAGTAACCACAAGATCACGAATAGAAAAATGAGTCGTTGGTGAAGACACGCCAAAGCACGGGGTTTCGCCGGAGGCGTTAAACAGGTCGTGATGGTTTCACCTTGGCCGAGACCTTCGTGAAGCCTTCTGGCGAACAGGCACGTCACGGTTCGGTAATAATCACGCCGGTAGGTGTATCGCGAGCCTTTGCAGAGTAATTGAGAAACGCTCTCGTGTTCGAACACGACTTGGCTACCGTTCGCAAACCTCCACCGCTAATAGGCCAGCTGGCACGCACGCGATTCATTCATAAAATCCACCGTCTAGTCGCGACGGGTCTCGATCGAACTCTTCTGTAATCGGATCACTGATCCCGTGTCAAATCGAGACGATTTAAGCATTTGGAGATGTAGTTCGTTTGGAGAAACTGGAGAAGTATGGGGAATGTAGGAATCCGGGGAATTTAGGAAGAGAGTGTTGGTAATTTGGGGATGAGAGTAGGATTTGAAATTGGGGGTCTAAGAAACTGGTAATGTGGAAATTTGGGTAGCTGAGTATTTGGAGATTTGAGAATTTGCACATTTGAAGAATTTGGGTTATGAGGATTTGATATATGAGAATTTGATACATATGAATTTGATATATGGGAATTTGGAAAAGTAGCACTTTGGGAAATAGAGTAGCCCACTAAAACTTGACAACCATAGATGGTCTACCTATCACATGTCCTATAAGTAGACATTAACTAATTAGCCTAGCTATCAATTACAAAAGAATCGACAACAGCACGCTCAAACAGCGATATCCCGTCAAAGTGCGAGTAAACTGTTGTTCTCCGTTGAACGAGCTAATCAATTATCCAAACAGAGTTCACGAGCCGTCGAAACTCATTGAAAACAACAGGCAGCACACAGAGCGGTATCAAACGAGGTTTACTTTCGCGTAGCTCTTCGAGGTGGTCCTCGGGTCGGGCGTTGGCAGAACGACGAAGAAGCCTTACACTGTGCAAAGCGAGAAAGAGCAGCAACGCCGGCGATCCTACTAAGTGGTACACAACCACTTTATAAGTGATGTGTTAACGAAGTGTGTAACAGGCGGTAAATAAGGAACCTATAATTACGGGCGGCGTGCCGCGAACGCGGACCGGGCCACCCACGAGTCCACCAGCAGCTTCTCGATCGCACCCGTCTGGTCACGTGAGCCCAGCAACGAGGTGAAAAGCAGTCCTCTCGCCTCAACTGGACTCTGTTCGCTGTTGTTCCAGTCGAGGATGAAACATCTGGGTCAACGTCGTGTGTGGACCTGCTAGCAGAGGAAAAACAACGCGACCAGACGCTTATGGCCAATCTTGCTTCTTGCGATACATCCCATTTGCTCGGACAGGTGACTCCATTACTAGGTCTTCGTGCTCTTTCAATAACACTGGCTTCAAGGAACTATCTACACTCCACACTCCACATTACAGACGTCAGACTTCAGACTCTAAACTCTTGACTCTACGTTATAGGCTCTAAGCTCTAGACTCTAAACTCTGTACTTTAAACTCTAAACTCTACACTCTGGACTCTAAGCTCTAGACTCTAAACTCTGGACTCTAAACCCTGTACTCTAAGTTCTAGACTCTAAACTCTGGACTCTAAACCTTGTACTCTAAGCTCTAGACTCTAAGTTCTAGACTCTAAGCTCTAGACTCTAAGCTCTAGACTCTAAGCTCTAGACTCTAAGCTCTAAACTCTACACTCTGGACTCTAAGCTCTAGACTCTAAACTCTGGACTCTAAACCCTGTACTCTAAGTTCTAGACTCTAAACTCTAGACTCTAAACCCTGTACTCTAAGCTCTAGACTCTAACCTCTGACTCTAAGCTCTAGATCCTAAACTCTGAACTCTACCATAACGAATCGTTATCCCAAAGCTTACTCCACCATCCAGAATTGAGAACATCCACATATTGACAGTTAACCCTAGTAATTAGAACCCAAATGCGAAGTCCAGTGAAACAGTAGATTTTTTAAGCATCTAGAGAGTAGTTTAGCATAGCCGTGGCCAATCATGGTCATTCCATTTCACGAGGTTGACACGGTTTCATTAGTCGGCATCAGGCCTGACAAACACGTCTGGCGGACAATGTCCAGTCCACGTGGCGTCCAGACGTTATTTCGTTCACGTATCCCGGCACGCAGTAACCGATACATCTATGTATGTGACGCCTGCGTGAAACGACGGGGGCGGAGCAGGAGGAAGGTAGGACGTGTACGTAAAGAGAGGAGAGAGAAAGAGAGAGGATGCGACACTAGTAGCTGCTGGCAGCACGATAATGAGCTAATGAGCGGTGTCTGGCGCTCCGCGGCGCCGCAATTTTCAGCCTGCAAGGACGCCTCGCTAGACGTCCTAACTGCTCTCGCGTCTTTTTCTACTCGTTATCGATCTCCTTTATCTTCGAAATTACCCTCGCTCGTTTTAATTTTCTATTAAAAACGGATACAATGTTTATGCTGGTCATCGGTTGGCTTCGAGTGATATCTTGTTTGTGGATTAAGGGATACGTGAACTGAACGTGGTAATATGTGGACATGTGAAGGTATTTGCTGATGGATTAAATGCAGGTAACTGGTTATTGGACGAGGTGTTTAATTCGCGAAAGACCTCTGCTAGCGGATACATTATACTTTTTTACCCATTCGAGTCGTTGCATATTTATGAGGAAATGAGTTAAAAAAAGATTATGAACATACTGCTGTTCAAAAATTTAGGTACATCTGCGTTAGCTCATATTCTAGACCTAAACATCCTGTCATGTACACTTTGAACGTTATCCTAACATCATAAACAGTCTTCACAGCTACTAATGTTGCTATCAACGTACGTTATAATACCTAAGCTAGTGGATAAAATTGGTCATGTCACCTGGATATAAGAGACGCTGATAAGATCTTGAACATATCACGTATGTTACAATACCGACTGTACAAAATTGGTCAAATCACTTGGACATATCACATATATTTCCATCACATAACACGTCACTGAAGAGACTTCTTATAACTGGTTAATCAAGATCATTTTACGTCCGTGAAAGCGAATAGAAAGGTGCGCAAAGACGTTCTAATAGCATCTCGATCATCACTTGAAATAAGTCTTTCTGACCGCATCACATAAAATCTCTTCGAACTTGAATTTATAACCACGTCGTGTTTCCCAAGTTTCCGTAAATCGATCTAGCATCCAGGCTCTTCCTGTTGATCGCAGCCAGAGGAGCATGTAACGCGTGACATACCGTAGAAGCATACTGGTTAGTCTGATAAAAAGCGCTGTTCATCGGCCGCGAACGTTTCCCTTCTTCGTGATCACCGCGAGGCAAGAAGCTCGCGTTCGAGTTGCGTGAGAACAAGTCAGCAGAACGGGTGAAGAAGGAAAAGAAATTTTATGGTTCCCCTGGGTCTACCGATTGGTATCTCGAGAAAAACCCTCTTCTCTTCTATGTACACTCGGGTGCAACTCTACGTTACAAATTTCAAATCTTCAAATTTGCTCTTAGCATGTTATCTGATTCTAGAATATGTGAGATCTTTGATTTCTTAATATTTTAATTTGAAGTATCTTAAAATTCACAGGTCCTCAATGGGTCCTCATAGGTCCTCCATTCATACAATTTATTTTTCAAGTGCGTCACCAAATCCCAACATGTCCAAATTCTTAACCCATCCCCAAAACCCAAATTGAATCCCAAAAATGTTCCCTTTGTTGCCTAAGTTACTTTTCCTAGGAAATTTGCAGTCGACTGTACATCCAGCACGCCCTTTCTAAGCCCAGAATTGTTTCGTTCCATTAATGTCCCGGAAACTAATCGCTTCGTATTCTCGCGTATGATGGAAATCTCTTGAAAGTGGATTAACCACTTCCGAGTGTCGGTGATTCGATTCAGCACACTCGATGGGCGATTTGGTTGGATTAGGTTGGATTACTTGGAGACTGTTTTTAACTTCATGTTTGTCGAAACCAATTGAACCTTGCGATTCTTGCAATCTTTCGTGGAATAACAGTGGTGAATGAAGTCCAAATTATACGAGGGTGTGGTACCTAATTCTCCGATGAATATAATCACGATCGTTTTCCTTTTTACGAAACCTTTATGAATGGGGTCCAAATTACCGAGTCAGTGTGTTAGAAACTGGTATTTCCTGGTTGAGACCTTTTTCTCCTTTCGATCTAATGGGGTACAAATTACCTTGGGTCCAAAGTATAGGCACACTGGCCCAGTCTAGTTTCTACGCCAACCTGTTTCTCCTGTTAGAAAATTACTTGTAAACGGTTGACAGGCGACCCACGGGAACTACCACTTTCTCGGAACCAGTATTTTTCAGAAAACGATCGGAGAATGATTAATGAGATACCGCTCGGAGACTGATCATATAATTCGAGCGGTCTGACCAAACATGGACCGAGGAGAATTCGAAAAATCGCGATCACATCGCGAATACCCGATGCGTTGATCGATGTTTTAATTAACGGGACTCGCGTTCTTATTAAGGGATCTTGGTCGTTTTCGGTCAGGCGGGATTAACGACAGAGTTTAATCGCGATATCGCCATTCACGAGGAAGCCGAGTCGTTGGAAAATTGCAAATTAGACGGCTAAAGCCAGATTTACGGAGTGTCGTGTGGAGCCAATCCACGGAAGAGCTGCTGATACCGCGTTTTATGGCGGCTCGCCCTCGCGGTAATAAAACTATTTCATCGTGGACCTCGGGGAACGTGAATGGCGTATCGTGTGCTGGGCTTTTGAATTACTCACGGGAACAGGATACGGCTATACACGCTTCAAGTTCGTTATAGATAATGTCCGACTCACCTGAAAGCAGACGAAAAACGACATTAATACGCGTACGAAATGTAAATCACGTGTATGCGCCTCTTTGCACAAATATGCATAAGGTATCTCATTTTTTTCAAATTATGAATGCTGTTATACATGAGTTATATTCTCAACGGAAGATTAGATGAATTAACTTGCTGTACTTAATGAAGACTGTGTATCTCTTTACCGAGTTTTTCTGTATACGAATGATGATATTTACTTTGTGCAATTTTCAAAGTTTGATTAATTCTGACACTTTCAGTGTTCAGAAATTATTAGCTCGAATTAGTAAGTGCTTTTAGAGATTTTTATGTAAAATGAAATACATTGAAATGTTGTACTTCGACATCTTAAATATTCAACAGTACAATGTTGAAATAAAATTAAAAATAAACATTCAACATACGGCAATATAACTGGAGTATCCACCTTAATTGTTCCAGATGATATAACCTACTAGTAGTAAGTGTTTTTAGTAATTTTTATGTAAAATGAAATACATTGAAACGTTGTACTTCGACATCTTAAATATTCAACAGTATTATGTTGAAATAAAATTAAAAATAAACATTCAACATACGGCAATATAAGTGGAGTATCCACGTTAATTGTTCCAGATGATATAACCTACTAGTAGTAAGTGTTTTTAGTAATTTTTATGTAAAATGAAATATATTGAAACGTTGTACTTCGACATCTTAAATATTCAACAGTACAATGTTCAAATAAAATTAAAAATAAACATACGGCAATATAAGTGGAGTATCCACGTTAATTGTTCCAGATGACCTACTAGCAACATAGGACCTGAAATGAGAAGGGTATCTGGATATAACGAATGGGGGAGTCCTACAGATCCGTCTCTCGCGTGCTTGGCCTTACATAATGCGCACGCTGAACATCAAGAGGTAGGGGTAGAGGGAGTTGTTGCAATTATTTGCTCGGCTGCAATACTATCTATATCCGTGCCGATCCGTGTTTGCCGTTCCCATGTTGACAAGCGTTCTACGCTCGGACTAAGCACGATGAACCGTTTATATTTGCCCACCATGGGCCGGTTTACACACCGGAGGCTACCTACCACACAGATACTCTGGACGGGTGTATCCATAAAGCTGTCACCACCCCCGTGTCGAGCGGCGAAAACAAAATCGGCAACGGTAAAACGTTTAATTGGCTGGCTTATTAACGACGATGACCTAATTACACCTTTCACGGTGGTTCGATGGGGTTGGTTATCATTTCTGGAAGCCTGGGTCAGGTAGATTTTTCATTCTTGTAATGTTAGTCACAAATTATAATTTATTAATTGCGTCTTGAAAGCCTAAGATGATGTTGCACTTCAGAATACAGGTCTGACATGTGGCTAGGTTTAAACAAACTGTTTAAACAAACAGTAATTGCAACTAAGAGATCATATGAGATGTATGTTTGATGCTGTTGCACCTCAGACTCCAGGTCTAATCATGTGACTATTTCAAACTCTAAGTTCTAACTAAACAATAATTGCAACTAATAAATCACATCAGATATATGTTGGATGGAGGTTGTACCTCAGATTCCAGGTCTGCCATGTAATTATTTCAAGCTTTAAATTCTAACTGAACAATAATAGCAACTAGCAGGTCACATGAGGTGTATGTTTGATGCAGTTGCACCTCAGACTCCAGGTCTAATCATGTGACTATTTCAAACTCTAAGTTCTAACTAAACAATAATTGCAACTAATAAATCACATGAAATATATGTTGCATGGAGGGTGCACCTCAGACTCCAGGTCTGCTATGTGACTATTTCAAACTCTAAGTTCTAAACAAACAACAACTGCAAGTAACACATCACATGAGGTGTATGTTTGATAAAGATTGCACCTCAGACTCTAGGTCTACCATGTGATTATTTCAAACTTTAAGTTCTAACTAAACAATAATTGCAACTAATAAATCACATCAGGTATATGTTGGATGTAGACTGCACCTCAGACTCCATGTCTGCCATGTGACTATTTCAAACTCTAAATTCTAACTGAACAGTAATAGCAACTAACAGATCACATGAGGTGTATGTTGGATATAGACTGCACCTCAGACTCCAGGTCAGCCATATGATTATTTCAATCTTCAAATTGAACTAAACTAAATAATCGCAACTGAAAGATCATACAAGCTATACGCTAGAGATAGGTTGAATGTGTAGGTGCATCATTTAAGAAGTCTTAATCGTGAACATTGATCAGTTACAATCAGTAAAATAAAGCTAGCAAAAATTGAGCATGTACATGACGAGGGAAACGACGAGGGTGTGCAGCAACAATGGATAACTAAGGGATGAGATAATTTTCATGTCCAGATTCAGATACATAGCACCAAATGCAACGTGGATATTGATGACAGAAACACGTTGGTCGAGAGAGGTATTCTAATCAGGAACACATCCATCGGGTCCGGTGGACCAGCAGGTGATCGACGTTTCCCTGTGTACAAGAGAGCCCGATAGACGGCGATATCGAAGGCACGCGTGGTCTCGTATGTCGGCCCTATTACACACCACATTACCACTGTCAACATACACGCGTACGCACAATAACGGTTATTAGATATGGCCTGGTCGGTTATGGGGTTTGCCTTACGTATTACCGCTGCCACCCGTGGAATCGAACGTCTGATACCTGAAAGTTTCATGGTTCAAAAAGTTCTGCTGTACCGCCTCCATTGTTTGTGAAATAAAGATGTAAAGAGAAGTGTCGGAAATTATAAACATTTAACGAAGTCGGTATAATTTGATGTTGATTGGAGGTTTGAAAGTCACTATTTTGTGTACAATCAGATATAAACTAATCTCTTAGTTCTTCAAATATACATCCTCATTGTCACATCAAAGGAAACTTCATTTGTAAATTTGGAAGAAGCACTCAAATAGAATTTTGAGCACCTACTAATTTTACAGGAAGAATATCTACCCTAAGCATCTATAGAGTCTTCAAAACCGTAGCTTCAAAACGTTCAGATCATAACCAGAAGTATGTGTCGAAGTATAACTATTCGAGTATTCATAAACGTCACGATTACTTTGAAGAATGTTCCGTTCCACCGAAACTTGAGTAACCCGACGCATCAATTCGTTAGCTCAACGTCAATTTCAAGTTCGATAGTTAAGCTTGTCGTTTCACCGTTCGAAACACCGTGGCCGACGAACGAATTTGCATGGGAAACTCGGTAGCGAAGAGATACGGAGAAAGTTGCCGGTTGATGTTGTTATCAAACTATTCGCACTCGGGGCGAACTGATAATTTTATTTGCAACTTCGAACAAAGTAACTGCTCCGGCTGAAATTCCTTCGTTACTCGATTATGCACACCCAGGGACACTACTTCTGCTTCGTGTGTTTATCGACTCTTTTTAACTTTAATTGTAACTATTCTGTTAAGTATTGGGTACACTTTTTGGCGAGTAATAGGTCCACATACATATTGGGGCAAGTACTATGTCCACATAAATATTGGGGCAAGGACTGGGTTCATATAATCGTTCTGACGAAGTAGCAGGTCCGCATAGTCATTCTGAGAAAGTAGCAGGTCCACATAGTCATTCTGGCAAAGTAGCAGGTCCATATAATCACTCTGACACAGTGGCAGGTCCATATAGTCACTCTGACAAATGATGAGGTCCACATAATTATTCTGGCAAAGTAGCAGGTCCACATAATCATTCTAACAAAGTAGCAGGTCCACATAGTCATTCTAACAAAGTGTCAGGTCCACATAATCATTCTAATAAAGTAGCAGGTCTACATAGTCATTCTAACAAAGTGTCAGGTCCACATAATCACTCTGACAAAGTAGCAGGTCCATATAGTCACTCTGACAAATTATGAGGTCCACATAATTATTCTGACAAAGTAGCAGGTCCATACAACCACTCTGACAAAATATCAAGTTCACATAATCATTCTAACAAAGTAGCAGGTCCACATAATCATTCTGACAAAGTATTAGGACCATATAATCACTCTGACAAAGTAGCAGGTCCATAAAATCACTCTGACAAATTATGAGGTCCACATAATTATTCTGACAAAGTAGCAGGTCCATACAATTACTCTGACAAAGTATCAAGTCCACATAATCATTCTAACAAAGTATCAAGTCCACATAATCATTCTAGCAAAGGGTCAGGTGCACATAATCACTCCTATTAAGTATCAGGCCCACATGACTACCTTGTTAAATATCAGGTCCACATCCTGCTAAGTATTAGGTCCAAGTTTATAAATAATTTTTGGCAAAAAAATGACTCCTCCAAATTCAGACTAGCAACTAACATCCAGCAAACGCAAAATTCACAAGATCTCCGAAAGACTCGAAGCTCGGACCAAGTGCGTCCCTAATCGAGCACCGTTTAAGCACATTTCGTCAACCGAATGACGAGCGTCGAACCCTCGTAGATCCACCCCCTCGGGCCCACGTATGTCGCAGTGACCGTGGCAAACAAAGCTGAGAACATCATATGCAGGTAGGATTATAGCCGGCGACCCTTTTTTCGGTTTAGCAGGATGATGAGCCACCCCAGTAGGAACTTCTGTCCCGTTCTCCCCGCCGTATTCGATCATCCAAGGGTTGACCATCGAGAGAGAGGATGTCTCTCCGTCCAGGGGACATGTTATGTGGGACAGTGCACGGATGTTAAATGCACAAAAGTGTAACTGCATTGTCGAACGGAAAAATCCCCCCCGGGACGTCGATGGCACAATAATGGGACCGATTATAATCTTGTCTACCCCCTGGGGGGTGTCCTTTCTCCCGGTAACCCCGTGTCATCCTCGCTCTATCAGGCTCGTGTGTCTCTCCGGCTCACCTTGCTCACCCTATCTGTCCGCGTGTGTACACGGGCTAGGCTACCGTTGCGGGGCGTGTGTATCTTGTACGGCTATTGACTGGCTTTGCTTCCTTCTCTTTTTCTCCTACACTACCGAACACGAGTCTACGTGTGTCTCTTTTTTTCTCCTTTTTCGGTGTCCCCCTGTTAATACCGTGCACGACACGCCGTGGCCTAATTAAGTGCGCATAATGGATCCGACAGTTGTGCGCGCGGTATTGTGTCGAGCTCATCCCCTCGCCTGCCACACACTCTGGAGGAACCTCGCAAAAATTAGAAACAGACCGGTTTGTTTATGCTGACTTTGGTTGCTGCAAGTTTGATGATAGTGTTTGAGATCTTGCGTTTTTTATTGGGGGTTGAAGAGGTTTTTTGTGGGAGGGTGTTGAGTGATTAGTTATCGTTCACCTGAATATGGGCTCTATGGATGTGGAAGGATGTAGATCTAGCAATCAGGGTTTTGGATGTCCACAAACTTTTAAAATGTCCTAAATGTCCAAATCACCAAGAACCTAGCGTTCCACATCCTCACATTCTGAACCTTCTCTCAAACTCTTCTATTCCCAAATCCCCAAACTTAGATGCCTAACTCACTTTCATAGATCATCCACCTAGATCACAACCACCTTGCAACATGCACCAAAATATTTCTCCTCTCCAAATTTCCAAAGCACTAACTCTTCAAATTCCCCTATCTCCGACAGCCTTCGTACATCTTCCACGAACCTGAAGCACCAAGTCACCATACGAAAGGCCTATCCGCGCGGAATCGTTATCGTCCGACGAGTTTTCCCCGCGATAAGTCCCGGCGTGTATCTTTGTTACAGGGTAACGACAAGTTGTCGGTGTCGAGTAACCGAGCCGGCTGTCACGACTGCGAGCCCGAGGAACGCGCGTTCCAGCTTTATCTGCCACCGAATCGGCGATCAATCTCTCTATCCGGCGTTGCAGCTGGTCCGGGAGGCACGCGAGGAGATCGTTTCTAGCTGTAATCATGTCCGGTGCGAGTGAAAATCAACGAAGAGGCTGGATGTCGTAATGTATACTACGCTTGAACCAGTTCATCGGCTTTGCTCGGCTCATTAAGTAAATCTTCGCTCGAAATGATCGCTTACTCAGCCTGCAGCGTTGTCGAACAGCTTGTAATAAGCGATCGAACTTTTCCTTCGCGGCTGATAAATCGAGCGGAACTCCCGGTGAACGTTATCGAATTATAATCGACTTTCATGTCCAAACCGCGAGGACGGTAGGAGGATTGCTACAACTGGTTTTTTCCAGGAGAGTCAGTGATTTTAGTATTCCGATGTGGTTCACGATGAATGACTTCCGTGCTCGGGAATTCTGTCAGGGTTTAATACACTCTTCTCTTTGATTTCTTGCATTGACGCAAAAGGGAGTGGGGGTATTACAATTTCACTGTGAGTTTATCGCGTTAACACAGTTGTGAAGATAGACCAAATGTGGAAACGTGAAAACAATTTTAAGAGAGCACAGGAGAGATTTAGAGGGGTTACTGGATCCTAGAGGGGACTATAGATGGACTCTTGAAGAGTTGACGATTTAAACATGTGTGGTTTTTGAGATACACAGAAATTTTATAGATTTATCATGTTCTGTATTGAAATTACTAGGAACGTTTCCGAGAGTATAGGACACGTGGACGTTATTTAGATAAGGGCAAGAGTGCTCGTATAAGGGTGAGGTCTGAACGCTTGTTTCTCTGGGATGGTTGCATGTATGTGGCCTGTAGACTCGCCTCGCTGGCAGTCGACGGTGACTCAGCTAGCGCCCGTATTTTGCCAGCGGAATTCAAAGGCGGGCAAGGCTATTGTTTTTGGCAAAGATCAGTGTGATCGGTTCGCTGGTCTTCCGCATGGAAAGCCCGACTAGGCTCTCCCCGCTGCATTATTTGCTCCGCTAAACCTAAAGAGGTCCATCCTATTTCGACTCCTCTCTTGCCTCTGCTTCTCCTTGTCTCTTCTCCTCTATCCGTCTCTCTCTCGGCAGGCTGTTGTATTTGGCTCCTTTGCCGGCTGTCTCGCTGTTTTACCGTCTCTTTTTTACCGCTGTTCCCGTTCCTCTCGCCGATTAGCACGTTCTCTGGCCAGGGAAATAACAAATAGGCACGATTTTCTACGAGGCTGAAAGCGGCGATGCTGCCATTCGAATTTTTAGCCATGATTATTGTTTGTTCCCTGGAGTCGGCCGCCGCTAGACGGCTTACGTGCCTTTTATTTCTCTTTTTTAAGTAAACCTTGTGGGCCGAAAAAACAAGGCGATATGTGAACATCGATCGAATACGCTTTCTAGGCTGCTTGCCACTTGCTTCCACGATATACCAGAATTTTCTAGTTTTTTATATAATTCTTTAAAAACAAAGGACAGGAGATGAGGTCATATGTGAACTGGATGAAATTCACATTGATGCAACAGAGGTAACAGAGTAACTGTTAAAGGTATACTAAAATTGTCAACTATTTTTGTTTTTTTATATAATTCTTCAAGAGCAGAGGAAAGGAAAAGGAGACGAACTGTGAGGTCATATGTGAACTGCATCAAATTCACATTGATGCAACAGAGGTAACAGAGTAACTGTTAAAGGTATACTAAATTTGTTAACTTTTTTTTGTTTTTTTTATACAATTCTTCAAAAGCAGAAGGAAAAGGAGACGAACTGTGAGGTCATATGTGAACTGCATCAAATTCACATTGATGCAACAGAGGTAACAGAGTAACTGTTAAAGGTATATTAAAATTGTCAACTATTTTTGTTTTTTTATATAATTCTTCAAGAGCAGAGGAAAGGAAAACGAGATGAACTGTGAGGTCATATGTGAACTGCATCAAATTCACATTGATGCAACAGAGGTAACGGAGTAACTAAACTTATCCGAATTTAAGGTGACTTTTAGTGATGTCACACATTGTATCTTATATTTTAAACCTTGATCATTACTCTTGATCATTAAATATTAAATATGTGAGTATATAACATATGATCGTAGATCCAGAACACTTTAGACCGTCATCAAAGATGAGATATTCAACACCTAATCAAGTGATCAAACTTGTTTTAAAGAACAAGTGATCAAACAGCACAAACAAGGTTCACAACTGCTCCCAAACCTTCCACATAAAAATTGCATAAAATATAAATAAGTGAAATGGCAAATATCTTGATATCGTTGACAAGCAAAACCGAACGCAAATCTTTTTCAGCGAGCCTCATATCCTGGGCATCACGGAGCTAATAACCTCCCCGGGGTAGAAAGAGAGCGCGGGAGATGGTGGGGGTTGCAATTAACCAGCCGAAAAGATACTCGACGATGAAAGGAAGGGATCGTGCGCGCAAAAACTGCCGGAAGTGTATTCGGCCACGTAATCGGCTGCTATACTCGAACAAGAAGACGACGAAATCCGGCGATGGCCGAGGAGGATGAAGAGGAGAGGACTAGATAGCTGGATGGCGGTGAGATTCGCGAGAAGCGTGGAAACGCGGGGGCCTCTTGGTGGCCGGTAGAAACGTTGTAGCGTTAATATAGCGAACGCCGAGCCGAACTGCCGGAGCTCTTTGCCACTCCACCGAGCAGAAATTGATAGGATAAATTCCGGGTCTGAATTGGCTCCGTCGAGCTGGAAATCCTCCCCTGCCACCCCCGCCAACTCTTCCTCTTCGTCCTCCTACGCTTCCTTCCCCCGAACCCTCTCAACCACGCTTCTCTGCCTTTCCTCTACTACCATCTATAAAACGAGAACTTTCCAGTCTTCTTTTCTCGCTGCACAACGTGTCAGGGTATTATTTAATTGCTCCAAACACCTGGATTCGATTGTTTAGAGATCTTTAGAAATAACGAGGTTCGCATTTGGAATCGCGTGATTTATAGTTTATCGAAGTATCGAAGAATGAGGGGTAGTTTTCATGTGATCGAATCAGGCGCAAATTGACTCGATACAATTTCGAGTTGCTAATGTGATTTCAAGGAAATACTAATTTGACGTGGTTCGATCCAAGTTCTACGTGACTTGAGCAACGTGACCCGAATTCGATGGGATTTAACCCGATATGATTGAAATTTGACGTGATGCGAATTCGATGCAATCCAAAGTGTTCAGTAGATTGCTAAACCTTTGTAACGTCATAAAAATCCAAGGGTACAGATATTTTGACAACTTCTACTAAATCTTTGCACTATACCAGAAGGGTAACACTGATTCCAAGTTCAGAAAGATCATTTTCAAAGCATCTCGTACTTAACGTATAAATGATTACCTCGGAAAGCTAAAAAGCGGAGTGTCCGTCATCAATGATGAAAATTACACCTGTTCAAGATCATTCAACCCGGTACATCGATTTCACGAACGAAGCGTGGAGTCATTTTTCAGTGTTCTCTCGAGCGAGCGTCGACGTCACAGGGTCCCTTCGGTACACGCGTAATAAGCGAAAACGTACACGCGTATAAATCACCGCGAGTGGACGTGGCTCGCATAAAAAGCCAGTTAGCGATTTCACGGCCAGGCAGGTCCTCGAAGCGAAAAAACAAGTCATGATTCTCTTCGTCAAAACAAATTCGACAACAGCGAACAGCGGTCAATTTCCGCTCTCTTCCGATCCCTTTCGCCTCGCGTTCAAGAGCCATCATAGAGGCAGGGGATACAGAGGAAGATGGTTGAGGAAAAAAAAAGCCATCGGGTAAAGAGATTGATAATGGATCAATAACCAGAGGTTGACCGATAACGTTAATTATTTTCGACCGGAAAAACGCCGCAAAAACATATACAGAAAACGCGGGACGCGTAGTTGGATACCGGAACAAAGGCTCTGAATAGCGGTTGAAAAAACAGTGCGGTCAATTTTTCGAAAAACGAGTTTTCAAGCTTGCGGTCCGGAGTGTTGTCCATCATACGCACCACGATATTTCCCGCGCGAGTCACCGGGAAGTCGAATTAATCGAATTAACTCGTTCGTTATTCGAGAGGTGACACAAAATCCAAAAGTCCCTTTTTTCGCGTCGATTCAGAATTACATCGATTTCGTACTTTTTATCCTGTCGACTCTCACATTACTTAAGACGTGACGTGAAATTACCGTGGTAGTAGCTGTAGAGCCGGGGTCATTAATTCATGGGTGTCGCTGTAAATTACAGGAGTATATAAATTTAGAAGCTATCTGATGACCGTAGTTTAATGCAGCAAGTACTAATTTAAAATAATTAAACTTGTACTTCTATTTAGTTTATCAAATTCAAATTTTGTATAATTTTGTAAATTGAAAACTTTAATATGTTTATTATAAAGAGAGATTTACAACCACGCTATGTTCGTACATGTACTGCGAGTGCTATATGAAAGTGTATCTGAAGCTACAGGTTCATAAGGAAGAATAAAAAGTAATGAAAATAACGTTATAAAGAAATGTAGAGGTAAACAGATAAAGAAGTCGGAACCCGGTTAAATCGAATAATATACGTGTAATGAAGCATCGTGTTCGGAAACGAAGCGCAAACACGAGTCCCGCAGTGCCCGGGTCTTGTTCACCAAGTCATTGAGCACTTTGTCCGCGCGAACAATCGATCTCTCTCGATCATAACAACGAGTACCGGTTCCAGTCGCAGCCGTCTCTCGCCACTTAAAAAAAAATCCCTATAATAATTCGTCGCGACTATAGGGACGACCAAGGGGGTGGTTACGACCTGCTCGAGGAGAGAAAAACGAGCCTCCGGGGGAGAGAAAGAGAGCGACAGGGTGGGGGTGGATGCACGAAACCCGGTTGTTCCGTCGACGGAGTCCCTTTTTTTTATGAATATTCGAACACGCGCCAATAAATTCGAATGTGCACGACGGAAGGGTCGCCAGACGTGAAGTGGTAGTCCGTTTGGCGTCGATACGCTCGCCCATTGGTCTGGCAGGGCTTTGCCAAAGGGTGGTGTGTGCACGCGTTAACCATTAGAGTGTGTAAGTGCACGAGACACGCGTGTGCGTGCTTATATTTGAAGGTGAAGAGGGACAGGTATCGCGTAGGAACCACCGTCATCGAAAACGCGCTGCTCACCCCATGCTGCTCCACCCCTGTCGACTCGAGATTCTTGGCCGAGACACTCGTTCTTTTACTACCCCTTGTAACTGCGACTGCGATCTCGGTTATTTCAATTTTATTGCTCAGCTGATTTCAATTCGAGATGTGTTTCAGGATGCTGCAGCTTGTTTATGGATGGCTTTGAGATAAACATGCGAATGGCTGCTATTTTTGGTCAGATGGTTATATAATGCAAGGTTATATAACATGTGAGCGTTATGTGTTCAAATTTGTGATAGTGCAATACATTGTCAATGCATCATTATCTGACGGGTATTTATCCAGCGCGCTGTAATGCAACGTGCACTTGTCCAGCATTCGGTAATGCAACGTTCACTTATCCAGCGTTCGGTAATGCAACGTTCACTTATCCAGCGTTTGATAATGCAACGTACGCTTATCCAGCGTTCGGTAATGCAACGTGCACTTATCCAGCGTTCGGTAATGCAACGTGTATTTATCCAGCGTTCGGTAATGCCACGTGCACTTATCTAGCGTTCGGTAATGCACCGTGTATTTATCCAGCGTTCGGTAATGCAACGTGCACTTATTCAGCGTTCGGTAATGCAACGTGCACTTATCCAGCGTCCAGTAATGCAACGTGCACTTATTCAGCTTTTAGTAATGCAACGTGCACTTATCCAGCGTTCGGTAATGCACCGTGCACTTATCCAGCGTTTGCCAATGCAACGTGCACTTATCCAGCGTTTGATAATGCAACGTACACTTATCCAGCGTTCGAAGCAACGTGAAATGCATAGTTATCCACCATGTAACGTACTTATTCATCACGAACATAAATTTACAATTGCCTCCGTCAACAAAATAGTGCACCAAAGGTGTCTACAAGTTGCAAGTTTCCCATCTTCCGAACGTGTTAGAATTCACAGAACGATGGTTGAATCGAATCGACGAACAGTACCGTTTAACCCCATACTGGAAATAATACAACACTATGCTATATAATGAACATCTGGAAATTCACTCAAGTTTCAAACTGTTGCTTCGTAGTTCGGAATACTGCGATGAGTTCCGTGCGTTTGAGGTAATTGTCCGAGACTGCGCGTGGTGGGTGGTTGAAACGTTGGACGTATAGCGGACTATCTTGTTTAGTTTAATTATAAAACTGGTGAAATTATTAATTGTCTGTTTAGAACTTTTCTTAGCACAGGAATTAACTAGGATGGACTTTGACATCTACAAATATTTGCTTTGTTGGTGTTAAGTCTGAAGTATGTTAAAGCGTTCAGACCTGACTAATATTACACAAAGGTGGTCCTATCATCCGTGATTCCAAAATTGAATATATTGAAATCGCTGGTATCTCTTCAGATTTAGTTCTGAAGACTAGTTTAGAAGACTAGTTTAGTTGAGAAGACGTGAGACGTGAATATGTGAGAAGTATGCGCTTAAGTTAGCAAAGTTGATGAGTAAAAACAGTAAGAATTTTAATCTGTCCACTGATGACGCGAAAATCCGGTGGCCAAGTCGATTGCGCTTCTCTGGCGAAGCGAAGCGGACCACACGGTGCACACGCAAGAATTCTGCTCTCGGTAAGAATACAAGGGGCTAGAAAGAAGGCGAGAGAGGCAGCAGAGAAGGGAACAGAGGGACGCAAGAGCCGCTATATGGAAAGTGAAAGAGACACACACAAACGCCTCTCGCTGGCTAATGCAGCGGCGGTGAAATATTCATCAGTCTGCCTGCCTGGCTCGGTGGCGCGGGCCAGCCCACCCTTTATATTTCGTAATTACCCTCCCAGCCCCGTTCTTCCACCTCGAGCCAGCCTCCACCCTCCTCTATCTCCTCCGTCGCCAGCTACCACCTTCACCCTGGTCCCCCTCTTCGTCATCCTCGTCAAACTCCTCGTCTCCGGACCCCAAGCCCTACTACCAACCCCCCCTCGACACCATCCCCCTTCGTCCCTGGCATCACCGCGATGTTGGTTTGTCCTCCGCTGCAGCGAAACCGACGTTTCCAATCCCTGCTTTTCCGTCACCTCCCCAATGAGCGTTGTTCCACTTTCTGGCGCCGACAATATGGAGTACTCGGAAATCGACTCTGGACCCTGCTGTTGTTCACTTCGATACAGATTTATTCCCTTACTCTGTGATACTCCGAGATTTGTGGTCTAAAAATTTGTGTAGTATATAGCGTGGTCGTAAATCTCGCATGTGTAGGAAACACGTGTTTGTGTAGGAAATATAAATCTTTTACCTAACGGTGTCAAATTCACATGCATTAGTATTAACAACGAGGTCATTATTATTTTATAGCAATGCAATATGAAGTACAATAGTACAACAGTTTAACACTCTGTTAATTATGAGAATCTATTAAAGTTGAACAGGTGTTGCACTGTGAATTGGGCGAGAATTCACATTGATACAGTTATATCCTCATCGCATTAACGGCGATATAAGTTCAGCTACGAAAGATTCATATAGAATTTTAAGCGACTTTTTTGATGAAATACTTTGACACTAAAATTAGCAGAAAGGTCAACAAGGAAAGTTGACTGCACGATTGACACGTTAATGCTATTCAATTCAAACCGCAAACTTCGAAGTTCGTTTCGCGTTATCGGAAGTTTCGGGCGACCGTTTCGTTCTGCAGCGATAAACAACCTGACCCACCGCAACGGGGATGCAACAACAACCGAGGCAAGAACTCCAAAGCGAAGAGACAGAGAGCTGGAAGCGGCAGAAGGCGTTCGACAAAGGCGTGATATCGTTGCCGGTGAAAGTCGATCGAGAGACGCCTCCTATATCCTGGCCAACGACCGGAGGTCTAAATATTTATACGCTAATGCCTATGCGTCGGTTCGAACATCAAAGACGAGCCAGCCTCGATCCCTCGCTGCATAGTTCGTAAAAATAAATTCCCGTCGGTCCGTGGGCTCGCTACCACCCTCGTGCAACGCGTGCACCGTCGACGAGACTCGAGGAACGTCGTCCTGACTCTGTCGTCGTTCTCTCCAATCAGTCGTATTCGGAGGGGTTCGAGAGAAGCGATGGGGTGTAAGCGACGCTGATACCCGCGCGAAAACACAAGTTGTGTGCCCCGAGCAAACACTAGACGCGCTGCACGAGAAGAGACCAAGAAAAGTCGAGGAAACGAAGGAAACCGCCGAGACGTTAAAGCAAACACGGAGTCACACACGACTCCACGCCACGGTCACGCGACGAGCATTTGGGGTCGTTGCTCGTGCGTCTTCTTCTCGGCATTGAAAGTCGATTTTCCTTTTCATGCCATTCGATGCGTTCACGCGGTCGCCCGCATTCGAAAACATTTGTCCTGCCCCGAGGACGAGGGTCCTACAATCATATCCTTCCCTAGTCAAAATTCTCCAATTCGGCGCAAAATTTGGGACTTTGGACAATTGGCAATTTGGGAAAATATTTAACGAATTTGGGAGGTAGGCAAGTTTAGAGAACTGGAAGATGATTTGGAAGCTTAGCAATTTGGAGAACTGGGGATTTGAACAACTGAGAATTTGGGGAACTGGGTACTTGTGAAATTAAGTATCTGGACGTTTTTAAATCAGGAGAATTACAAATTTAAGAGACTAGGAATCTGAGAACTTGAAGAACTGGAATTTAAGAGCTCAGCACAAAGAGTAGAATCTCCGCCATTTTACAGTCTACCACAGTTCCCCGGATCTTCTCTACATTCACGGAACATTCGCAGCCGTCAAGCCCTATTCCCGCAAAATAATAGAAAATTTATTTCTCCACATAAATCCTCAGTCAACGTTTCTCAGCAACTTTGAACTTAACTTTCGAAACCTTCAAGCGCGTTTAAATTGCAGAAATAAGATTCCCACTCTCGCTGCCAACTTTTCCCATCTTATCTCTAGTCGGAGTCGATCGATCCCTGGTCAGGTACGTACGATCCATCGATTTCAGAGGATTCAGGCGTCGTTGCAGAGAACGATAAGGAATCGCGGTCCGTTTTCTTATTCTTAACACCCATCGTGGTGGCTGCTTCCTGCTTGCGTGTCAACGGCGACTGTGAGATTCCCGTTGACAATGAAACTCGTGTTCCTCGTCCCTATCGATGAATACTTGATGGCCCGGTGTCAGCGTGCCACGACGCGTATTCCACCTACAAGATTATGCGGCACCGACGTCGATTTCATGCGTGACGAGGCTGCAATTTGCGAAATGCCACGTATCAAGGGCGAATGACCGGCATTTGCACATTTCAACAAAGAATGATGGATAGGTGGGTCGTGCGGTGTCCACGTGCGACCAACCTGCCATCTTCTCGATGTCTCTATATTAATCGATCTCGCTTGGGAAATATTCACCCGACTACACTCGGCCGTTTACCAAACACAAGATAATTATGCACCTTTGTTCTATGGTTTGATACAACTTTTAAGGCTGGACTTGGGGCAAACTGGTGTTCACTTTCGTGTTCATTTTGACTATTACAGTAACGAATGTGATATGTACTCGTATATTTGGTTGCTGTTTATTGGTAGACGATCATTTTGGATCTGGAGCTCCACTTGGAAGTATTGTTAAATAGGTATTTAGAGAAACTATCGTACAATGTTCTGAACATTACTGTATGTCCATATGAAGGTTAACCAATAAGTTGATGTGTGAGTCAACTCATCAGACCCTTCCTCTTATAATTACCATCTGCAAGTGTTCATATTTGTGTCCGAAAAGTTCATCTCGATGAAATACGTCCCGTCATCAACCTCCCGTTTCTGGAACAGGTGGTGTTCATTTCCCAAGAAACCTGTCCGTTGTCCTTCGACAACCGTAATATCCCGAGAGGGATGGAAAGAGGCACGGCTGATTAGTCCTGTGAGAGGTTCGAACGCGCCCGAACCTTGGGAGCATGGCACCGGTGAATCGGGAAATCTCGAATCCCGGCACGCATCGTTGCATCCTCATGGCAGCCGCACAATGCCGCGACGACAACAAGGCTTGTTCGGCGTCCGGAGGGGAGTACGAGAGCCTCGAGGACCGGGGCTCGCCTTTTTTCGCACGGCTATGCGGTTTAGAAATTGCGGGAGTCGCGCACACAATAGGGCCAGGCTAACTCTGTTATCGCGGTCCGCTTAGCGGCTGGACAATGTCTCCTGGCCATCTTCTCCGCGTCCAAATATTTGCCCGAAATCTATATCCGAGACTACCCTAAAGTCTCGTCAAAAGATCGTACCCGGTGGTCGTCTTTATTATGCCGGAATAATCGTGCCTCTCCGGCAGCCCCGTATTTGGGGATGGTTTGTTTTCCTATTGTGTATACAGGTCGACGATTGTTCGCCCCTTGCCCCATATCATACATTCTTCCACTTGTACGTTTTTTAGCTGACATGGTACATTAGAAATTATTACCTGATGGGGATGTTCAACTTACACCCTAACTGCTACGGGAATAGTTTCTTATGTAAGTGGTTATATTTGGGAGTGATGATGGACAGGTTTAGTTACTATGTGGGGGTCGTCAGTAACCTAACTTGTTTTTACCATTCAAATTGTTCTTCTATTTGCTACTTAATTTTTTTGAATTGTTATTCTATTGGCTACTTCACTCAGGGGAACATTTTAGGCTAGAGTTGTCAAGGTTTATAAAGGTTAAGAGTTCATCAAAGTTAAATATTTATGAAGGTATGCTTGTCTACTTGATCCTATAACGCAGTATGTTTTAACAATTTCTGACAGAACTTTCTGTACTCACCAAAGACATGAACGTGCTGCATTATAAACTGTGAAGGACTTACCTGAAACAAAGAAAAATACCAAAATTATTAAACATTCTTAAACTTGATTAAAAAACAATCTTAAATTACAATAAAATTGAGAGAATCCTTGAATAAAAAATTTCTTTTCCAGCGTACACGAAGGACATTATCGTCCCCCATGGAAATCGACGCACTCACCGAGGCATCTTCAGAAATATTGACGTCCAACAATGGGGAACGCGTATGGGGTGGCTCTGTCTCCATGGCCAGGCGACGGAGTCACCGATATTGCGAGTATTTACGAGAAAGCGAAAGCTCTTTGTCAGGCAGATTAATAAAACCAGCTCATCCTCCGAGCAAAGCTTCGGCCACCGTGAATTCGACGGTTTTCGCTGATATGGCGAAAACCAGATCGTATTGCGGGAGCTGCTATTTCCATGACGTCGTGTGCCAACTGAAGGAAGCTGTAATTCGTCTAGATGACGCCATCGATCTTTCAATCGACGACTTACCCCTTTACGTATCATTTTCTTCAAGGACACAACATTATTTTTTTTTACTGGCTACTGAATGCGTTGACTGTAAAGTGCATGTGTAACGTTAAATAATATTTAGTCTTATTAACACCTTGATACAACTTGACGTACTTTGATGCACTGTGATGCATTGCGACGCACCTTGACGCACTGCAATGCGTCTTGACGCACTATGATGCATTGTGACGCACCTTGACACATTGAGACCTGTCTTGACGCAGTATGACGCATTGCGACGCACCTTGACACACTATGATGCATTGTGATGCACCTTGATGCACTGCAATGCATCTTGACGTACCATGATGCTTTGTGACGCACCTTGACGCACTATGATGCATTGTGACGCACCCTGATGCACTGCAACGCATCTTGACGCACTATGATGCATCGTGATGCACCTTGATGCACTGCAATGCATCTTGACGTACCATGATGCTTTGTGACGCACCTTGACGCACTATGATGCATTGTGACGCACCCTGATGCACTGCAACGCATCTTGACGCACTATAATGCATTGTAACGCATCTTGACGCACTGTAATGCATCTTGACGTACTATAATGTATTGTGACGCACGTTGACGCACTGTGACGCATCTTGACGCACCGTGAATATGCATCCTAAACTCCCATAAATTTAATTTTAAAAATAAAATCCATGAATGTACAAGTCATGAATTGTAGAAAAGAAAAGAGGATAAGGAGAAACTTTTATTAGGGAAATTAAAATGGGACCGTTGAAACGTCTGTTCAAAGGCGAAGACACGAAACTGAATTCCGTTCGATGTTCGTTGCTCGTTCGCCGGCCGGAACGATCGAGGAAATTAAAAGACGTTTACCGGAAGACGCCCTCCTAATGTCTCAGGCTAAATCGATTGGTTATTCGCTCAAGCGAAATCGCATCACGACTCGTCATTCAATAAAAACAAGACGGAACGGGGAGCGATAAACCACTTAAGGCCACTCGATATCCCCGACCCCCGACAGCGTTTGCCTCGAAAGAAAGGGAAAAGAAGAGAAGCTTGTGGGAAAGAAGCGTGACGATGCACACTTACCGACTACTCTTTAGCTGTGCGTGTGTAGAGGAGCGAGTAAGAAATCGTAGTGGATTGAACTGAGAATCTGAGTTATTTTATCTGGGATGGTATTTGTAATTTTGAGATGGTTGAGTTGAGAGGTTTGGTGAATGCTAGGTGGGATTCAGATAGGCTCAAATTTGGAATCTGCTTCGAGAGATCCCAAGTTGTGGTGCTCTAAGTTGTCAAATTCCTAATTTGATAAATTACAAAGATTTCAAGTCTCCAAATTGTCAAGTTTTCAACTTGTCGAGTACCCAACTTGCCGAGTATCCAACTTGTCGAGTCCCCAACTTGTCGAGTCCCCAACTTGCCGAGACCCCAGCTTGTCGAGTCCCCAACTTGTCGAGTATCCAACTTGTCGAGTCCCCAACTTGCCGAGTCCCCAACTTGTCGAGTCCCTAACTTGTCGAGTCCCCAACTTGTCGAGTATCCAACTTGTCGAGTCCCCAACTTGTCGAGTCCCCAACTAGTCGAGTCCCCAACTTGACGAGTCCCCAACATGTCGAGTTCCCAACTTATCGAGTATCGAACTTGTCGAGTCCCCAACTTGTCGAGTCCCCAAGTTGTCGAGTCCCCAACTTGTCGAGTCCCCAACTCGTCAAATTCCCAAGTCTCCAAATTCCCAAAAGTTTATAAGTCTCCAAATGCCCAAGTCTCCAAATCCCCAAGTCCCCAAATCCCCAAGTCCCTAAATCCCCAAGTTCTCAAATCCAATCAAAACCCTCTAGACCCAAACCACTACCTCCGTAACTTCCAAAAATCCCAAATATCCAACCCAAACCAAAGTCCCACCGCACCCCAACATCAAACCCCAAAACCCTGCAGCCTACCATCCAAATATGAAAAAGAACAAAATAACACGGCGATAGGCATAGTAATCGAAAAATCCTGGCATCCTGAAGCGACAAACACCGGCAATAACCACCTAGCCAGAGCGATTCACGGTCGCGCACGGTTCTCGTCGCTGTTTTCCATATTTTCTAGCGGGACACGAGCGAAACGAGAGCGGTTCTACCGTTACGCGTCAAGTTTCCACGGGCAAGCGTCATTGGCCGCTTTATTTGCTCTTCTGGGTCGCGACGAAACAACGCGGCCGATTTTCCTGTCCGTTGTTTTCCTGCTCGCGGTCCAACACCGCGGATGACCGGTGCACGCACACGCGTTTAAGGTCACAGTGCACGAACAGGAATAATAAGACGTTGGGTAGGTAGGTGAGCCATTAAATATGCATCTCGCGTCATTTGAGGGACGCGGGTCATTATTCCATCCGCTGTCTGTCGCTAGGCTCCATCCGCGACTACGACCCAATCGCCATCATCGTATTTTCTTTTACTTTTTTTTTGAAAGGCGAGGAAATACTTTGTCGAGTTACTTTTCGCAGTTGCGTTGGAAGGTATGCTGGTACCTTGGTTGATACTGAGGTTCATGTATGTATGGACACTTTAAACTAATATTTAATAGGATGTATTTAACCTATGATTTAATAAGAAACATTTCGTATAACATTTAGTGAGAAATATTTGACCTAACATTTGGTAAGAAACATTTAACACAACGTTTAGTGAGAAATATTTAACCTAGCATTTAATAAGAAATATTTAACCTAGCATTTAATAAGAAATATTTAACCTAGCATTTAATAAGAAATATTTAACCTAGCATTTAATAAGAAATATTTAACCTAGCATTTAATAGGAAATATTTAACCTAGCATTTAATCAGAAATATTTAACCTAGCATTTAGTAAGAAATATTTAACCTAGCATTTAATAAGAAATATTTAACCTAGCATTTAATAAGAAATATTTAACCTAGCATTTAATAAGAAATATTTAACCTAGCATTTAATAAGAAATATTTAACCTAACTTTTAATAAGAAATATTTAACCTAGGATTTTATAAGGAATGAAGTCAGTTAAGATTAGAACAGCAATGATTACATGAGGTATCAGATAGAAACGAATTTGTACGATAATTCTTCATGTGGACAGAATAAAATATATTTCAACAAAAGCATCTCAATGATCATTGGAGAATTGACAAAATATTCTTCAGACAGAATAAGAGAGAAGTTGACATACATTTTGACAAAGACATTTGCATAATCATTGGAGAGTTAGACAAAATATGAAACATGATCAGCTACCATTTATTGTATAAATAATAGAATATACATCCCCCAAAAAAAATGCTAGAGCACCCCTAGCCAACCACCCCTTTCAACAAAACAAGTCATCCGAAATCCAGAAAAGGTTCTCCAGGCTTTAAAAATCCGGCAGTCCAGTAATCGCGGTGATTTGTCCCCAAATGAGGTAAAAAAGGGTCTTCCCCATTCGAACGAAATGATGCGCAGTAAGAGGGTTTTAGCGGCAATTCGCGCGGGCGATTTCGGAAGCTCGCGCGAGTGGTGGTCGGTTACGAAAAGCCGACGATGTCCAGAGAGCGTGCAAAGCCGGTTGAAGCGGGTAGAAGAGGCGTCTAGGCGCGGCGTCGTAATAATCACGGACGAGGCGGAGAAGAGAAACGGGAGCCGATCATTAAATTGTTCCGGCCCCGGTTAACACTAGGAAGAGGCGAGGAGAGGCTCGATGTGGGAGGCGTACTTCCCGCGATTGGTCAATTAACAAGTGCATTAGAAAATAATGAGGCTTCTCGTATCGCGGCGCACGGTCACCTTTAACCTTGCACCCACGTATACCGGTGAAAAAAAGAGATTCTGTGTGTGTGTGAGAGCGCGAGTGCGTGCGCGTGTCGAGTGTGTGGAGCGTAGGCACAGCCAGGCGTGTGCAGGCGTTTCGTAGCGCTAATTGAAGAGGATTCGTCGCGAAAGTAATTCGCAGCACTTCACCAAGAACGACCGTGTACTCGGTCGACTCGCAGAAAAGATGCTCTCTGATTTTTCTAACTGGATGATAACTCGGTGAAATTTTTAATTCTTCCCACTGCTTTTGTTTGTACACAGTAATGGTTTTTAAATTTAAGGAAAATAGCGCTATTTAATAAAACAATATTTTATCTGGAAACAGTATACCTCCCCTATGAAACACAACCATCATTATAATTTAAAATCTTATAATTTAAGGAAAAATAGCGCCATTTAATAAAACAATATTTTATCTGAAAACAGTATACCTCCCCTACAAAACACAACCATCATTATAATTTAAAATCTTATAATTTAAGGAAAAATAGCGCCATTTAATAAAACAATATTTTATCTGAAAACAGTATATCTCCCTTACAAAACACAACCATAATTTAAAAACTAGTACCTCCTCTTAAAATACAGTACACCACCCATATTTTACAGGTTTGATTAAAAAATGACGGCTCTCACTATTCAAGGGTTAAACGACCTCAGTATCTGAAAATGATTTACGAACATATTTGCATGTAACGCTATTCAAGCCATGATTAAATTACAGGTACGATTAAGTGCGAATTTTAATTAAACTTCCTCCTTTCCCGCAGTTTACGTAAAATACCTTATGTAAGTTTCTCGGGGTACTAATTACCGGTCAGGAAGAAAGATTTATATTCTTCCGCAGAATGTTAAAATGTACCTGATGCAATCGAATTAGAATTTGTAAGTGGGTCACGTTACGATGTTCGCTATTTTCATTAACAATTGAAATTATATTGATGTTTATTCTCTGAGGCTCTGATAATTATTTTATCAGATTAGTCAATGAACTCAGAACACGTGCTTTTAGGAATAATAGAATTTTACTGCATTTTTACATTCTTTCGTTTATAGTGTTAATCGAAGACTTGATTTCTCTTTCCTTGAAGACTCACAAATAACTTTCTAATTAATCTACTCTTACGCTCTGAACTCTTCGCAAATACACTCCGCAATTCACTTCGAAAATGTCATTGGTTACAAAAGATCGTCTGGTACCAAAGTTCAAGTAGCGAACTGTAAGGCACACAATGCAGAATTCCCTTACAATGTTTCGTCAGCAACCCTGTTGAAAGAACTCTCCACAGTCCGGTTAAAAATAGTCAATGGCCGATTACGTTTCTCGTTATTTATCGTCGAACATCGTTAATGCATCGCGCGAAACGCTCAGCTAAACGCATTAGCATGCGAGTCACGAGTGCGAGTCGATCCGAGAAACCAGAGTCCCGGGAAAAAGTCGAGCTTCTCCCGAAGCTGACGCGTTCGAATTCTCGCCGTGGTCGCGCACGGATCAACCGGAAGCGGAAAGAAGCGAGTTACGCGGTTCGTGTACCGGTTTCGATACACGCATCGTGGAATGAAAAACAAATTATGCGAACGTTTGTCGGATCGTGTTCTTAAATACATACATTCTTTCATAGTTAGAGTTTTCAGATTGTATTTAGCTTTTACGGTTTTAGCACTGGTTTTGGAATTTGATGACTTTGGGACTTTAATGGTAGTTTGGAATTTTTTAAGTTTGGGATTTGGTTATTTGGAATTTTTTTAGTTTGGGATTTGGTTAGTTGGAGTTTTTTTATTTTGGGATTTGGTTAGTTGGAATTTTTTTATTTTGGGATTTGGTTAGTTGGAATTTTTTAAGTTTGGGATTTGGTTATTTGGAATTTTTTAAGTTTGGGATTTGGTTATTTGGAATTTTTTAAGTTTGGAATTTTTTTAGTTTGGGAGTTGGTTAGTTGGAATTTTTTTATTTTTGGATTTGGTTAGTTGGAATTTTTTAAGTTTGGGATTTGGTTATTTGGAATTTTTTAAGTTTGGAATTTGGTTATTTGGAATTTTTTTATTTTTGGATTTGGTTAGTTGGAATTTTTTAAGTTTGGGATTTGGTTATTTGGAATTTTTTAAGTTTGGAATTTGGTTATTTGGAATTTTTTTAGTTTGGGAGTTGGTTAGTTGGAATTTTCTTATTTTGGGATTTGGTTAGTTGGAATTTTTTAAGTTTGGGATTTGGTTATTTGGAATTTTTTAAGTTTGGAATTTGGTTATTTGGAATTTTTTTAGTTTGGGAGTTGGTTAGTTGGAATTTTTTTATTTTGGGATTAAGTTAGTTGGAATTTTTTAAGTTTAGGATTTGGTTAGTTGGAATTTTTTTATTTTGGGATTTGATAATTTGGAAAATTTTAATTTTGGTGTTTGATAATTTAGAATTTTTTAATCTTAGTACTTGACAATTTAGATTTTTCTAATTTCAGCATTTCACAATTTGGAATTTTTTAATTTTAGTACTTCAGAATTTAGATCTTTCTAATTTCAGCATTTTACAATTTGGAATTTTTCAATTTTAGTACTTGACAATTTAGATCTTTCTAATTTCAGTATTTCACAATTTGGAACTTCTTAATTTTAATACTTGACAATTTAGATCTTTCTAATTTCAGCATTTCACAATTTGGAATTTTTTAATTTTAGTACTTGACAATTTAGATCTTTCTAAATTTAGTATTTCACAATTTGGAACTTCTTAATTTTAATACTTGACAATTTAGATCTTTTACATTTTAGTACTCAACAATTTGAAGTATCTTTTGACTACTCGACATGGACCAATCAGAGCGCAAGTGCGCGCGCAGCCTCTAGACCCTCGTGTCTCGCGTCTGCGCGCGCATCGCACTCTGATTGGTCCGTGTTTCCTTAATATTTCAAAAACGAAGCTTCAAATCCCATTTTCGCAAAGGGCAATCTTACTCAGAATAAAGTCAGCTACCACCCATTTCAGAGATCTACACTTGCGAGACCCCCTGCATATTCCTAAATTCAAAAGTTACTGAAGTACCAAATTAAATAGTCTGATCCTCAAATGTTCAACATGAGACTCGAACAGCCCCCATCCCAAACCCCTCTCTACACGTATCTTAAGTATGCACCTCGCATAGCAAAGCGATGAAAATAAAAGCAAAAGTTAATTTCGTGATCACGAATAGCCGTTGGAGGTCGCGCGAGTAGGCTCGCGCATCTTTTCTGGAAATGGCCGTAGCCTTTGTACGTGGAATTGGTGAGGCCGTGAAAGAAGAGTCTTAGCCGTGGAAACGCACGAACTCACGCACACGCTTGTTGCGCGAGCACGCCAAGGAATGGCTGTTACAGGCGTTCGTAGAATATTAATAACGATCGAGGAGGTCGGGGTGCGGGACGCGTTCTCGCGCGTACTCGCGCTGATCGTCCTCCATCCGGGTCCCGAGATCGTAATCGTGTCGCATAATTATTTCAACGGGTGCCGCTATTTTTGTCCAGCCTGCGCGGCAGCTCGAAAGGGGTGGCGCGTGTTGCGAAAACTTTTCAACCCCCGTGTCGGTACGCGTGCGTGCGTTTCGAACGTGAAGAGAGAAAGAGGATATAATGGTCGCACTTGGTCACTGCTTCGAGCGATATTTATATTCGCGGCTTGGCGAGTTTTTCGCCCGGGTATCGGGTTTATTTTATGCCGGATTAATCCCGACCCGGTGACAATAATTCGCCACGATGTTTCACCATGCAATTACGCTGTTCGTATAAATTCATTAAATTCTATCGCGTTTCGTGGAAATTCATTTCGAAACGAGAGAACGCCCGCCGCGGTTAATGGTTTCTTGTGATTGCGTGTTGCCTGGATGATTTAAGCCTGCTACGCATAATAAGTGTCGGAGATCGACAACGGGACTCGAAAAACGTTTCTGCTGAATTTATATCCGTCTTGTTACGTTTATAAAAAATATTTTTTCCATCGTATCCGTGCAGAGCAAATAGTTCCGCGATTACCGGTTGGAAAAATCCCAGCTCGCTTTTCGGCCTCCATAGTTCGCGGCTATTTGCTCTGTTACACGCTTAAACAATGGAAAAAATATTTTTTACAAGTCCAATATTCACGGGGAAAAAGAATAAATCTCCATCGAAATAAATTCCACAAAAGCGGTGAATTTTTAAAGCCTCTTCGAGATGGATTTACCTAACGCTTCGAATCTTTTTCCAGGGGACATTTACGAAATCCAAAACTTCGGGACCCGTGTACACTTCTCGTTACAGGCTCACTCGAAACATCAAACGAGTTGCGACGAGCGTTGATCAACGTCAACGAAGAATCATCCGCGGGCCAGCAAAATTCATCCTTCATCCCCGTCTCGTCTAACAAACCCGACGCCTCTGACAGACTAAACCGATCGCAGAAAGATCGTGTTCCACGGTGAACGACGAGAACCGACGAAAAATCACGTCGAAACGCGGACGAGGCTAAAGGCGACAAAGCGGAGAGAAACAGTAAGCCGAATTCCTAAACGAGCACGCTCCTGATATCTGCTGCTATTATCGGCTCCTGGCCGCGCTATCCAAACCGATTCTCTGTGCCTTTTTTCTTTCGCCAGACACCGGAGAGCCAGGGTTGAGCACATCGATCAACCCCAGAGGACAGTTTGCTTCGGCAGCCAACAGCTACAATCGGATACAATGGCACCAAGAGCCATCCGGTGAATAACGGATCGTTCACCATCAAAAATTCCGTTTGTACGGCAAGCTTCTCTGACTCTCCCTGTTGCATCCCTGATGTTCACCCCTTCTTGCTCCCGTCGCGAGCTTCGTGTTTGCCGATCCAGCGTGAATTGTACAGCGAACGATTTTCCGAGTGACAATTTGACGGACCTTCCGAATCGAGGATGTGACAGGGTCGTGATCTGTCGATAGCTGATTGCAGGATTTAAGAAATCGTCAAACGATTTAAAATTCAAATTTCAGTGGACGTCTACACATCATGGTGATGGTGGGAGTGAACGAGCCGAGAAGAAAATGGCGCAGTGGAAACGCCATCAAAGGTTAGCAGCGGACGAAAAATCACGCTCGGCAGTCGCTCGTTAATTTACGGCGTGGTCTCGTAAATCCAATCGGATCAGGAGGTGCGCGACAAAAGGGGCGGTCAGGACACCGGGGCATAATACACCGCGAAATTACACGGCAGGATCGACGGACAGGTCGTGCGAAGGAAAAAGCGTAGAAAGAAACGGGGAACGGGAAGGTAGCGTTAGCAAGGCAGGAAAGAAATTACTCGTCGCCGACAGCCCTGGTAAAAGACAGAGCTGGACGTGAAATTAAAAGTGAACGACGGAGGTGTGCCTATGTATGTTTAATCGCGATCGAGTATTCCGTTTGGAGGACACGCCAGGCTCCTCGTGGACAAGGGACTGGATATAGGGTGGGAAAGGCAGCGAAGGGCGGAACACGGAGCCCTCGGCGTCTCCTACCCCGACCCGATATGTAATTTTCCCTCTTGCACCCTTATCCTCCACGTTCTGCAAAACGTCGTCCACACCCGACATCCTGGAGGATGCGTGTTTATGCCAGCTGCCGTCCGATAAAGTCTCTGACCTCATAAATTCGATTAGTTGCATGAACCACAATTAAAAATCTTTAAATTTCATCTTTAATCAGTGTTTTATTATTGGGGTACTTGAACAGGTCCAACTAGGTTTGACACTGATGTAAACTGACCTGAGGTAGCACTAGCCTAACTGAAGCTAACTAATCCTTATTTAGGACGTAACTTAATTTGGACCTGAAATGAACTAATACGAAATGATCTTCTAAATTTCAACTTTAATCAGCGTTTTATTATTGGGGCACTTGGACAGGTCCAACTAGGTTTAACACTGATGTAAATTGACCTAAGGTAGCACTAGCCTAACTGAAGCTAACTAATCCTTATTTAGGACGTAACTTAATTTGGACCTGAAATGAACTAATACGAAATGTTCTTTTAAATCTCATCTTTAATCAGCGTTTTATTATTGGGGTACTTGGGCAGGTCCAACTAGGTTTAACACTGATGTAAATTGACCTAAGGTAGCACTAACCTAACTGGAGCTAACTAATCCTTATTTAGGACGTAACTTAATTTAGACCTGAAATAAACTAATACCAAGTGATCTAACCTAATTCACATCTAATTCAATTCACTCTAACTTAATCCTAATCTATCCTCATTCTAATCTACTTCATGACTTATCTTAACAAATGATACCTAGTACCAATGACTGCTTTAAGGATAAATACCTGAATTATGTATCAACGATAAGATTAGAGCCAGACACAGTTTCAATAAAAAGATGTCGAATTTTCAAGTTGTAGAATATCGCTCCACATTGATGTGCTTAGAAATGGATGATATCATTCAGCAAGTGATACCGGAAGCAAGGAACGCGACATCGGTCGAAAAAGACGCGATAATTGGCTGGCAGGCACGAACGATCGAATCAATTAGCAGATCGAGATCCATCGTGGCGCTAATTTACTTATCTTCCGCGTTAAACTGCTCGAGGCCCGTCGGGCAACCGGTGATTGCTCATCAGGACAGGGGCGTGTAATTGAAGAACTTGCTACCTGGACGCTGTACTCTTGTAGCCTGTTCCGATAAGAAAAGTGGCGTCCCGATGTTCAGGCTATCGCTCTGTGTAAAGCGTGAAAATCGCAGAACTGTCGGTGTTAACGATTACACTTTGCACGGAGCAAGGTTACTCCAATCGATACTAATTCCGAGGAGTTAGCCAATCATTTTTTAGTATTATGTACAGAGTATAACGGTGAAGACTGACGTGATTTTCTATCTACAAGTCTGGAAATAGCAAATGGACAGCCTACGTTCACTGATACGATAATCTTGATGCTATCATAAATTGTTATCCTTTTAATGCGTCGACTTATGAATACGATTTAATTAACCGCTGCTTGATAATCTAATCGGGTACCGTTGCTGCTCGGGCAAAAATTGCCTGTCTGGAGCCATTCTTACCGGATTGAAATCTTGTTTGCATTAGGTTTAGCGGATCCTAATTAATGGGCGATTTCATTCACTGGATGATCATGCATACCACACAATTTCAAACTACATCGAACACATTTACAAAGGGTGATAAATGGTCAATCTTCAAGTATGTTAGCCTTGTGTATTATTCATGTTGAATACATCAAACTTTTTGGTCGATTGAACAATTCCAAATTATAGCAATTACCTTCACAATTATAATTATAATCAGAATGATGAATAATCGGGTGCAGGTCACATGGCATCAGCAATGAGTCATTGTACTCACAATCGTTTGACTACAACAGCTATTACTCCAAACTCATCAAAACCTATTACACCAAATACAGCTCCAATATCGCTACTCCTTTTTTCGCTAGACTTAAACTATTTCCACCGAATTCCAATTGCAACCAGCAATCAATCAGTCCACGTCCAGGTACCTCATCCTCGAAAATCAGAATTAAGTGTCCACGTTAGAAGCAAACAGACTGACCACGAGGGTAGGAATCAAAGGAAAGAAATTACGGGTCCCATCACGTAAGGGGTGTTTCGGTCAGCTTTTGGGGAAGAGATTTCGGGGCAAGGATAATACCTATTTAGCGTTGTCGCGTAGTCCACAGACACAAAATCGTCCCCTGCGCACGATGCAACATTAATGTTCCTGGGCAGGATTACACATCGAGGATGTATCGTCGCACACGTACGCACACGCGTGCGTCGAAAACACGCCACGGCAGGGAGAATAAAAGCGACGAAAGGTCCGCCAGCGAACCTACTCTCCACCTGCGGCGTGGAATCCCTTCGGGTAATCCACCACCCACAATCAATCACCGCGTTTCTGCACCGGCTTGTTCCAGCTTGGATTCGAGCCGTGTCGTGAAAAGAATAGGCACCCGAGAAATCCGTTTCATGTCGCGGAAAAATGCATTATACGTCACGACAGACGACTGCCGTGAAACATTTTCACGCATTCGGTCGTACTTCGATTCTGTGCTCGCGATTGTATGCTTGATTAAGAATTTTGGGGCTGAGGTTTTAGCTTTACTTGCTGGGCATTTGCAATGGATATTTTGATACATAGGATACATAGACATAGGTAGATAGGATACATAGGATACATAGATACGTAGGATACATAGATACGTAGGATACATAGATACGTAGGATACGTAGATACCTAGGATACATAGATACGTAGGATACATAGGATACATAGGATACATAGGATTCATAGGTACGTAGGATACATAGATACATAGGATACATAGGATTCATAAATACATAGATACATAGATACATAGGATACATAGGATACATAGGATACATAAATACATAGGATACATAGGATACATAGATACATAGATACATAGGATGCATAGATACATACGTACATAGGTACATAGGATACATATTTGTAGGGTTTGGTATATTTGTTCAAATATTCCAGAATTTTTTTTGCAGTATTATTGGGGTGTTCACAAATCAGACACATATGAAGATACATGTGGATACATGTTTGTGGGGTTTGGTATATTTGTCCAAATCTTGTGGAATTTTTCTTTGCAGTATTATTGGGGTGTTCACAAATCAGACACATATGAAGATACATGTGGATACATGTTTGTGGGGTTTGGTATATTTGTCCAAATCTTGTGGAATTTTTCTTTGCAGTATTATTGGGGTGTTCACAAATCAGACACATATGAAGATACATGTGGATACATGTTTGTGGGGTTTGGTATATTTGTCCAAATCTTGTGGAATTTTTTTTTGCAGTATTATTGGGCTGTTCACAAATCAGACACATATGAAGATACATGTGGATACATGTTTGTGGGGTTTGGTATATTTGTCCAAATGTTCTAGAATTTTTTTTGCAGTATTATTGGAGTGTTTACAAATCAGACACATATGAAGATACATGTGGATACATGTTTGTGGGGTCTGGTATATTTGTCCAAATTTTGTAGAATTTTTCTTTGCAGTATTATTACAGTGAGATGAGGAGCAACGAATTTTGAAAAACTAGTTTTTTGAGGAAAGATTTCGAGAGCGTGTATTAAACACCTGAATCGCAGGGAAAGCAGAGTACATGCACAGCACGCCGGTTTCTTCAGGGAGCCAAATTGCCCGCTGAATAATTCAGGGTGCACGAGGTGTTCCCCGGGAAATCCGTCTAAAGCAACTCCTTCGAGCGATTTGCCAGGCCTAGAAAGCCACCGGATGAATCGTACGGCGGAGGATTTGCGTGGCGGAAAGAAACCCTCTCGATAATGGACGAGCGAGCGTTCGCGCGTAAAACGGTTGAAAATTTAAAGACGCACGAGTCCGAAGAGAATGCAGGTAGGTTCGATCGGTATCCATTATTCAAGGTAGCCGATCAAGGGGAATTTTCTGTCGCGCTGAAAAGTCTACTGCGCCGTCGAAATCATGGTGTTTCCCTCTTCAGGGACGATCGTTTTATAATAGATGACGCAGGAAAGACTCGACCGGGTCTTCTACCCTCGTGCAAATTGTCCGAGCTGCGACACGAAGGCTTCCTGTTTCGCGAGGAGACGCTCTTAGACGAGGACAATGGGGGCGCGATAAGAAATTCACGAGGCACATAAGCCGCTCGAGGGCAAGGGCAGGTCAGGGAACAATGTTTCTTCTCGAAGTGTGCCGCTGACTCCGGGACTGCCTCAACAGGGGGTTGAAAGAACACATCGGGTTAACGGTGTTACCCTTCCTGATTCGCGGATCTCGTTGTTGACCCTTGGAGAACCATCTTCTCTCTTCTTTTCTTTTAACTTCATATCGTACCTCTTATTTTAATTTTTTTAAGGGAACATGGCTTTTATTACCACACTTCTTATTTAAGTATATGCTATGGATAATTATAGAAAACACATCACCGTAGATACAATCATATACACATACATACAGATGTCGCTAACCCTCTCTCTTGTAAGGTGTCTCACTCCTGACGCACATCATACATGGTAACATGTGTGTACACATACATGCAGATGTCGCGTTAGCCCTCTGGGTATAAGATGTCTTACACTTGACATTACACATGGTAACATGTGTGGTCACAATAATTGCGACAATTAATATTTTACAACAGTCGTTCAGCAGTCTTCTTGCACATGCTCGAGTTTACCGTGCGGTAAAGATGAAAAAGAACTTCCAGTTTACTGAATCTCAGCCTCGTAATCGCACTTTATGAGGTCGAAAAGTCAAGCTTAAACTTTTAGAAGCCAGACGTTGTGGAAGACTAAAGAAACTTCAGTGATGGAGACAGTGTCCTGAAAGACTATGCTGCTGTTAAAAAATAATCGAACGCGATAACAAACGTAAGTTCAATTACGAGTGGATAATTATCTCGCAGGGTAATCCCGGTAATTTTGGATTTTATATTCGTATGGAGAGGAGCTTGTTCTTTTGGCTACCAACGAAAGGAGCCAAGAAGAGGCATTAATAATACGATCTCGTCGGTCGTTCCAGCAAGATGGACGGACGGACGGATGGACAGATGGGACGGTGTTAGGAATCACATTTTTCAAGTCATGCCTGTTAATGCGGTGAACAAGGGGCTGAGCCGGGGCCCCTCAATGGCGTACGCATCGAGGGACCTTGACGGGCAGGTCGGTGAAAAAAGAAGAAAGCAAAAAAAATTAATTACGCCCACCTCTCTGACTCTGTAATTCCTGATAATCGATGATTGACACTTCGGCTGAAAGACCTTTTACCGGACTAGCTATCTGTGCGTGGAGAAAAATTATCGTTGAAACTTCCTGATAGAGTTGAGTGATTCTCGTATGTTTTATTCAACGCCCCTTCTTTTCATGACTGACTCATATTTTAATATTTTACGGTGATAAATATTAATGGATCAATGGTTACAAAATCATTACAAAATTCCATCATTAACCCTAAAGCTTCCACAGTTTATTGTTTAGGGTCGCAACTCTAGGGTCTAACCTTCAGACCTTTCAACCTACTGGAGAAATTTTTGTAACGAAATTCGGTTTAAAACCTTTGATCAGCTCCAGTTGCCAAAGTATAACAAAATGCTCGAATTCCAAATTATCGACACAATTAAAATGTTCGATACACCGGTGAAATTAATTCCTCGAATAATCACGAACTGAATGGTACTCGTGTTCTTAATAGAAAAGCCATTGTGATCTCGTAAGCACAAAGAAAATTCGCACAATTCGATCCTCCGCTTGAGCTACGATACACAACGGCACGAAATTCTCTTCTCGTTAATTCCGGCAGGAAAATCGATGCCGCGATTCGAGAGAAACAAAGCGAGATCGATCCATCCGTTCCAATATGTCGAGAAACCGAGCATTCTAGCCGGTGCACGGATCCCCTTACGTCCCCTTTTGCAATCTTTTCGAGCAACATCTGTCGAGGTTTTGCGATCCAAGGTCGTAGACCAAACCCATCTCAATTAATAAAAACAACTGACGTAGATGAAGAGTGTAGTCTTTGGGCCACAAAGAGGAGAAAAGAATGTGGAGGTTGGAGTTTATGAACGTATCGCACGCTCTTGTTATATTGTCCGAAACCGTGGAGAACTTATGTGGATTTGCCTTATCAGTTAGATACTGACAATGTGGTAAAGATATGTACATGCAGAGATATGTACATGCAGAGATACATTTGCACGTACATGTGAGGTAAGTTTGAAATGTAGTCGTATAACCCATGGCCATATAACGGGATGCCTGCTAATATCGTCATACTAATATAACTCTCTATAACATATACATGTTATACATGTTAAACATATCGCTATATTTATATACATATGGTTATACATACCTATATTATCATTATGGCAAATCTAATCGGTAATAGAACCGATTTCTGATCAGAAAGGACGAATAATGAGACATTGACAAGAATGAAGTGCCCGGCGCAAAGACAAATATTAAGTGAACGACGATCTACGAGATCCCACGTATCGTGTGCCCGCCATATTAGGTCGAGCTGAGTCTTCGATGGCGCTCCACCAAATCGAGATCACGACGAGGGATTGTTCAGCTCTTCCACGTCGACCTCGGTTATTGTCCGCGACAAGGTCCAGAGGCTACTAAGGTTCGTATTCGTAATCGATCGTGGATCTACGGAGATGCGGTAAACAATGCCGCTTCCTCGTTGCTGGCGATAGTAAATCATCCACATCGCGATACCGACGATACATGCTCATGTGAACCGAGAGTTATGGGGTTATTTATTGTTATATAATCGATAAAGAAATCCTCATTCAAAAATACTCTGCAGCTATCATTAACGAAGGTGTACGTGTTTGCGCGTGAAAAATTAAAGGCTGAAAGCAAACGGATCCCGGAGCGTCTTCGACGATGCGGAAGGACACACGACGAGATGGCACACCTTGCGTCCTTCTGTTTCATGCATTTTTCCCCCGCGACGCTTTTCTCGCGGCCGGAAATTAACGAGGGAATATTTCATTTTCAAAGGATCAGTCGTAGGAGCACGCCTCGACGTGCAGGAGGGCAAAGAAACTCCGCCAGGGGAAGCGAGAGACGGAAAAAGAGGTTCGAACGAGCGAGCGGTTTGCCACTTTATTCGCGCGCTCCACCCATCGCGTCTCGTCTCCGTTTTGTAATCATGAATTTCGTCGACGACGTCATTAACGTGGATTAACGGCCGCGTTACGGGAAGAACCACCCCCCGACTTCGCCGGGGGATGCATCACCGTAATCGCCGCTTGCGAAGACGATTCCGAGGGATGTTCATCCCTTCTTCGGCTCCTTCCTTCGCGCGGTTCTCGTTGTTCCGCGTTGGTCATAATGATGGGAAAATGGCCGCTGCTACCATCTTCGATTTTAGAATCTCAAACTCTGCGCTCAAACTCACTTTTCAAACGATAGGTAAATTTACATCAAGATTGTATTTCTTGTACCACCACATTTTTGTTCCTTTTGATTTATCTGCTTGAAGTAGTGATGGGTATGAAAGAAGTAGTGATGGGTCTCAAACTCTGCGCTCAAACTCTCTTTTCAAACGATAGGTGAATTTACTTCAAGATTATATTTCTTGTACCACCACATTTTTGTTCTTTCTGATTTATCTGCTTGAAGTAGTGATGGGTATGAAAGAAGTAGTGATGGGTTTCAAACTCTGCGCTCAAACTCTCTTTTCAAATGATAAGTGAATTTACTTCAAGATTATATTCCTCACAATTTCTTGTACCACCACATTTTTGTTCATTTTGATTTACCTGCTTGAAGTAGTGATGGGTATGAAAGAAGTAGTGATGGGTATGATAGAAGTCCCAAAATTTCAATGACCAATTGCAATATCGTACAGGCTCGATGTCCTAACATTCTGATATCCCAAATTTTTAATGTCCTAAATTTTTAGTATCTACCTTCTACTCCTGATATCCTGAAGTCCTAACCTAAAATCTCCGTACCTTGATATCGTAATATTCTAAACTTCCACTACCTAATATCCCTATATCCTAATACTCTGACATTCCCAATATCCCAAATTTCTAACATTCCTAAGTGTCCAATGCCACAAAGTACCACCAATCTAAATTTCCAAACTCCAAAAATCCCGCAACCTTCAAAACAATCTACTATCGAATATCTGAACTAGAGCGTATACCAAGTAGTACACCAAGTACACCCAGTTATTTGGACTTTCGAAGAATGTCGATTGTACCGATTCTCCGGTAAAAGTATTCGAAAACGAACACACCCACGAACAGGAGAGAAACGAGCAAACGATAACTCTTGCGCGAGGCGTCGGTCGAAACACGATCCACGTGGCGCCGACGTGGTACCAAGCTAGCTCGCGTCTCGCCGCGATCGACGAGCAATTTACATTTGAATCACGCGCGTTTCTCCGCGGGGCCAACGAAATCCCTGGCCTCCTCGTAAATCGTCTCCGTACGTGCCGGAGGGGCCACAATTTTCGGGTGACACACACGAGCGTTCGCTGGCTACGCCACTGTGCCCACACGGTACCTTCGTCCAGGTGATTACGCTGTCGCTTGGGGCCCGTCCACCGTCCTCGGGCCCTGAAATCATCGGGCTATAGGAGCGTGAACTGCCTTTCGAACCAGAAGGGACGGCAGGTAGAGATTAGCCGGTGTGTTTATCATTTTTTACCTGACTATTCTCTACACTTTACATAGTGAATTTTATTAAAATTCCTGAAGGATATCTGGAAGCTTCGAACAGTGTCAAGCGATGTATAAATGCGACACGGAACATGCGAAAGCCTGAAGGCTTCTGATAAGTCAAACGACGTTAAATCTCGGTAGTTACTTATTACGGTTAATAATAACAAACCTGAAATACCAGTTTCAAAACAATAATCACGAGTAATTTCAACCTGTTTGAATTCGTTTAAGTTCATTTTTTCACCGTGTTCCTGTGACACGGACTATAGATTATAACGTGATCCGCGTTACAGGTCCACTCCGGATGTTTGCGTATTTATGATATATGAGTCTGCGGATTAAAGTGATCCACGATCGATACATGATTTATGTACGGATATAAATAAGCCTATCTATCCAGTCGGGTGAATAAAACTATAAGACTTAAAAGTTCCAACATGCCGGTCCAAGTCGAGCATCTTCACGCTCCGGGTAGACTATAGCTCAATGCCTGAAACCCCCTCCACGCCATCTTGAGACTCGAGATTCGCACAAACGAACACGGCGTGTAGCCACGTACGAACGCATACTCGGCTCCGTGATGAACCGACTGGACCACCTTATGTCCTCAAACCGTGAACAGCGGAGCGGAGAGGGGCAGAGACGAAACGAGTTGTGGAGGGGAGGAGGAGGCTCATCTCGAAGCAATCGCTTTGGTCACGCCAACGCTACCCCCTCTATGCCGGTTTAATCAGGTGTTAAATACGAGCATCGTTGCACACCTCGAGTATTCCCACCAGCGCAGCAGGCTCTATCGAAGAGGTCCGTGTACTTCTTCTCTCTCCTTTTTGTTTTTCGTTTTGTCTTCGCTCCGTCTTCCTTTTAGACACGCTCGACTTTCTGCCGGTACAACTTGGCGATCGCGGCTGAAGAAAAGAAGGCGGAGCCCACACTGGACGACAGGTGCTCGTGATCGTTAGAACCGATCGGGAGAAAGATGTGTCTAGCTTCTGTAGTTTTTGAGGGATCAGAGTTCACGCTTGGGACTTTAGAAATTGAGGACATAAAAATTGGACATTTTGGAAATTATGAAAATTTGCTCATTGCGAAAGATGTTCACACATCTCATACAGACATGTCATGTGTCTGTAAATGTACACAGTTGTCCATATGACCCAGTACAGATTGTCCAACAATTAAGTGCATCCCTCAGAAATGAAATTCCAGAAGTTAAAAATGAATGTTTGAGTAAAGAACGTAGAGCAGGAAAGTTTTGGATGAAAATTCGCCAGCACCTTACACCGGCTAGAGCATCGTACCCGAAGCGTAGCAAACACGAAAGCGAAGAAAGAGGAGAAACAAGTCCCCTCCGGTGGAACAGGCAGGCTCGTTTCTGAAAGGAGAGTCGCGATGAAAAGGCCGACGACGACGTTGTGTAGCTACGCGTCGAACACCCGTAATTATCGTGGAGCGGGAACAGCATCGGTGTTGTCGGGTACCCAGCCGGTTCTCTCGATCATCATCCGAAGAACGACTGATTAGCCTGGAGTGGTGCGCGCTTACGCGACACGCGAGGTCACGAGCGCGCGTTTATGGAAAAGGTGGTGAGTAACGAGAAGTCGAAGGCGCCTGTTCGAGACAAGCGCTCTCACGCGCGCGGGCAACAGGAACACGCCCCGCGGCGGTCCCGCTCGTCTGGGTTCGATCATCGGGAAGCAGGGTGCCAGCAGGAGAAAAAGGGAGACGAACAAGGGGGCGATCATCGCGAAGACACCGGGAGGAGGAAGGGATAAAAAGAAACGGAACGAGAGTGAATAGAAGATAAACGAAGAAGAAGAGCAAGAAGAAGAAGAAGAAGAAATCAGTCAGGCAGCCAGGCCGCCAGTCAACCAGCCAGTCCGTCAGTCAAGCCGTCGCGGCTCGTTCTCCGTCACTCGTTCGCTCACTTACTCGCTCGCTACTCGGTGTGTTAATTAGTTAAGGTTGTTGGTCGGGGACTAAATTACACCTCCGGAGCTACTCAAAGGAAGCAATTACTGGTGGCGCAACCCGGAGGGGGACTCGTAAGTCTCGCGAGGGAAAGAGCGATAGAGAAACACGGCAGAGGGTGGTGGGTACAGGGAGGTGGAGACGCGCGCGCGAAACAGGGAGAGGGAGAGAGAGAGAAGGGAACAGAGAGAAGTTAACGGCAAGCAAGCAAGTAAGCAAGCAAGCAAGCAAGCCAGTCAGCCAACCAACCAGCCAGCCAACCAGCCAGTCAGTCAACCAACCAGTCAGCCAGTTGGCTTATCCTAGCTTCGTATAACGCGTAGACCAGAGCGTGTTGCTGGTGTTGCCGTTGGTGCAGCGACGACAGCCAACTCTGCTTCTGTTACTGGCAACGCCACTGCACGGTTTTCCTGTCGATCCGTCTCAATGCGCCCGGTACACGTGACTCGTTCCGTGCCCACTTTTATGTTCAACGACCTGCCACCCCTTCCTTCTTCTCGTCCCTCCTGACCCAGCCTCCCGCCATTGGTGCACATTCTCGTTCGAGTACCCCGGCCGATATACCGGCAACCACCCTCCCCCACCCCTCTCTCTCTCTCCTTCTCTAGCCCTCCTCCACCATCCCGTTGCACCACCACCTTTCTTTTCCTACGCTATTCCACCCCTGTGCGCGCTCGTTACACCATATCGCCGGTTCGGAGGCGGAGGGTGGCATTGATTTTCAAACTGGGAGCGCTGTCGGCGGTAGTTTGCCAAAATACCGGGCTCCCGCTGCCGAGAGAACACGTCGGCTCTGTACTGTGTGTGCCACGGTACCGATCTTTTTTCTCTTTTCGACCCTCGTTTATTTGTCCGACTCGTTCGCTCTTTCTGACTCGCGATCAAAGGTAAATGAGATGGAAAAGCTGGGACACGAGGAACGAGCTGGCGAGCTACGGGGATTATTTCGCTAGATCGGTTTCCGAGCGTCTCGGACCGATTCTCCAGATTCGACTATTTTTACCCAAGTCGTTTACCACACTCTTCACACCCACGGTACCATTTCATTTGCTAACAATTTGACAAGTTTCGCAATTACACAACTATCTAAGTCCAAAATTATTGAAGCATCAAGACCCTCGGAGGCACTTTGAGAATCTCTGCAATAGACAGATTCCAGCCAATCAGAAACGCGGCCAAGATCAGATCCTGTTCGTTAAGACGAGCCAGGGAGGATCGGCTGGACAACAGGAGCGAAATTTTTCTCCCGTCCGTCCGTTATTATCCCGTTAAAAGGAGCACGGGGAAATATGCGATGCAGATTAGAAGGATTTATTTAAAATTCACCGTGTCCTCTTCTCTTTTCCCGTCAGTTTTTTTGTTTCCCTTTCACGTGGCGGATAATAGCCAACCGGCGCGGCGTCACGGACCCGAGAGAAAGAGCCGACCTACGAGGCAAAGAGATGAGAAATTTCCGGAGATTTATTATAGGGAGCAGAAAAAGAGAGAGAGTGGATTGAAGCCGTGCAAGGTGATGCCCAATCAGTCTCCTCGCTGCTCCATCACGATCGAGAGGGTGCGCACGCTCACCCACACACGCGGACAATAAAAAATCTTACAGGGTCGACGTATATCGCGTTATTACCCGCGTAACGAAACCCTTCGAACCCAACGTCTTCTCGACGTATCTGTTTGCCCGCGATTCATCCTTAATTCATAATTGCACGGTCTACAACGGCGTCGTTCGTTCGTCGCTGATTGAAGATTACAGCCTCCATCGAGTTTCGTTCTCGACGTCCTTCTTATTAATCACGCTCGTCGTAGAGCATCAGCCGCCGATCAACAAGGAGGAAAAAAAAACAGGTACCTCGGTGTTCGCGAGCTAAACGAGGTCACCAGACGAGGGAAAATACTATACTCCGAGAGAAACCTAAAAAGGTCTCGACGGTTTCCTGGTAAACTCGAAAGACCCCATGTGGTAGCCGACCCACGGCGAATAGCTTTGGCCAAGTCGCCGTTTCGAGTCCGAATGTAACGTCACAGTTCCTAGAAGCCCCAACCTTCGGGCTTCTTCTCCTGCAGCCAGGACACAATGCATACCGTAACCTTTCTGGCCCACCTTCGAGCTTCTCTACCTTTGGCAGGTCCTTCGTCCTACGCATTTTTTATGGGACAGTTAGACTGGGGCCTTTCTCCCTGAGAGTCGGACGAGGGGAGTCGTTAGGACCATTGACACCGATGACTGAATTTTAGGCCCACCGTCTTATAACTAAGGATGCGAGAATTAAAAGAACAATTCGGTATACGTGCAAAGTTGCTAAACATAAGCGATCCTCCGAAGGTGTATATGCTCGGGGTAAAGACAACCATCAATTAAGGATCAACTGAGAAAGATCTGCAATCTTATTTCACGTAAACGCTTATTACGTTACACCCGGGTATCCTAGAAGCGCCAACATCGAAGGGAGACGCGTTTCAGCATCCATTTGCTTGCATTAGCAGTTGAGAATGTTGTTCCCGAGTCGAGGGACAGCCTTATACGGCCGGTCTTCCACGGCAGAGAAATCTTCAGAGAGTTGTCGTGGGATTCTAGACAGAATGGCAATTAGCTGCGCGGAGGAGACACGCATTACGAGCCAGCTTACTTCCATCGGTCTGCGCTGTCAGGCCGAGCGGTGGACAACGCGAGAGCGGGCTGACAGGTCCCGATTGACACTGACGAACAGTCCCTGATGAGCCAGTTGCAGACGAACGGTCGTTCCGCGAACGAACGACAACTGTAAAAGGCTCATCGAGCAGACTGCTGAACGGAAATGCTGCCAAACAGCTGGTAAACTTATAAATCCCTCGAGGATTCAGGCTGCAGCGGAACGCGGGTACAGTCTCATTCAATTGTCAGGTGTAGCATGAGAAATCGGTATAGCAACACCGTGGTCGATGAAGACGTCTCACGGTAGCGAGATCGATAAGTTCGGATGAAAATTTACCGCCTACAGGGAGGATTAACTAGGACATCTAAGATCCAGAACTTTTCCGAGACTCCGGGAAAAAAGTCGTAACTGGCCACGATTGAAACCGCGACCGCCCGAAGTCAGCAACAACACCCAGAGCGAAAAGTAAAGCGTCTTGAAACGTCCCAAGACGGCGCTGTCCAGGAATATTCTGGTCGTTGACGGGAAGAAGATCGCGCGGGTGGGAAGGGCGCATCCCCGCGCAGCTTTCGCGCCAATCGTCGTCGCATAAAAACCGGAAAGCTGGCTCCGGGGCTGAGAACAATGAAGCGGCTTGATTTGTTCTAGCGCCTCGCCGCGCGACGCTCCGGATTATGCCCGGAAGTCTTCTCTTTATCTGCCCGGCCTGTATTCGTGTGTCCTCCGTGTCTGATTCTCCGACGAGCGGAGCGCACACAGCGAAGGTAGCTGGCCGGGAAACGAGCGAGCGGTTGTGTAAGGAGGATAACACGCGCGTAGCTGGCGTGCTGGTTATCACGAGGCCTGGAGCGACCGGGACAACACCGAGAGCCGGCTCCTCCTCACGCACATCAGCAACCGGCGTCAGCATCAGCAACAGCCTCCGTCGTCAGCGTTCGCCTCGTCACCGTGTCACGGACCGATGCATTGTGCGCGGACGACGTGTCTCTCTGTGCCGTGGCTCGCTACGTCTCTCTCCATCTCGGCAACGCGCACCCGAGGAAACCTTGAATGACAGCGGCGCAAACATCGCCCAGGGGAATATTAAAAACGTTCCGTGGGACAGCGTCGGCCTGGAAGAAGTATGAGGCACAAGAGACGCTGGCATTCGCGCCATCGCCGACGCTGCCGGCTGCCACGTAACACGTAAGCATCGCGAATAACGAGCCCCCGGGTTCTGTGTCATCGGACGATCCACGACCACCTCCAACTTATACTGATAAGCTACATCCGAAAACTTCGATTCCACTTGCGCGTTAACGGACGCGTCCCGAGGGACCTATGAACGGGATCTTGCGCGGGCTGTATATGGACCGAGACGCGTTGAACACGTGTTCCGAGTAATCCGTCCGAGACTACACTTCTGCTGTTAAGTCCCTACAAGCTGTATCGGTACATGTTAGTATCGCTACGCTGTTAATATGGTGCTGTACCGCAAGCTGGTGTCACAACATGTTAGCACTGCTACAAGTTACATAGTCAGACGTTAACATGGTCACACGTTGTAGCTAGTGTCGCCACATGTTAGTATCGCCACGTTGTGTAGTCGAACATTAATATACCTTAGATCTCCACTCATTACATAATTGCTTTCACGCTTGATGTCGTTTATAAGAAACATTGACGGAGTCTGAATGAACGGTGTTCATACCGCTGCAAGTTGTTAGAGATCCAACTGATATCGAGAACGGTGATATGTGGATTTAATGTCTAACTGGGATAACGTCAAGCGCGAAAGTCGCAATATCACCGTAGCGTGTGAATACTCGAACCCTTAGATCGGCACACACGAATTTTCATTCTTAGCGCAAACCGAGGAATTGCAAGCATCGCGGAAACCATTCCAGGCGCAAATATCGGCGCGCCCCATGCATCGAGCGTTCCGCGGGGCAAAGGAGGTGTTCGAGGGATGCCAGCCAGACCGCGTTCTAATATTCACCAGAGAATTTAGCTGCGTCTCCGTTTCAAAGGGCTGCTTCGCCCCCGAAAACGTTTCCGATCTGTTCGGGGCCGAAGGCTGATCCTGTGGAATCCTGGTATGTCCTTGAGGGCCGATCGGGCCGAATCGGTCGGAGTTGCGCTTACGCGTTCGCGCGACTGAACGGGCGCGAAAGGAGGGAAGAGGAGAAACAGGAACGGCGCGAGGGAGAGGAGCGAGTAGGAGGAAGAAGGAGCGAAACGTAGGCAAAGCAGCCGTAATAATGGACGAGAAAACGAGACGTGGACGAGTCGAGGCGAGCCGGAGCAAGAGCAACACGAGGAACGAGACGAGGCGAGGGGACGAGAGGAAGCACGGGAGAGACGAGGATAGAGAAGCACCCGGAGGAACGACGAGCGACGACGAAGAGCAGCTACGCAAACCCGGTCGAGCGAGAGCGGAGCGAAGCCGTTGCGGAGGCGACGTGGCTCGGTCGTGTTTTATTTACTTAAGACCAGTAGCGAGCTCGGCGCAGGTAGAATTCCACAGCTGGAATCTTAATAAGGGTGGCCAGGGGTTCTCCCCCGCTTCTTTCGCCTCTCCACGCACCGTGTCCTTACTACCTTCTTTCGGGCAATCGTATCTCGACTACCGTCCTCCCACTGCTCCTTCACCCTTTTTCATCCTTTTTCCCTACCTCCCGTACGCGTCCAGATGAAGATTATCTAGCGGAAGTTTTGCCTCGTGTATGACCAAATGTCCGCAGCTGCCGCTCCCCGCCATCGCGGCTTTATTTTTGGATCGACCACCTCTCGTGGAGGAAACGTTCGCCATATTCGCGGCCAAAGCTCAGGAAGCGGACCTTATGGGAATCGTCCGCGTCGCTAATGGCTCACGATAACGAGCCGCTAGAGTTACATTCACATTTATATTTATGGCCAAGGTGACTACCTTCACTAATTAAGTTTAAGAATGATTTGTAAATTCATACATTTGCGAAGTTTCATATTGAACAATTTACTTAGTCTCAAATAGTAAAGCTTTCAAGTCTTCTTGTGTTTTTCAAATTCTCAACATCAAGGCGTAGACGAACGTGACGTTCCAAATTTGGGGCTAGAGGAACCCTTCGCGTTCCAGCAAGAGAAGCGTAGGAGCAAGAGAGAAAGTAACAGTAGGGAGTTAGTATATCGGTAGCGGTGGGTGCTGCTGGCAAAATTATTGTGTCCGTCTAACTAATCCATACCGCAACGTATGCAACCCTCAACCCCTGCGTGCATGAAGTGCGTGCTACAGTGAAGTGCGCCACTGCGCGAGCTCATGTACCGGGTGACTTTAAAGGATCGTTAAAACAACGCGGCAACGACCGGGAAGGGACGTGATCATCGAGATTTTTCAAGCGCGTACCGGCGCGTTGCGGGAAACGCCAACAGTCGATGATGCTTCTCGTCGAGCCGAACACGAAACCGCGCGTTACTCGTCACACACGGTCTCCGATTTAATTTGCTACGGTAAATGGGGAGGATTGATCAGATCCTCGATACCTGTGAAAGCTAGCAATTTTTTTCTCCCCCGCGAGTAATCTGCGCTCGAGTTTCATCGGCTACAGTCGCTGCAGGATTTGTCTAATCACATCGTTCACGATTATTGTTCACTTTGTCCATCGACAAAATTTCACCGTATTTTGTACCGTCAAGAATGACAGAAATTTTCTAAGTATTTAACGAGAAAATTATTTTAACGCAATAATTTTAACGATTCGTAATCTTGTTAAAAGTTGCAAGAATCGAAATGACTGTACGTGCAATTACTCGACGCAGATTATTTGTGCGTCGAAAAATCGAATCTCGGCGAGACGCAAGATCGACGAACGACCGCGTTAATTAAAATGCTCGCGACTTCGCACGTGCAGGATTTCGCGCAAGAGGCACATGTGCTCGAGCGATCGTGCACGTGTGTGGCGGCGGGCACGCGCGTGCTAAATTGCGGGGGCCGCGTTTTCTTCGAGGAAACCGGAAACGCATCTCGTGGTAATGACCGCGTCGCTCCTCGAGAACGCAGAGCTAAAAAACGCCAACGTTTTAACTCGTATCGTTAGAAGCGTGCGTTCAGCAATTTTCTTGTCGCGAGAACATTCCGGCAATCTTTGCTAATAAGTGGCGTATCTCATGATTTAATTGGCGGCATTGATTTTAGTTGTGAACGTCACTTGTTACATTAAACATACACGAAACATACATGAAACATACATGAAACATGTGCAAACATACATGAAACATGTACGAAACACATATGAAACATTATATGAAACATACATGAAACATGTATGAAGCACATATGAAACATTATATGAAACATTATATGAAACATACATGAAACATGTACGAAGCACATATGAAACATTATATGAAACATACATGAAACATATACGAAACACATATGAATTATATGAAACATTATATGAAACATATATGAAACATACATGAAACATGTACGAAGCACATATGAAACATTATATGAAACATTATATAAAACATACATGAAACATGTACGAAGCACATATGAAACATTATATGAAACATACATGAAACATGTACGAAGCACATATGAAACATTATATGAAACATACATGAAATATATACGAAACACATATGAATTATATGAAACATTATATGAAACACATATGAAACATACATGAAACATATACGAAACACATATGAATTATATGAAACATTATATGAAACATATATGAAACATACATGAAACATATACGAAACACATATGAATTATATGAAACATTATATGAAACATATATGAAACATATACAAAACATACATGAAACATATAGGAAACACATATGAATTATATGAAACATTATATGAAACATACGAAAACATATGAAACATTATATGAAACATTATACGAAACATTATATAAAACATACATGAAACATACGAAACACATATGAAACATTATATGAAACATATGCATACAAAGAAATATTTATGCAGCTTCAGTTGACGGTTTAGACAAAGAAACTAACACTACCGTTCAAATTATTTGGATGTTTTAGTAAGACGTGATTAATATGTTTATCCTTGTACCTTGACATCAGTCAAACGTTAGAAGTACTCTAGCAATCAAATCCCCCAACATGAAAGTGCGTTGATAATCATTTATCATGCACCGCAACATTAACGCGTTGAAAACAGAGTTACGATTTGAAAACCAGAGAACCATTCACGAAACCCAGCCCAATTACTTCTTCCTTTCAATCATTGCCCTCTGAGCCAATTTTCCGCCTCTTATACACCAACATTACCGGCAAATTACTCGTTTTCCCGGTCGTTCTCCTCCGGATGGCCACTCCTTCGGTGACCACAGACACGCGTGCGGATCGAACAACCACACGGACCTAGTGGGGAGAACGGAGTGATCGGGTAGGTAAAAACTGATATATCTGGATTATCATCCAATAAAATCATCTAAGAGAGCTGTAGATCGGTGGATCAACTGTACACTGAAGAGCAACTGTACACTTCACTGAGTATGTGGTCATCGCTGATGGGTTGGAAGTTTGGTACATTGAAAGTTTATGATTTTCAGTTTTTAAATGATGGAAAATAGAGAACTAAGAATTGGTATTTGGAAGACTTTTGTGTTAGACTTATGGACTTTTGATAGGAGTTAGATTTGGGTGTTTGTGAATGTGACTTGAGAGCTTGCAGGTGTAATTTGCACATGTAAGTTTGAAAGCCTGACTGCTTGGAAGTAATTTAGAAATCTAAGTATATAGGGATGTAAGTATTTTGAAGATCATCAAGGTTGATAAAGAACTGAAGAAGAATCGAAAAAAATTCCAAAATGTAAAAATTGAGCGATAGGAGAAAGTCATCCATCTTGCTCGTCCAGGTGACTGCAATAAAGCTAGAGAACAAGTGAATTGGGCCCTAGACCAACACACATCCCGGAAGTGGGAAGCCGAGGTCGTTTCTCGAGGGTGCAGAAACGATTACCCGATATAGTTGTAACCCTCGGTTCATCGATATACATATATATATAAAACATGCGCGACGAGTATGGCAGAGGGGGTGCAGGATCAGGGTGTGCTCGAGGGGGTGACCAGGAGGGGCCGCAGGACCTCGCATAATGCGCGTGTAACACACCCTACTCATCACGCGCCACTTGCTCCCCTCCCGTGCACCCCTTCTGCCTGGGATCGACCCCAGAAAATCAACCAGCCGCTCTTCTGCACGCTCGTCTCCCTGCGGTGTAACGTCGTCTCGCTTCATCGTACGAGGCCAGCCTCGCTGACTAGCACATGCGAGTTATGTTTATATTATGATATTAATAGAGGGTAATACGCGACCTCCATCGTCAGTCTCGGTAGCAGCAGGTTGTTTGTCGGCACCGAGAGGCCGTTCAGGGTCGTACACGATGCTGAGTGGTACCCTGGGGCCACTTGCTCAAGAATTCCCCCACGCCTTTCTTTGTTAAGCATCGTACTGATCAGTGGCGTAAATAACGTTTCACCTACGTCTACGTTTCCGTTACCACGTGTTCACTGCTAGGATCATTACACGTCAGTCTTGCCACATCACCACGTCTTAATATCGCTGTGCGTTAGCGCTGTCACACGAAACGTATTGTTACTGTAACAAGTTACTATCTCTAGGCGTTGCTCGTGACATAGTAATGAGGCTAGCAATTCCAGGAACATCTCGTTAGCAACTGGACATCTACCAAGACATTAACTGTACATTATCATAAGTTCCACTCGGTTAGAAAATAACACCGATGTCCCAAACTGTAGATCATATACTCTAGGATCTACAATCCAGAACAACTAAATCCATCAGATCCACTCGGATCTACCCAGATCCTCAGCTACAGTAATGATCCCCGTTCCTTACATCAACTAAAAGTAGGAATATTACGAACGTTGTGGGTCCACCATTTAAAAAACTACCGGAAACGTCGTCCCGAATACCAAGATGTTCGAGATAGTAATCCATCCACCGTCCATCATGCGCCGACAATAACCACGATGCGGGTAACAAGGAAGACGAACAAACGAGGGAAGATGGTGGGCCCGAATCGCAGGGATCTACCGCAGTTCTGGCAGGTCCCAAAAGTAGTCGTGACAGGGAGCATTAATTGTGCGTTTTAGGGTCCAAGGGTATGGAGGCACGAGCGAACTGGCGAAAGGAGAGATACCCATGTGGCGGGGGGCTTCCGCTATAAATTACACGGTTACGAGGATCCTACGGGTCGAGTTGACCTGTTCGGCGTTTCTTGCACAGCCTGTGATTTCGTTTGTCCGAAATACGAATTTTGTGTTGAAAAACACAACCGAACGCTGGGACAGAAAAAGGATCTTCGGTTAAGTGGCTCAGGAGACGTGGGAGGGCAACAGGGGAAGGATACCAGGAACTGTTAGGGCTGACTGGCCTTCCGTCTCTCGGCTCGCTGGCATCTATTATAATTCGAAAAGGGCAACCCCCTCGGGACCCGCATCTCGTTACGCGGAACATCGTGTAATTAGCACGTCGTTGCGATCCTGTCTCCAGACGAGTCCTGCAGCCTGTGACGTAGTTACGAATATCACACGGGAACAGTTTTTACTAGGTTCATTCGAATCCATATGTCAGACTGACTCTAAACTTTCATCATAAAGTCTTTGGTTAACGAAGACTTTGGTTAAAGTATTTGGTTAACGAAGACCTCTTCAGGCGTGATGACTATAATTTTAAAAAATGATAACCCTTTATGGAAGTGCATTTGCCTCATCTTAAATCTGCAGGATATAAATAAATCCTGAAAGAGTGTACACACTCGTACAATGTATAATATACAAAATGAATGAGATGCACATATGTGGATCTACAAGCTGTATGTCCACATACGTAAGTATTGAAGCTAAATAGGAAATTCCGTAAAATCGGACATAGGAATAGAGAATTGATTCTTGGTGGAAGTACTTAAATCTGCAGGATATAAATAAATTCTGAAAGAGTGTACACACTCATACAATGTATAATATGCAAAATGAATGAGATGCACATATGTGGATCTACAAGCTGTATGTCCACATACGTAAGTATTGAAACTAAATAGGAAATTCCGTAAAATCGGACATAGAAATAGAGAATTGATCCTTGGTGGAAGTACTTAAATCTGCAGGATATAAATAAATCCTGAAAGAGTGTACACACTCATACAATGTATAATATACAAAATGAATGAGATGCACATATGTGGATCTACAAGCTGTATGTCCACATACGTAAGTATTGAAGCTAAACAGGAAATTCCGTAAAATCGGACATAGAAATAGAGAATTGATCCTTGGTGGAAGTACTTAAATCTGCAAGATATAAATACATCCTGAAAGAGTGTACACACTCGTACAATATATAATATACAAAATGAATGAGATGCACATATGTGGATCTACAAGCTGTATGTCCACATACGTAAGTATTGAAGCTAAACAGGAAATTCCGTAAAATCGGACATAGAAATAGAGAATTGATCAACAAACTGCAGTAACGGCAGGAGGTATCAATTACGCGAGCTATAAATGCGGAATGTGGGGAACGCGTCGAAATCTAGGAAGGGAAATTCGTCATTCTGGTACTCATTAGCGAAGAATTCTGAAACGTAGTACGGTATCGAACAATTGGCAGGCCTCGGTGTTTAAATGAATACGAAAACTCGGCCGGTGTTTTCAACGACGTGACGTGGGCTGGGCTGCGCGCGCGATCATAGATGCGTGCGAAAAAGTACCCGCTCGCGCGGTGAAAGCGAGAAAACTTTCCAACGGCGGGTAAAAGGGCCGATTCATGCGGCAGAATGTGTACGGCCATTCATTCCGCCGGGCGGAACGCGGTGAATGCATCAACCAGAGAATCGACGGAATAGAATATAGCCCCGGTCCATGGAGAGGGATGAATAAATACAAACGCGTAACTATTTTATTCTCCATTTTGTAGGAAAACGTTCGTTTCCGTGCTGGGCGTGCTCGGATCCCTTCGTAATCATTTAGCTTTAAAATTCAGCCTCTTCAACGTACACGCCACTCCAACCCCTCCCTCTTCCCACCACCGCCCCCCATATAACCCAGGACTACTCAGTTCGTTCGCTTCATTTTCACCCCCCATTTTCAGCCGCTGCGAATTCTGCCGAGTTCCACGAGTACCGCCAGCAGTTTCACCCGAAATTAATCCCAGCGATTACGACTTCACGGAGGATATTTTACGCTCGCCGGGGTCTCCAGCGATCTCTAATTAACGAAGAACCATCCGGAACGGTTACACGATCACCGGATGCACCGATGCTACCTTCTTTTTATTTCATTTTCTTCTCTTTTTTCCTTTTCCGTTGAAATCGTTCTCGCCCGACCGCGATACCCTCGAAACCGGGGAAAATGGATGGGGGAGGGAAAATTTAGAGGCGTAATGACGCGAGTTGGAATTTCATCGTTATCGTTTAACGATATCGGATTACCTTCGGGTATAACGCGATCATGCATTTGCAGGGTGTCTTGTGTGCGAGCCTGCCGATGACTCGCTTCGATCATCAGCTGATAGCGCTGTTTCCTTTTGCACTTTGTGACGTACTAAATTTGATACTCTGTTGGTTTTTAACGGAATTACATTGATTCAAATTTTCTCGAATTTTACAGTTTGTACATTTATACATAATTCAGAATTATCATCCTCGTTCGGGTATCAAAATCATAATGGTAACGAATGTTTCCAATATACGTTGAAGTTAGCAATTTTTTCCTGCGGACCAAATTTTGTATAAATTTTGAATTTAAACATTTTTTATGAACTAAACTATCAAATCCATAAATTGGTAACATTGTTGAAATTTTACCAAGTTGTCTCAAATTGTCCCAAGTTGTCCTAAGATATCTTAAATTGTCCAAAGTTGTCTCAAGTTCTCCCAAATTGTCCCTAGTTGTACCAAGTTGTCTGAAATTATCCCAAGTTGTCTCAAACTGTCTCAAGTTGTCTTAAGTTGTCCCAAATTGTCTCAAATTGTCCCAAGTTGTCCTAAGATGTCTTAAATTGTCCCAAGTTGTCTCAAGTTCTTCCAAATAGTCCCTAGTTGTACCAAATTGTCTGAAATTGTCCCAAGTTGTCTTAAGTTGTCCCAAATTGTCTCAAGTTGTCCTAAGATGTCTCAAATTGTCCCAAGTTCTCTCAAGCTCTCCCAAATTGTCCTAAGTTCTCCCAAATTGTCCCAAGTTCTCCCAAATTGTCCAAACCATCCGAATCTCTAAATCTAATTATATTAACAATAATCCAAATTTTCATCCCCAAATTCTCCATGGTCCAAGCACCATCCCTTGCTACAAAGAACATATTTTTACTTTTAAGGTTCCTAACTTGATTTCGACCAAACAGCACCAACAAATATAATTTACAGATACCAGCAGAATTTCATGCTCTTAATCGTATTTCGTAGAATTACCGAACACTTTCAGACAAATTCCCAGCCTTAAAAAACATATTTTTATTTAACCCCGTTAGAGACTGAAAACCTAATTATCAGTTAATTGTATCTCGAAAATTTTAAAAGCATCGATTTTTTAAAAAATGACGGTGTCCACGTGTATGATCTGTTATCGAATTTAAGAGGCGAAAATGCGAACGTATCGGTACGCTGTAAAAGTAACGAAATGCAATTTTCAGCACGAACGAAAAATATGCCATGCGAACACAGTGTCAAGTATCAAGCTCAGAAGTGCTTCGTTCGCAGAGTCCAATTTGTCTCGTAACAACCATCTCTAGAAGTAACATAGAGAGCTTCAGAAATTCTAGTAACACTTGTCACTACATGCAGCTCTCCTATTCAGTTTTATCCACATGCTCTTCCGTAACGGAAATGATTAATCTTTTACAGTATATTTTAATATTCTTTTAATGTTATAATTAGAGGAGGTTGTTATTTATGAAATGTTAGACGTGTGCTTCTAAATTGAAAATCAAGTGAAAAAATAAATAAGACATCAGTGAAAAAATGGTAAAATATCAACCAACATGTACAACTATTCTCAACAGCAGACATTCTGATAAAAACACGATAACAAATTTTTGTGATATAAAATATAAAACTCGAAACCAGTTGAGAGAAAGGTACATGTAGCTTATGTATCTAATCACAAGAGAAAGAAACTTGACATACACTATGTAGTTTAATTATTTCTAAGTGAAGTCAAATTTTGGAAGAGAAAATGGCGCGTTCAGGCAGCACTAAAAATACGTAAAAAAATAAATAAGACACCAGTGAAAAAATTGTAAGATATCAACCAACATGTACAACTATTTTCAACAGCAGACATTTTGATAAAAACACGATAACAAATTTTTGCGATATAAAATATAAAACTCGAAACCAGTTGAGAGAAAGGTACATGTAGCTTATGTATCTAATCACAAGAAAAAGGAACTTGACATACACTATGTAGTTTAATTATTTCTAAGTGAAGTCAAATTTTGGAAGAGAAAATGGCGCGTTCAAGCAGCACTAAAAATACGTGAAAAAAAATATACTGTGCACCAATAAACCATTGCGAGGAACAACGATGTGTCCGCGTCGCGGAAAGATTAACAGACAAAAAGCGACCAGTCGACGAGTGATTTAAAACGTTGATTTTCAATTTCACAGCCGGTCGAACGTTTTTGTAGTTTTTGTTCCCGCGACCGCGCGCGCCACGGCTGGTTTAATCATTTTTGCGGCGCCAGGTGTAAATGAATTTTTCTCCGGGATTGACGAATTGAATTACCGATTTGTCCGCGACACAGCTTGAAAAAAAAAGGAACTCCATGGTTCACCGTGTGGCTCACGTTGAAACGATTTCGCGTACCACCATGAAACCCGATGTATTTTGTACGCGTTTCTGATCAACCATTAACAACTTCGCGTTAATTTCAACTTACGTAATACCGTGCACCCTGCGATCTGTATAAACAACGGGAGCAGTAATGCGTGCATTACAACCCCATTATCCGTTAATCCAACTGCGATGGAAAGCTCTAATTTCCGATGAAATTCACGCACGGTTTAACCGCAACAGCGGTGTAATAATCAACGCGAGTGAGCACTGCGATCATGAATGTTTTCGAGGCGAAATTTCTTAGGGATATACGAATTTTATCTGTCATTTCTTAATGTGGTGATAACTGTGTAAAGTACGAGATGTGTATAGTTTTGAGATGTTGTATAATCAAAATCGATTTGTGAAATGAATAGAAGGCTAAATGTGGAGCTAAGGTGCCTAAGCCTCAGATACTGAAATGTCCAATTACCTAAGTCTTTAAATAAGGATTGTATATAGCTTTGTGTATAATCAAAATGGTGAAACAATTCATAAAATTAATAGAAGTCTAAATGTGGAGCTAACTTCCATAACCCTCAGACACTGAAAAGCCCAATAACTAAATCTTTGAATAAGAAGAATTGTGTATAGCTCTGTAAGGTTGGATAATCAAAATGGCGAATCGATTCATAAAATTAATAGAAGTCTAAATGTGGAGCTAACTTCCATAACCCTCAGATACTGAAATGTCCAATAACTAAATCTTTAAATAAGAAGAAGAATTGTGTATAGCTCTGTAAGGTTGTATAATCAAAATGGCGAATCGATTCATAAAATTAATAGAAGTCTAAATGTGGAGCTAACTTCCATAACCTTCAGATACTGAAAAGCCCAATAATTAAATCTTTGAATAAGAAGAATTGTATATAGCTTTGTAAGGTTGTATAATCAAAATGGTGAGCGAATTAATGAAATGAATAGGAGTCTAAATGTGGAGCGAAGTTTCCCAACCCTCTTATACTCAAATGCCCAATTACCAACATCTCCAAATTCGAAATTGCTTAAATCCGTAAAATTCCAACTTCTGAACCTTGCGAACTCCTTAACTCCAAATGTCCAAATTTAGAAATTCCAACATTCCAACCCTGTGGACCCCAAATCCTTAAGTCTCCAAATCGTCAAGTGCATCAATCTCCAAATCCTGAATCCTCAAATATAAAAATTGCAAAATTCCTAACCCTGCAATCTCCAAACCCTTAACTTTTCAAATCGTCAAATGCATTAATCTCCAAATCCCAAATCTTCAAATTTGAAACTTCCCATTATCCCAACCCTACAGTCCCCAAATCCTTAACCTCCCAAATCGTCAAATTCTTAAATCTCCAAATCCCAAATCTCCGAATTTCCAAATCTCCAAATCCCAAATCTCCGAATATCAAATCTCCGAATCCCAAATCTCCAAATTCCAAATCCCCAAATCCCCAAATCCCAAATCTCCAAATCCCAAATCTCCAAATCCCAAATCTCCAAATCCCAAATCTCCAAATCCCAAATCTCCAAATTCTAAATCTCCAAATCCCAAATCCCCAAATCCCAAATCTCCAAATCCCAAATCCCCAAATCCCAAATCTCCAAATCCCAAATCTCCAAATCCCAAATCTCCAAATCCCAAATCTCCGAATCTCCAAATCCTAAATCTCCAAATTTAGAAATCCCCACATTCCCAGCGCTCCCATCTCCAAATCCTTAACTCCCTAAATCAAATGCCTAAACTTCCAAATCCCAAATCTCCAAATTTAAAACTTCCCACATTCCCAATCCCCAAATCCTAAAATCCCTAAATCCATAAATCCTCAAATTCCTCAGTCTTCAATCCCAAAACCACAAGTCTACACAAGGCAAATACCAAGCTTCAGAGGTCCTGTAACTGAACCTACAAGAATGAATGGAAGAAGCCAATGGGCCGTCATCGGATCTGTAGGTCCGGACGCGTCCGCTTCAATTTCGAGATCCCGACGGATGTACGGTTCTCGTTAGATCAATGGCATCGCCGCCCATTTACTCGTTCCTGTCTCGTTCTCCGTCGTTTCGAGAGAGACCCTCCCGACATAACATTTATATCGGTAACCGTGTGCCACACGTCCCTCGCCCCTCGGAGAAGGCTGCGCCTCCGTGGTCGCTGTTGCTACCACCCATCGTCATCATCCGCAGCACCCAAGCTATCTCGGTGACGATGGGCCGGTTCCCCAAGCGAAGCGGCGTTGATGCTAAGCTAAGCGAAGGTTCGCTCTTTGATCTTCTGCTTCCTATATATAAACACGAGTGCAGCCACGGAGAGAGAGAGAGAGAGAGGTGAGGTACAGAGGGGCACATCGTGTAGGAGGAAAGCAGAGTAGCGACAAGGAGGAGATGGAGGGTGAAGAGATGGCCTCCATTCCGTCGTATCTCCTGCGTGGGGTCTTTATACGTCCGACTGTATTCCCCCACATCCATTATCTGCATACATACCGGGGATACATCATGCGAGCGTAACATGCCAGCCTTCTCGATCACTACGCGAGCCCTTTTGCTACTTTTCTTTGTTTCCATCGATCTAGCCGAACGGTCTTTCAAATTACTTTTCAAGTTTGGTCAACAAAGTTCATAATGTAACAGGTTATCACATGTTGTCAGATTTGAACCACATTTTGTGTAGCAGACAATGTATGGTAGCTTTGAACCACATTTTGTGTAGCAGACAATGTATGGTAGCTTTGAACCACATTTTGTGTAGCAGACAATGTATGGTAGCTTTGAACCACATTTTGTGTAGTAGACAATGTATGGTAGCTTTGAATTACATCTTTTGTAGTGGACAATGTACAGTAGCTTTGAATTACATCTTATGTAGTGGACAATGTATGGTAGCTTTGAACCACATCTTATGTAGTGGACAATGTATGGTAGCTTTGAACCACATCTTGTGTAGTGGACAATGTACAGTAGCTTTGAACCACATCTTATGTAGTGGACAATGTAGAATAGCTTTGAGCCACATCTTATATAGTGGACAATGTATGGTAGCTTTGAAACACATCTTGAGTAATGTACAATGTATGGTAGCTTTGAACCACATCTTGTGTTGTAGACAATGTATGGTAGCTTTGAACCACATCTTTTGTAGTGGACAATGTATGGTAGCTTTGAACCACATCTTGTGTAGTGGACAATGTACAGTAGCTTTGAACCACATCTTATGTAGTGGACAATGTAGAATAGCTTTGAGCCACATCTTATATAGTGGACAATGTATGGTAGCTTTGAAACACATCTTGAGTAATGTACAATGTATGGTAGCTTCGAACCACATCATATGTAGCGGACAATGTATGGCAGCCTTGAAACACAGCTTGAGTAATGTACAATGTATAGTAGCTTTGAGCCACATCTTATGTAGTGGACAATGTATGGCAGCCTTGAAACACATCTTGAGCAATGTACAATGTATGGTAGCTTTGAGCCACATCTTATGTAGTGGACAATGTATGGTAGCCTTGAAACACATCTTGAGTAATGTACAATGTATGGGAGCTTTGAACCACATCTTATGTAGTGGACAATGTATGGCAGCCTTGAAACACATCGTATGTAGTGGACAATGTGTGGTAGCCTAGAAACACATCTTGAATAATGTACAATGTATGGTAGCTTTGAACCACATCTTGAGTAATATACAATGTATGGCAGCCTTGAACCACATCTTATGTAGTGGACAATGTATGGCAGCCTTGAAACACATCTTGAGTAATATACAATGTGTGGCAGCCTTGAAACACATCTTATGTAGTGGACAATGTATGGTAGCCTTCAAACACATCTTGAGTAATGTACAATGTATGGTAGCTTTGAACCACATCTTCTGCAGTAGACAATGTATATTAGCTTTGAAACACATATTGTGTACTAGACAATGAATGATAGATACCTTATCACACATGGTCCACATGGTAGACATTTTCACATATGAAACTAAAAAGTGCACATACTAATTCCTACACTTAGAACTCCACTTTAGAACCTAAAGATTTGTTAAAAGTGACGTCACCCTAGGACAGCAAGGGTTACCTCGTTCAGGAAAGTGAATTAGCTATAAAACGAGCAGGATTGTCATACAAGGAACATATGGAAGACGGAACCAATCACGAAATCAACGCGTGCCAACGCGCGCGAGCGAATTGACTTTCTAACGAGAAGCAGAGCAAGGGCCACGACCTGGCGCACCTCGCCGCGTCGGAATAGATCTCCGTCGCGTGACGCGCTCGACAAAGCACACAGAGAAAACAATATAACGCGAAAATAAGACGGCGGTGATATACGAGCGTGGTGCTGGTCGATTATTTATGCGTGGTGTCTCAGACAGGGGCGCATCCGCGACGCTGGATAACACGCTCGAGTAAAAATAGCGGGAATCAACGGCAGACTCTGGAATATATTTCGTAATTGGATGCGGAGATGAAAGGAGGTATTATCGGATATAAATTTTATTGTAAGTGGAAGGTTTTAGGATGGAGAGGCTACTTTTGAAGAAGATTCAGTTGTATAGAAGAGAGAGGCTATGGACTCTCGTTATATTGGTAAGTATAGACATTTGGAGATTTGGAAGTTGGACTTTTGGAAGATGTGGAAGTTTGCAGGGTTGGGGACTCGATAGGTGAAAAGTGGATTCCACAGGAAAGTGGACTCTTGGAAATTTGATGTGGAGAATTAGGCTTGTGGGAATTGGAGAATGTAGAAACTTGGGGGATTGTAAGATTGGATGAGAGTTTTGGAATTTGAGGATTGAACTCAGAGACTTGTAATCAAAACTAAATTTCTCCATAAACACTTCCTACACTTCTCTAAGATTTTCCCTAGGTACCTCCATGTATGCATCCCAAAACTCTCTAATCAAAGATCATCCTAAAGAACCTAAACCCTCCTGTACTCCACAAAAATCAACATTCAGTATTGAATCTCCTACAAAATATCTCGATCGCAGATTTACCACAGAAACCCTTGCACAGAACAGTTTGTGCCTTGATTGCATTGGAATCCATTGAAGGTATCCTTTTACAACACGCGACAAAAAGAAAGAAAATATTTGAAGTGGCCCATACTGAATAATTTATGCGCTTTTACGTGCACCAAAATATTCGATGGAGCGAAACTCTCGACAGAAGAATTTCGATTGTATATACATAGAGGTAAGAACGATACGATCATTTTCAATGCAAAACCAAGTGCTCTTTCGTTTGAAACGATAGCAGAACACACGCATATATACAATCGAGGTGCACGGGGCCGGTTGTTAGGAACGCTTTACGCGAGCTTTACTTTGTAGATTAACGTTAAATTGATTATTTATTGGACACCGTTAACAATAGCCACAATGATTACACGCTCTCAGCCCGCTCATTTGTCCGTATGCATATCTCTCTGTCGTTACAATCGCCCCTGTTATTCTCTTTTTCCCTCCATACGCCTCTCGACGCGTGTGCGTTTCTCTCTCTCTTGTTCCAAAGCGCACGGTACAGTACGACTGTTTTTATTTGTTCGTTCTTTGTGCAAGAGAGGCGGTCAACACGCGCGCGCGTACACGCGAAAACGAAATGGAAAAAAAAAAAAGAAAACAGGGAGGGAAAAATCAGTGGAAAGCGAAACGCACCGTTGATTACCGGACGATAATTAACTTAATGACGTTGCTTTGCTGTTGGCACGGCCGAAATTTTCTGCGCTGAATTATTCAAGTGTTTACAACATAAACGCGTTTCTACTGCCGTTACTCCTCTCTCTGCGCAGCTGCTGTTCGTATGAATTTTACAGGAATTTATCGAGCGTAAAGTATGCCCTACCAATAAGCTTTGTCTTCGTTAATGAGCTTTCCGATTGAAGGATAGCAAACGCGAGAAAATTGCCGGAAAATTCAACGGACACCACGCGCCCCATCTGAAATTTAACTCCGATTAAATGCACCCAAAAATCTAAACTAAAATAAAATCACAATTTCATTTACTAATTTACGCAAGATTTTAATCCAACAACTTCACAAGTTTACAAACACTTTGCAAGTTTATTTAGGACAGAAATTTCTAGCACGAAAATTAATTAATGTTCAAAGTACAAAATAGCTGATTTCTCGAAAGCAGCTTATCTTGCAGATCGGTGTCTTACATCGGAGCGTTTCAAGAGGGAAAACGTTTGGGCGAACGGAACGAGTACCGGCACGAGTTTGCGGTCGCACGTACTCGCGAGGAATCAGCATTGCGGCCGGAACGGCTAAGGATCTTTTCTCGGCCCTTTTCCACTCTCCTTTCTCGCGTTTCTTCTTGATTTATTCCCCTAGACCGACCACCACTTACCGCAATTCCAGCTGGCATCGCGGTAAACCCCCTTTTTTGCCGGACAATCATAACTCGCGATTTTTCTCGGTTTCGTTGTCCAGGTAGATATCTAGCCGCGTAATGACTCCACGGCTATCCCTTTTTTCCCTCTCCTCTCTTTTTTGCACGCCAGCTCGTTTCCTATCATCAGACGATTTTCAATTGCCTTCGCGAAGGATGCCTTGTTAATAATAGTTATTCCATGAGAGGCGAATTTATTTCTTTTTATGGCGTGCCAAGTGGGCAAGTGCTCATTTGTCAATTACCATCAAGGCCTAAATCGATCAAATTTGTGAATTATCATCAAGGCCTAAATTGATCAAATTTACAGAAATTTATACCGCAAATTTCATCGTGAAAACTTAAATCGACTAAATTTCAACTCCTTGAAAATAAAAATTTGCAATGGTTCAGTGACTTAGTCTGATATTTCCATAAATTTGTTTCGTCTAGTTCCAAATATTTTCCGAACTCTTCAGTCTACTCATCCTATCAACAGGTCCAGTCTCGCTATATGGCCGTAACGAGTCTCGTCACTTTTCAAGCGTGAGATTATTAAGAAGGTTATAGTCCTCGTTCCCCAACAAGTTCTGTCCCACCAGTGGGGTCGGCTGGCCCATTCGACGCGTGACGATTACGTTGATCCCTGATCCGTGAACGAGAGACGGTAAATACGTGTACTCGGGGTGATCTGACTCGCCACACCGTCCCCCTTCGCCCCTGTTACGGAATATGAATATGATATCGCACCCCGCCACTTACGAAATGATTTATCAATTGAGCACCGACAACCCCGGGGTACTGGTGTTGAAATATTATAACATCATTCCCCCCTCGGCTCACCCTAATATTATCCCCTCGACTGGTCGCCATTAACATAACAATGGCCGACCTAATTGCGGCCTAATCGGCGCCAGGGGCTAAAACCTGATCGCCTTTCCCTATTCTTCTATTCTAGCATTCTTTTTTCTCTTGGATTTTACGCTTATTCTTTGCATCCTTTATACAGTTGGTTCTTCAGTGACATATGACCCATTTGACTGTATGAGGTTTCTCAAATTTCTGGTAATCTGTGTGGTTTAAGGAGTGTTGTATTTTTGTAGTCTTGCTAAGGATTTCCTGTAGGTTCCTACTGGGATTTAGGTACTATGATTTCGAACTCTGGATAGGTTCTTATTATAAGCCCTATCTATATGTGTTATATTTGGTAATTGTCTGTGTTTTTGTCAAGATCCAAATTAACTCTTGTATCAGCTGCATTACCGCATATTTATCGCAACTACTGTTACCTTTCAGCAACAAAAGGTCTGAAGCTGAGACCACGAAGAGAATACCGGTTCAACGCTATCGACTTCCAATCTGGCGGCACGAAATCCCCGCAATCAACGTCGAATCGTTGACAAACCCCGATCGAAGACAAAGAGAATCCGGTACAAATCGTAAAATAACATATGCAAGCTCGCATCGAACGATTCGATATCGTGCATACGTCGTCCGTGACGCGTCAACGACCTCGTCGATGTCGGCAAAACTCACGATCACGCGAACCCTCTCGTCGCGAAAACGAAACTCGCCGGCGACACGCAAATAACAGGTGGAATAGAGACGCGAACGCACTATTTCGCCGTTAAACGAGACGTGCAGCATACGCGGTGATCCACCCCCGTCGGGTGCCGCCTCGTGCGGATAGTGGTTTATATTGCGGTGAGAGAGCATAAAGGGTAGGGGGGTGCGATAGAGAACCGCATGCAACTGATGGGGTGCAAACGGGGTCGACCGCGCCTGACGGCCTCTTCTAACGGCTATATTACGCGGGTGTTATATTTATTTAATACGCCGACTCGAGGGGGTGGTGTTCCCCGAGTATTACACGAGTTATTATTTCTGCCGATGTTGGCATTAGGGTGTGCCCCTGACCGCCGATACGGACCCATTGTAGCCGCCCAAAGTGGGCCGTTTCGACGGCCGTTGGGGTGAACACGATACACTTCTCACAGTCGGTCGAACCCGGAGGTCGCCATAGGGGTGGAATCGTACAGATTAGTACAAACGTTCGTGGAAACCTACGGATAAACGATGCTCGTGTGGGGCATCTTCAATTTAACGCTCGTTAAGTAGGGCCAACTTAGGGTGATTCGTATACTCTCACTGATTTCAATCTTTCGGTGGCTTCCGGTTGTACGTCTTAATTTATCTCCCTGTTACTTCAAAGAGATAATTCATGAATGCAAGCACATCGATGCTTAACCTCTTAACCTTACATACAATTTTCTAGACACTTGCTACCTGATTATTGCTACCACCTTATGACAATTTACTACAGCTAAAATGTTAAACATGTTTTCTCTTCAATCTTGATTATATAGATCATAATTAGAACTGAGCCAAAAATCGCTATAAGTTTGTATATTCTTGTTTTGGTTTATCACTTGTGTCCAGTTTATCATATTCCACATGTGGTGTGCGTCACCAGTGTGACGCGTTACAGAATAAAAGGTGAATTATGTAAAAGCCCCTTTACAAATCGAGCTACTCTTTCTGGCAGACCAATGTTTCCTTCATCTTTGTATCACAATTGTCCTACAATTCACCCAAAGATTAAAATCAATTTCACCGTCAGTCCAGAGTAGCATCTACTTTTTGAACCAGCATCCTAAAGTTCAAAACCATTATTCGATCCCGATAATAAATTGCAGTCGATTACCAAGAATCACTTTCTTGTCCCTCACGGGCTTAATCGCAAGAAAAACATGGGAATGAGCTGCAATAATAAAAAGTACCAGTGAAAACCCGATGGCAGAGTAAAGTAGCACGGTGCACGTAACTCGCGCTTAGAAGATACTAACACGACCGGTCTATGCAAATCGAGGCAGAAAGAAAGAGCACGGCGCACGGACGAACAGCCTCGTAACTGCACAGTAGGTTACGCTTAACGGCCGTTATAGCACGCGGCAGAAAACTACCGTTCTGGCCGACCACCCACGAAGGTAGACGTTACGGATAGATGCTGATTGATTCGGTAGGGTGAACACGATACTTCTCACAGCCGACGAGGATCGTCGGATTAGGCTAATGCACCCTTCCCACCAGTGATCGAGCCGACACTCTCGTGGCCACTCGTTCTATTACGCTCTGACGAACCTATATCGGGGCTAAGTAAGAGTCCATCGACTCTTGGACAAAGCTCTCCCCCATGCTCGTATTACCGGACGAACCGCACAGTTATAGTTTTAGTACCCATTGCCGAATCTCTGACGGTATCCTTGGGACCATGTGCACACGTGGAGGCTGAACGTTTGGTTGGGACATTTGGTTGTGTCACATTCCACTTGGGATGTAGAGAAAGGACTGCAACAAATTTTAGTAATCTCACTCTCGTGGTTCACGAAGGTAGTTCGAACTGAGGACACTTTTGCATCTTGCAAATATATCTTATATATAGATAGACATTTCTGTCTACAGTCTCTCTGCTCTGAGTTCATCATTAGAGCTCTAAGAATAAAGACAAGTCCACATTTCTTCATTCTTGATCTGATTGTTATGGAGGATAGCTCTAATCAGCTTTGCGTCCTCATTGAAGTTATGCATATGAAGATATGCGTGTTCTTAGTTGATACTGATGGATCTTACGACGTGTCAACTTAGGACTACGTTCTCTGTACATTTGATGAACATTCTCTCATTCCTCCATGTCCAAATCCCTAAACGCAGGGAATTGTCCAGTTACCGAATGCCTAAGCAGTGATTAATGCCCTAATTAAACTCCGACTTTGATCTATGGTTAAAAAGTATCGCGTCCCATTTATCCGGTATCTGAAGCTCCATTTATACATCAGGCCTTCGAGACATTCCTTAAGATCAGTTTCAAAGACACGTCTGTGCCCGTTGTTCCGATCGTTCCAGCTGGATTACCATCTCCCGCGAAGAGGAGCTCGAAGCGTAACGCGCGAGGACCAAACAGCTCCCGTTGATCGCGCGGAACAACGGATCGCCTCGAGCGACTGGTTACGCTTCGAGACGCCCGAAAGTAAAAGCCGACGCTTACTTAGCGGCTGTATGACAGTTCCGTGTCGCGACACCTTGAGTTAGGAACACTTACCTGAAACAGAGAAAGAAACGGAGTGGTTAAACGGGGAGAAACTATGAAATTCCGAAGGGAAACAATGGGAACAATGGGAATGGGGAGACCAACCGTGTTTGAAAGAGAACACCATGAAAGTGCGGAGGACCCGTTTTTGCTGTAAGGTTGGAGAAGTTCTGTCCGGTAGTTATAATTGTTAAGAAACTAGAGAAAAATAGTCAGAGAACTTTTGTCACACTTCTGTATTAAGTTCTTGAAAATTAATAGATTATTTTTGAAGATAATTTCAAAGCTATAAGCCTAAATCTGGAGTGATATTGATAATGGCATAATTTGTACTTGGATGATCTTGTACATCCAAACGGTACATTAGTCTTAATGTATCTTAATGTACCATCTGGTCCTCACTTATTTAAAGATATATTTGGGGTAAATATGTCTTTCAGCTCACTGTCACTCGCTAAATAAATATTTGATAAGTTAAAAGGAATTTTGTGAAAGACGCCAAAGGACAAAACTTGCGCAGGGTATACTTTGTAGGCTCGTCAGGTGAGGCTAGTACGGAGAAACTGTGCAAGGCACGTCATATTTTATCGCCGTCATTACCGGGCCCCTCTTTTTCGAGCTGAATAGGGCGTCCCTTTGAGATGCAGGGCAGCAACGCGACGAGGCGCAGGGACTCATTACACGATATAATAAAATGCGCCAAAAAGCCAGTTAGTCGACGGGTCTCGATAAAAGGCCAGTAGCGTAGGCAGTCGGGCGAACGAGCGTGTGCTCGCTCGCTGAAATCGTGTACGCGAGCGTACAAACGGGAGCTTTTTAATCGGGGACCGAGTCTAGCGTGGAATTCGTTTATTCGCGTTTGAAAAATTATGCAAACAGAATTTTAAAATAATGCACTGCCGGCGTGCTCCCGGAGGCCGCTTTACGCGCGTACCCCGATGGAAATGACCATACGAGATTAATTAATTATCCGCGATGCAGATTTAAATGGGTGCCCACCCACTGTCCCTGCCCGCGACCGTGCGCAAAGGGCGATCCTTTTGACCGTAGAACAACCTTTTTTTCCTTCCAATTAATCGCAATTAACGCCTATTGGGAACGGTGCGATCGCGGAAAATGGATACAAGGATGATATCCATGGGCGGTTTCTTGTATTTATTGTAAGGCTATATCCTCTTCTGAAGATGGACTCCTATTTAGACTTGCTCTTCACTAAGTTTAGAATCTGAGAATTTAGCAATGTCCTCTATATTAGAATCTAGGATGTGGATTTGGATGAGGATTTGTGGACGCAAGAACGTGAAGTTTGAAAAGTAAGCAATAATAATTTGGAGATCTATGTACATCAGAATTAGAGGGCCCAACCTGAGAGTGTGTGTTTATGAAATAGCAATCCAATTTACCAAATACTGCAACCCACTATGACTACAGTAGACCAAATTCCAAAGAAATAGGTCAGTAAGCATTTTCGAAAGTAGCCAAGAAGTTAGCAAAAGTCCAATTACCGTTTCCCTGGAAAATAGGCGAAAGGTGAATAATGGTAAAAGCCAGCCATTAGCGATCGAGGTGCAGACAAAACTCGTAGATAACTAAGCAACTACGTGGCAAGATCGAACGGTATGTAACGATAAAACGTTAAGAGAGAATTCCTTATCGGTCTCGCGAGTTTCACCCGAGTGTTTGACGACGGGGAAAGAGAGCGAATCGGGGGGAGGTGCCAGAATCGAGGTAGGTCGACATCGGTGTATATTGTTCATAAATTAAGTATATAAAACCGTCGCGGTGTCGGTCTCTTTGATGCCAGACAGGCGGCAAACGCGTTTCCTCTATTTACAAGGCAGGCTTGCCAGCCAGCCAAAGATAGATCCGAAGCAACAGAGAGAGAGGAGGCGCGCGCGCGCACAGTCGCGATAAGGTGCACTGATTAAGCATTAAGAATTAAACAGGGCTGCGCCATAGATTTCGCTCGGTCTGGCTGAACTGCAGCGAGAGGAACGCTCCGACTACGCGCATACCGCGTCGCCAGCATTACCTCGCTGCAAGATTTATGCGTCTCGCATATGTAATATTCGCGACCTCGCGGCGCTCTCTACCCGATACACGCCGGTTGCCTGGAGACGTATTATCGGCATCGTTGACGCTCGCTAAATGGAAAACGCCGCGTCCGATCTACAACCGAGGGAACAGAATGATATAACGCCCGCCGAAACTGTACGCCGAGTAAAATTTCAACGTGGGGCGGCGATTTATTCCGATACCAGCTATCGGACTAATAGGGGTCGGGACGCAAAAATTGATCTTCTTGCTTACGTGCGATATTCAACTGATAGCGATTCTTTATACCAGGTCCTTTGTTTGCATCAGTAAACTTGATGATTTGGCAGTTTTGTAATTTTTGTGGTTTTTGGTAGATTTGAGAATTTATGAATGGTGAAGTTTAAGTACTTGTTCTTTGGACGAATGTGGAGGTTGAACTTTTGTATTTGCGAATTTTGTGGTTTGGAAGTTTTCAAGTTCTTTTGTACTCAAATTCTGAGGTCTTCAAATATCTATATGTGATTACAAACACCTAGGTTCTCAAATATCTACATATGATCACAAACACCTAGGTCCTCAAACATTCACATATGATCACAAACACCTAGGTCCTCAAACATCTACATATGATCACAAACACCTAGGTCCTCAAACATCTACATATGATCACAAACACCTAGGTCCTCAAACATCTACATATGATCACAAACACCTAGGTCCTCAAACATCTACATATGATCACGAATGCCTAGGTCCTCAAACATCTACATATAATCACAAACACCTAGGTTCTCAAACATCTACATATGATTGCAAACTCCTAGGTCTTCAAACATCTACATATGATCATGAATGCCTAGGTCCTCAAACATCTACATATGATCACAAACACCTAGGTCCTCAAACATCTACATATGATCACAAACACCTAGGTCCTCAAACATCTACATATGATCACAAACACCTAGATCCTCAAACATTTACATATGATCACAAACACCTAGGTCCTCAAACATCTACATATGATCACAAATACATAGGTCCACAAACACTTATGTCCACAAACACATATGTCCACAAACACATATGTCCACAAACACCTATGTCCACAAACACATATGTCCACAAACACCTATGTCCCAAACTCCCACATTTCCTACTTAGGTTCCCTGAATTCCTATGTCCCAAATTTCTGTAATACGAAATCCCTACATTTCCCTACCGCCAAGTGTCCACCTCTCTAAATCCCCTACTCCTTAAGTCCTCAAACTCCTAGACTTCATCTCCACATCCCCAACTACTTATGTCCTAAATTCCCACATTACCAAATCCCTAAATTCCCCTATCAGTCAAATCTGCAAAATATTCTACCCCGTAATCTAAAATTCCTCACCTCCTACTCCCTAGAGCCCCAAAGCTATCCACAGAAATTATTCCCTAAATACCAAATTCTCAAAGACCCCCCATGTCCCAAGCTACTTTCCAGACTCAATTAAATATGACCGCAGCGCCGCTTCAGAATTTGGTTTCCAAACGATAAAAGATTAGATACGGCTTAAAACTGATCCCATATTAGCCACTTGCGTCCGGTTAATTAGTATAATTGAAGGTCTTAAATATAAGCTTCTTATTTATGAATAAAACACGTAGCACTTTAGATTACAGCAAATTCAAATTCTTAGAAGACTGATAAAGAAACAGATATGTGTACTGATAAGAAGACCAAACCCTTCCAATTTCGACATGTAGAGAAGCCACTAACCAAAATGCAGCTTCGAGAGGTTTACTCGTTTAAATTCATCCTATTAAAGAGTAGACAAAAGATAATGCAACTTCGGTAATTGCTTATTGACTTCGTTAGATGTAACGTTAGAACGTTCTTACAACGTTCGTGTACCTAACAAAATCATTTGCTACCGCGTAAAAAGGACCGCTCTCCTATAAAGTAGCAGGCAATAGCACGCTAAGAGAGTTTATGGGTGACGTGGATGTTAAATTATTCTTGAGAACAAGTTAGAAACTTGAGGCAACTATAGTGGAAATGGAAATGTTACTACAAGAAGAATTATACCTGAAGGTGCTGTTATCGATAATGTTCTATCAACCAGAGATATACTTGATAATTCAAGAGTGCTAACCGTGGCTATTCACGGGTCAACGTGTCCATAATCAGGCGAGCAAATGGAAGGAATCTGAAACGATCTGATACGCCAAATGGCCAGATACGCAAATCGATATCAATCACATAATAAAGTAGTAATAACGTTCGGTTTCAGTTTCGTTCGTTGAAAGGATCTACTGCATGATTTTATATCATTCTATTTTTTCGGAAAAGGTATAAGTATGGACTTGGGTTCTAAATTCGTTCTAAGGTTGTGCTAAATTTGGGTCTTATCGAGTTTGGATTTTACTGTTTTTAGATCGGTCTGAATTTGAACTTTGTTGGATTTAGATTGGGGCGAATTTGGATCATGGCGGATTTGGGTTATAGGTAATTTGGATCTTAGCGAGTTCGGATCACGCCGAATTTGGATTATGCCGAGTTTGGAGCTTGTCGAGTTCGGATCACACCGAGTTTGGATTATGCTCAGTTTGGATCTTGTCGAGTTCCAATCACGCCGAGTTTGGACCTTGTCGAGTTCGGATCACACCGAGTTTGGATTATGCTGAGTTTGGATCTTGTCGAGTTCCAATCACGCCGAGTTTGGACTTTGTCGAGTTCGGATCACACCGAGTTTGGATTATGCTGAGTTTGGATCTTGTCGAGTTCGGATCATGCCGAGTTTGGACATTGTCGAGTTTGGATCTTGTCGAGTTTGGATCTTGTCGAGTTTGGATCACGTCAAGTTTGGATTAGGCCGAGTTTGGACCTTGTCGAGTTTGGATTAAGCCGAGTTTGGACCTTGTCGAGTTTGGATCACGTCGAGTTTGGATTAGGCCGAGTTTGGACCTTGTCGAGTTTGGATTAAGCCGAGTTTGTACTTTGTCGAGTTCAGATCATGTCGAGTTTGGACCTTGTCGAGTTCGGATCGCACCGAATTCGTCCTTTGTTGAATTTGGCTTTGGTCAAAATCGGACCTCACTATTTTCGGATCTCCCTGAATTTCAGCCTTATTGGATTTGTATTCTACCGTATTTGGATCATGGCGAATTTAAACCTAGCCAAAGTACAATCATGTCGAATTTGGATCTCGTCAAATTCGGCCCTTATCAACTTTATATCACGCCAAACTTAAACCTTGTTATATTCGAATCATATCAAACTTAGATCATGTCCAGTATGAGTCTAATCCAATTCAAATCATGCTGACTTTGTATAATCTATTGAGTTCAGGTTGCACCAAATGTGGTCCTTGTTGAATTCCGATCGTACCGAGTTTAGGATGTCCTCAAATTTTGAACCTGATCACTCATACTCATACTTATATACTCCTAATCACTATAAATTTGAACCTCGTCAAATTTAAATGATACCCAATCGAACTCAAACCTTGTCAAATATAAACCTAGGCAAATCTGAGACACACCTTTGGATCTAATACGAATCGCAATTTAAGTCACTTATCAACTCAGCAACTTAAGTCACTTATCAACTGAGCAATGTATCAAGTCACTCATCAACTCAGCAACTTATCAAGTCACTCATCAACTCAGCAACTTATCAAGTTACTCATCAACTCAGCAACTTATCAAGTCAGTTATCAACTCAGCAACTTATCAAGTCACTCATCAACTCAGCAACTTATCAAGTCAGTTATCAACTCAGCAACTTACCAAGTCACTTATCAACTCAGCAACGTATCAAGTCAGTTATCAACTCAGCAACCTATCAAGTCACTCATCAAATCAGCAACTTATCAAGTCAGTTATCAACTCAGCAACTTATCAAGTTACTCATCAACTCAGCAACTTATCAAGTCACTTATCAACTCAGCAACTTATCAAGTCAGTTATCAACTCAGCAACTTACCAAGTCACTTATCAACTCAGCAACGTATCAAGTCACTCATCAACTCAGCAACTTATCAAGTCAGTTATCAACTCAGCAACTTATCAAGTCACTCATCAACTCAGCAACTTATCAAGTTCCTAATTCCTCTATTTTCCGCGTGGCTCCCCGCGACCACCTCAATCCTCCCATGTGACGTCGTTTAAATCCGCGTGTCGCGGAGTAGCCAGTTGCCGTATAATATATTGAAAAAGCGGCAATTTGCCGGGCCGCCGCCAATTATCGACGATACCACGCCGGCCACGTGGAATCCTGGTCGTTAAGGGTAGTTAACGAGTTCGCCGGCACGTGACACGAGCGGGCTCCTCGCGCTCGACATCCCCGAGACACGCACCGCCACACCACCGCATCCTCCGGCGCACGAGAAGTCCTCCGGTTGAGAACCACTGCATGGCACGTCCGGTGGGGACTGGCTCGACGAAGCAGGGACGAAGGAGACGTCTGTGGAGGCGCAGAGAGGGATACAGCGGCGGGAAAAGGGAGGCGAGGGACGAAGGCTAAAGGGGAAGGGCAATGCGGGAGGAAGAGTGCAGGGCTGTGCTCAGATTTCTCTGTGCCCTACTCCTTCGTTTACCGAAAAGGTTCTTGATCCTCTTACGTAGACTGCTTTTCTGTTTAATGTCAGTTAAGGGGTTATTAACAGAGTCTAGGGTTTAACCAGGTTTAGGGGTTGTCGTTTCTTATACGGACTGATGATTAGAGTTAGGTGTTGTAATTCGCATCGATTGCTGCTGTATTAGCCTCTTAACCTTTCGGACGGAGCTAAGTGATCAGACTAGTTCAAATTGAAACGCGATGCACATGTTTAACGATCGCTGACTGGGCAAATTAAAAGTCGGGTTTGCTTGAACTGGGCTACATGATGACACGAGTTCTATCTTCCTCCTTTCTAATCGTGTAAAGATTACTCTTGTATATGCTTTTATCAGATAACCCCATGTGACAAGTACTGATTTCGAAGTACTTTTAATATCCTTCTAAGTAAGCAATATCCTTCCTATCTACTTATGGTTGCTTCCAGTATCATCACCTATGACCCTCAAACACTGCCTTCTTAGTTGCTGTCAACTAACAATAACCATGTCAAAAGCTCAATAGCCAAAAGCTTCACGAAACAATGTCTTTATGTTTGAAATATTCTCTGATCCAGGTAGTCACAGCTGAAGGCACCCATTATTAAGTCCCAAGTTTCACATCTTAACAGACCTCCATTTTTCCTCCTAACATTTAAAACACCATTACCTCAGTGCGAGTTAACTTTGAATCGAGAATACGGTTTTCTTCCACTGACCCAAGATGACTATTCCCAGAAGCCAACATAGGCGGTAACATCATCGTCCAACGAAAGATGACAGCAAAGCTGTCGCCAAGAGCCTCTTCAATGTTCGAGACCGATTCGAGAAATCGTAGCGGGCGAGGCGGTTTTTTATTTCGAGAGAGCTCGCCTTTTTCACGCTGTTCGCAATTGACCCAGTGCTCCGAATCCAGGGGGCAGAGGGGCGGGTTGGCTGATACCGAGAAAACGTTAGGTCATCGACTTGTTAGAAATGATCCGTACCTACACTGATAAGTAGGCGTACGTAAAGCTATTTCCGACTCGATCACCTAAATTCTTGTGTACACTGAGTAGCTCTTTCCAGGAAAATCGTATTGGAGAAAGATGACGCATTTCACGAAGTTTGGTTTGTGGATTTTTGGATTTGGATACTTGGAAAGTTAGCATTTTCGGGTTTGGGAATTTGAAGACTTAGGATTTGGTACTTTGAAGACTTTGGATTTGGTAGATTTAGATTTGGATTATGTAGATTTAGATTTAGATTTTGTAGATTTAGATTTGGATTTGAAGACAGAATTTGCTAACTTGAAGACATCGAATTTGGAACTTCAGAAATTCATAAAACTGCACCTTTGAAATAATGTGAGTCTGCATATTTCCATATAAACTCTCCAAAAACCGAAAGTGTCGTTCCTATCCTCCACATCCAAAGGAGTACGTAACAGCGTACCGAGTAAACCCCAGAGCTATCTCCCCCAGGATCCCAGAAGAAGGAGAAACTCCTCGAGTCCAATTACCACTTTCTTTCGAACAGCAGGCTGATTAGGTAGATCCGAAAAAATCTCGAAGCGAAGGGAGCTTATCAAGCTCTCGGTTCCCAAGTCGAGTAGAGGCGTAAAGTGCAGTGCGGCTATAGAGTAGTAGAAGCATGGTGGTGCCTTAGCCACCGGCGGGAGCACGAGTGCGCAAGAAAGAGGACAAAGAGTACGGAGCGAGGAGGGAGAAGAGTAGTTGTAGAAAAGGCTGATAGATCATGTCGTGAGGGCTGGCGGAGGGCGTCCAGCAACTGCGTCGGTAACGAGGAACGGCAGCAACGTCGGCGGCAGCACAGGCGACACCCACTACGTGTGTGCACACTGTTCGCTCGCCGCGGCATTTCTCTCTTTCTCCGCCGTCTTCCTTTCTTGCCGGACCGGCGAGCATCTTCCACGCGGTCTAGCCATATTTCTTCGTACGTTACCATTTATCTCGTTTCGTCTCTTCCGTTCGCCCGCGAAATCTGTCCCTCCGCCTCCTCGCCGTACGCTTCTCTCGCTCTCTCCTGCAAGGGCCTCTCTCTATGCTCTCTACGCCGTCTCCCTATCTCTCGCGCGCGCGAGAGACCGGCCGATACTCTGCTCGTTTACAATGTTGCCGCGTCTGGAGCGCGGCACCGCCGCCGAACCAGGGACGTACGCAGCCCGTTAGAGAGCCACTTGGACCGGCTCGTCGCGTGCTTCGCGATTTGCAACGCCTGCGCGACCGAGGCTAATTGAATCGCTACGATCCGACAAAGATGAAGCGCCCCGGGGACGATTACGAACTTGCCGCAGAACCGACACTTTGCAGAACTTGCAATTATGGAATGCTATTCAATTATGCCCAGCTGGAACGCGGACACTTGCATCCATCTCTCGCCATTCTCCACTAACTTGTCGAATTGCAATCTAGCACAATTCGGATCTCCTCAAATTTGGGTTACGTCGAATTCCAGTCTAGTTCACATCTCAAGTCTGGACTATGTCGAATTTCAATCTAGTACAACTCGGATTTCATCAAATTTGGGTTACGTCGAATTCCAGTCGAGTCTAGTTCACATCTCAAGTCTGGACTATATCGCATTTCAATCTAGTACAACTCGGATTTCATGAAATTTGGGTTGCGTTCCAGTGGGGACTACTTCAGATCTCAAGTTTGGACTATGTTGATTCGTGTTGAATGTGAATTCATCGAGTTGCATTCGCATCTTATTCGAATGTCAATCTGGTACAATTTGGATCTCATCAAATTTGACTTGCATTCCAGTTGGGTCTAGTTCAGACCTCAAGTCTGGACTATGTCGAATTATGCTGAATGTGGACTCGTCGAGTTGCATTCGCATCTCATTCGAATGTCAGTCTAGTACAATTTGTATCTCATCAAATTTGACTTGCATTCCAGTCGGGTCTAGTTCAGATCACAAGTCTGGACTATGTCGAATTGTGTTGAATGTGAACTCATCGAGTTGCATTCGCATCTTATTCGAATGTCAGTCTAGTACAATTTGGATCTCATCAAATTTGACTTGCAACTTTGACTTCCAACTGGAGTTGGGTCTAGTTCAGATCACAAGTCTGGACTATATCGAAGTCGTGTTGAATGTGGCCTCATCAAGTTGCATCTTATCAAATTTGAACTGTACTGAATTTGTATCTCACTGTACATGAACTGTGAGTCGCATCACAGATGCAAGAAATCGGATTGTACCAAGACCCAAATTAGTGCAATCTAAGGTAGTAAACGACGCAAGGTGCACGTGCGTAATGGTACGCGTTTCGGTCGTTTTATCGACAAGCCTAAACAAACCCAGGATTTATTTATCGAGTCGAGTAACGTGGTCTCGTGTTCCGATAAACTGTTACGAAGTGGCGACGCCCACGGAGCTCGAGTTTGTACGCCAAACGGTGCACCGCCACGTCTGAATGTGTCCGAACGGTCCAGAAATGTCCGATGCACGGTTAGCAACTACCGTTCCGCTCATGTCGGCCAATCTCATTCCCTCTCTCTTCTATAGTGTCAAGAGCGAACATATTGTCGTTGGGAAATGTAAATGAACTTTAACCGTTATCCGTTCGCCCACGACACTGCCGAGTTCCGTCTCGGAAAACGATCAAACGCACAAGAATCTTTCGATAGTGCCGCACTACCTCCATGGGTATTAGTACCAGCTTCTGACTTGAAGGTGTTAGCATTTCTGATTGCTAAGCATTTTCGATAGGTTAGGAATGTAGAATATAGGGACACTGATTTGGTCAGAACTTGCTGTAGGCTGTATTTCTACTGATGAACTCAGTGGACTTAGAGATGTTTGGAGATTCTGGATGTGATAAGAAATAGAATAGGATGATTCAAATTCGACATGATGCGAATTCGATCCAATCCAAATATAAGCTGAGGACTAAACTTGAGAAGGTCCAAACTTGATGTGATTTGTATAAGATCCAAATTGGGCACAGTCCTACACGGTCCATCCTCGGTAAGACTTCATCTTCCACATTTAGCGCGAGTGAAATTCAACGAGGTTTAAATTCGGCATTTCATTCAACGCGATTGGATTCGTCGAAACTCAATTGGCAGTTTATCACACGATACACTGCATCGCCCATGGCTGTCCACGAGTACATCCATACGCAGCCTCACATGCGCAGTCGGGCATCAGTTGATCTAACCTACTATCTTCCCGTGGGTTTGTCTCGGGACACGGGAGAAGCAGCTCGATCGCGAATGCAACGCGCGCGTTCGCCTCGTGCCGGATATCCCTCGCGGGACCGTAGGCTTGCCGATGCACCGAAAGCGGAGCAGCTAAATGAGTGCTTTCCACGCTACTGGATGATGGATGAATGCCTACACGTTTGCCGCCGTCGCTAGATAAGGAGGCGAATGATCGCTATACGTGCCTGGCTGGTTTGCTCTAAACGCGCGCCAAGGGAATTGCCTATGCTCTCGAATCCGTGCGGTTGTTGCTGCGCGTGTAGCTTGGCTTAGCAACGAGACAACGGGGTCCGGTTGCAGCCGTGTTGCTCATGCGACCAATGTCTCGCGGCCCTGGTAGCCGGTGTCGTTGTTACCACTTATCGCAAAAACTGATCCGACGCCGAGCCACGCGAGTTGGACCCGTGGAATATGTTAACGCGTCCGTTTAAGGGATCCGACCACTGTTCCAGGGGATCTCCGCCTCCCGGGGATCCATGGGAGGACCGCTGTCGCTTTGTCGGAGATCGCGAACCGCGGGTGACGGCCTGTCTGACGAAGGTACACAAACTGATCGTAGATCGTGAGATCATTGACGGTTACATCGGTGGTTGATCAGGCTCGCGTGAACTTTGAGTTATTAAAGGGTAGTTGAGTAAAGCATGGACTCCTCAGGAAAGACCGAAAGAGTTATTCTACTGGTGGCCGGAGAGTTTTCATATTGCGGAACTTGAAAATTGGAAGCTTGATTTCCTGAAGAAAGCAAATGTTAACCCTTTTCTGCGCTACCGAACGAGTTATAAATTTAATTAACGATGAAAGACAGGCGTAAAGTTCACAAGGATGATCAGGCAGTGAGTCACAGTCTACCTGCATCCAGCGGAAGTAGTTTCGAAGGATTCTGCATGGAAAAAAGGCGTTCGACGATCAGGTTAGGACCCGGTCGACATCCAAGGAAATACAATATTTATGTTGATGCCGTGCGCCAGTCGGGCTCGGTATTTAAGTTGTGTAAATCCAATATAAACGCCAAACCTGTAATAAATAACCCCTCGGCTAGCCGACGAGGAGAGCAGCCGGACGCCACCGGAGGAAGAGGAGTCGTGGCAGCGCACAAAAAGGTGGAGAAAGAAGGCCAGAAACGCGAGATGCGCGCGAGGAACAAGGACGCGACGACGACGAGTTGGAGAGGTTATATTATACCTGCGCCTTGGGGCCTTCAGCCTTCGCCTTCGAGAACGAGATGAGAAAGCATCGGTGCTCTCTCCCGCGGAGTCGACTGGAACGAGAAGGGACGATCGAAGTAGGAGGAACGAAAGGTATCCTCGAAAAAGAGGGCGGAGGAGTTTTGACCCTTCGCTAACGGGACCCTTCCTCGCTTCTTTCTCGCTTATAACGCGAATCCCTCGACCCTCGGCCCAAATAATAGCGTTCGACCGGTGGGGCCCACATGGAAACGAGACACCTACGCTTTCCTCTTCGACTCTCGGCACCGTTCTTCCCTTTGCGACTCCATTCTCCTCCCTTGCTCATAGTCGACTACTCCAGTTTCCACCTTACGCAATATGAAATCGCAGGGCAGGTGCCACTGCTAAACAAGGTCGACGTCATTCAACCGAATCGCTCGAAAATAGGGACGATTCGGATTCGGCAAGTGACACTGGGTCGTTGAGTTCTCTATTTAACGTAGGGGGGAATTTAGTGTATCTCGGGTTCGAAAGAATCAAGGAACTCCAGGTGCGAACGAGGGACTCTAACAACGTGTAGCGTTCCCGTCGACGCGTGTAATTAACGAATTCGTGCTCGTTATCGTGACCGGTAACATATTTCCCGTTTACCGGCCGTTTGTCAGACACTCGATCCGTGTCCCTACAACAGAGCTACCAGCCGTACGGTAAATCATTTAGCGTACCGTTACGTGTCTCGATAAAACCTGGACCTCCAGAAAACGGTTTGTTCCCTTCTATCTCCATGTCCCTCTGCTGATATCTTTGAAAGATCGGTGCTTTCGTTTCGACTCGACATCGATCGAGCCGCAACCTTGACTCGAAGCGTACACACTCTGCGTTTGCAGCGAGCAAACGCTCGCTTCGCGCCAGCCAGCGCGTAACCTTGGTTTCGGTGCTCGCGAGCCGATTTCGCAATTCCTCGTCACGAACGATCCAGTTGCTCCGCAGCTAGGAGCAACGGAGCCGATCCACCGAGCTGATCGCGAACCAAGCCCTACCATATTACCATTAGGCGGGTCGAGGTCGAGAGAGAGATCTAGAGGGAACGGAGAAGCGGGGTGTGGCGAGCGAAATGCAATTACGCGAAAGTGTACCCAGACCAACGACGACCCCGGACAACGATGGGTCTCTGCTGTATCTCAGGTCCAAGATACAGGAAAATACTCCTTTGGACCAGGCTACAAACGCTCCTCCATCAACGGCCACCGAATAACAATGCTTTCACGATTAACGAGCTGTTTTAGAGCGACCCCGTTTGCGATTCGTAACGTTCTACCTAATCTATCTGTTGCACTTTCCAGGCTCCATTTTCGACGATGGGAATTCACCGATAGGAGCCTGACATTTCGGATTTGGGTATCCGAGATGTGGTTCTTTGAGCAACGACACCTAATTAGATATCCAAATAGACTCGCGTAAATGTAATACGAAACGATCAAGATACCCCGGAGACCTAACCACACAGGTACCCAGGATGTTCGACAACGTTCCAGCATTCTGGGCGATTTCGAAACGTGACTTGGACCACGAAGGAGAATCCTCTCTAGGAAGCCTCGGAGTGGACCTCTTGAAATTTAACAATCCAGAGTCGACAGACGGAGGACTGCAATTGCGCTCGAGCCGAGTTACGAGCAGACGCGATATAATTGAGCCCGGACCAGGAGTATCTCTTTGTTACAGCGGGAAGATCGGTCGTTTTTCCTTGCCTCCATTATCGATACGTATTTCGCAACACAGGACCCGCTCTCCGGTCTCCGTTGTTTTTAATTCAACGTTCAGAGGGATCGTGAGCTTTTTCATCCGGAGCGCGATCTGCATGGAAAAAGGCGGCACTCGATCAAAGATAATGAGGAGAACTCGACGGTGAAAGAAGTCCACTTCGTTAAAGCCGGATTTAACGTCGTAGCAACGGCGAATCCCCGTATTTCCGCCGTTTTAACGGGCGATTTAGCGAGACTGAAAAGAGTAGCGGAGACAGGATCGATTCGACCGCAGCCACTATAGAACAAAGCTCCGCCAATCGTTCTCGAATTGCCTGGAAAGTTGACGAACGATCCCCCGGACAACCTCGAGACCTTTACGCGTCGTGCTTCTGACGGCTACGAGACTGCTCAAGGTTAACGGGAGCGAGGCAGCATCGTTTCTAGCGAATAGAACGAGCAGCGAACACCGACAATGCCTGCACGAGTATCGAAAGGCGTACTGCCTTTACGCCACTGATATACAAGCTACGGTCTAATGCAGGGACTACTGCCTGTTGGTAATTACCCATCGTAAATCGCGCCGTTCACCGAGCTCGCTGCCTACAGTAACAAGGCGGCCAACTTTGAAGACGACGAGCAGCTCTACCGAAGATACCGCATGAAGAAGCGCGATGCTGGGAACCGATCACGGCTCGACGTTCATCTTTCGTCCTTACGATGGGAAGTTTTTGATGCTTAGGCTGTCCGATCGGGTTTACGATTGGCAGGCTATTTTCTTCATTAACGCTTCAAAGCGCGTAATACACATCTCAGCGTGGTGATACTTGCACCTGCTATTAATACACAAAAGTTCTCCGCGTTTTTATCGCGATCATCCGATGATTACGCCGTTTAAAATGTTCAAGCTGACCTACGTAAATGGTCGTTTTTACGGGCGAAAAGCTCGTATATCGTGGGCACGTAGCGAGCATTTCGGGGCGATGTTTCGGCGCGATTACGCCTGTTAATGGCGCGGGGCGTTATGGCGTCACACGGCTCCCCGTGAGAGAGGAGCTGCATAACGAAAAGTGCGCGAAGGCACCAAAGTTACAAGAGGATAAAAGGATGCATGCCTCGAGCTTTTACGGACAGCCGATGCTGAAGTGCGAACAGAGACGGAACCAGGCCTGGCCTGGAGAGGAAGAAACAAGAGCGGGAACGACGGCCGAGCGACAAAGAGGGGACGCACGCATTATCTAAATGCGCGACACTCTGCCGTACGCTCTTCTCTCGTCAACCTACCACCCTCTACCTCTTTCGCCGGTAGAAGCTACCAGATTTTCTTTTTTTTTCATCGTCCTCGCTCGCGTCGTTCCGCCTAAGTACCGTGTGTTCCGAGTGCCGTCCAACGACCGTCAAGTGGACAATCTCGCCGCTGTCCTTGCGCCAACAGGAATCGCGTACCACCTTTCTTGTCTTTCTCCCGGCGAAACCGAAAAACGGACAAGCGACACGCGAAGCGGAACGTGTTCGATTAAATCGAACCGGTATACTTGTCACAGACCGAATGAAACCGGTCAACGTGACGGACTGCGATTAGGGTAATTATATGCAACTTGAGCTGTTATCGAATGTTGCCTCTCTGATACGGCTAGACACTTTCTTGTAACCTGCAGATTATTTTTGCAGTCTAGTACACTTCTTGGAGAATAGATAAAGTTTCGATTGCGTTAGTGATGGCCGTTTTTTGAGGACAGTTTCCTCTCGAGTGTCATGTTCTCGCTATACCTGATGCTAGTAAATAATCCAAATTGCATGGAATTCGAAAATGTCGAGAACTAAGAACACGAAGCATATATTTTCGTGTCTCAAATTTGATAGACGAATTCTCCGAGCACGTTGGATTTCCATCGGATCGGAGGAACGCGTCAGGTGTTCGACTAATTCCGCGGTTAATTAACCTACCGCCATCGGGGCGCGCTAGTACATCACGATCAAACGGGCTATCGTCCGAACGATACACCGCAATGCATCGTTCAATCGACTGTCGAAATCCGCCCTCGAACCGGAAGATCTTCCAGCTGTCGCGCGAAGCAACAGCTGTCACCGGTATGCGCCCTGATTGCCCCAGAAATCGGGAGCCGATTCGAATCTATGCACCTCGCGGGCCCATAAGTAAAAACCTCGTCGAGGATCGATAATTAGGCACGCGACCGCAGGAACAAATTTGACCGAACGACCGACATCTGCCACGGACGAGATCATCGGCAAATGATGTCCTCAACCGGAATTCGGTATCGCTTTGCATCGAAATGGAGATGCAATATTCAGATGCAACGATACGCAACGATCCGGCTGCGTTCTTTTTATTCCGAGCGAAATGGCGGGCTACTACATGATCCTCGAAAGGTGTCGAAATCGGCGAACGCGATATATGAGACGAGCCGCAGCTGCGTCTGAAACGTTTAGCCCGCCAGGCAAAATATCATCGCCGAATTCGACGAACGATCGTTCGTAAATTGCGAGGCTCGCCTCGTATGCGCATCGGTATATACTCATCGGAGCTGTGTCCACATCATCTACATCAAAAATCGAACGCGCTTCTATCAAACTGGCCAAACTTCCAAATACTTGAATTCCTAAAAGGCGAGTCTCCGAATTTCCAAACTCCCCCCGAGTTGCTCGAATTTCCCGAATTCCTGCTTCCAAATTCAGCGACTCCGCATTCCCGAATTTCTGAACGCGAAAATCCGTTTACCGACTAGAACCGAAGGATCCCATCGCCATTTTCCCCATATGGAGAGGAGCGCTCGCGAGTCCGCCGAGGAGAGCCTACGGCGACGAAATACCGACAGGAACCAGTCGTAAACGACTAGTGGTCGACGCGTTCGTTGATAATGACGTAACGAGTTCGTCGTCGTCGACGACTAATTGGCATGTTTCGAAGCGCACGACCGGCGAACACAGGAAGCGCAATTGACGCGGATGAACGATACCCAACGACGACGACGACGGCAGGCAACGGTGGCGGCACGACGAGTGAACGTGACGCGGATCGATTCGCTGGTTCTCTCGCGAACATCCGCGCGAATATACTTAATTGAGCCAGCACTCGATTCAAGAACCCGATAACACGGTCCGAATCAAACGGGCCGGGTGCAATCGAACGGAAATCAAAAACCTGTATCCACTCGGTAGTGGCTCTCTTTACGAACGACATGGGAAAACGTGGGTGAAGATTATTGATTCACCGCCTACTCCATTATACAGCCGCGGTTCATCTACGTGCTTTACGCCGCTGATTAGGCTACCCTACTATCTGACGACGTCGAGTCTCCCGTCTTCGGTGTCGACGGTACTTGGTCTGCTCAAGTTTTCACTCGACGGCGCTAAAGCAGCCGGCAGCAGCTAGAATCTACATAGGTAGATCGATCACGGGTTTACGGTGAAGAGGATTGTTCCAACCAGACTTACGTAACCTCCGAAAAGATTCGGTAAAATATCAACCTTCTCCGCGCTCCAATTGCCCTCGCGAGCATTTAAAGCCCGACCAGCGAAGCGAGGCAAATTATCAACCAACGACCAGCTGATCCGAGAGACAAAGGGTACTAACCGTCCACGATCGATCGTCCGTGACGCCCAAACGCGATCGCGATACCAAAGTTTCGCGGTAACGATTTTCCCCGGGTCGGTGAAATCGGGATTGGCGTTCCAGGAAATGGCCGATCCCTGAATCTCGTCGAGACGCGAGGACGGGACTCGAGAACAGAGAAGGCCAGTTAAGGATGGAGCAACGGAGAGCGTGGAAGAGCGAGGGAGGGATCGAGAGACAATGACACGCATACCGCGCGCGTGGTGGCCGGCTAGGGGAATGCAAATAACAGGAGGAGGCGCGGATGTTTTCGAGTTGGCTAGTAAGCCGAGCTAGAGGGGACCAGAGAAGCGTGTTTCACCGATGGTTAGCGTCAAATATTTGGTGCGTGCGCGAGGTATGGCAACGCCGCCGCACTCGGAGGTTCCCCATTCTCCTCTGCCTCCGCAGCTTCTACCCCGACGTCGACGCCGCCTCCAATACCGTGGTGATACACGCCGCGAGCGCGATACCCTCGCGCCACGCAAACTAATTAATTAGTTGCTTTTCTAACGCCCAGCATCACCACCCTTCCAATACAGTCTACCGATCTTGGATCTCTACTGTCACTCTCGTGATACCGTCACTGCACATTCGATCGCAATGACCGTTTAGGGACCAGGGGTATCAAAGGATATCGCGAGTAGCGTACAGAATCCCTTCTTATACTGCATTGAGCTTACTGTCTATTTTAATCCATTCTAGTATGAGTACTAAACTCATACTTTGAGAGAAATTGAGAGATCATCACTTAACCCCTTGCACTATTTTGACGAGGCAGACTCGTGACGCACTCGTACTTCGGCTGTGATCAATTTTACTCGAATTTTTAGTACGCTTCAATTTGAAGTTCAAGTCCAGTTATAATTTGCATAGTCAACGATTGCATAATAATATATTGACATAATATTTCACATTTTTTTGTCTGTAATATTGTAGCTCTAATTAGTCAGTTCTGACTGACGCACCTGACAAATAAGCCATAGTGCAGGGGGTTAAGTATAATCAAATCTTAAAATAATTTGGGAGATGAGAATTACTTATGACGCAAGTGCATTAACACTAAACCTACCGGCATATTAATTTGAAATTAAAAATGAAGTTAAAAAATAAATATACAAAACATAAATTAGTACACACATTTATTCTTTATCAATTATGATTTCAAAGAATGTACTTCAAGGAAGTACCTTATAATAAGAAACTTGTGGAGCGGTCATTTGACCGGTTTGGTAGTTTTAGTGTTAAGTATGCCTCTAATGTAAAGTAACAGTGTACTCAGAAAGAATAAACTTAAGCCCAGTAATATGAGTCTAGAGTGATAATATATACTATAGATGTCCTCACCAGGTCAATTAACCAGTTAATAATTACTGTATAAAGAGAAGGTTCATAAAACAAAGGATGCGCATCATCGCGCAAAAAAACACGAGAGGCAACAGGAGAGATCTCGGAGGATAAATTTCAACGATCCCATCGTCCCGCGCTCGGAACTCGTCCGCGCTGCATTTGTATGCGTTACGCTTCGCAAAAAGTTTCGCTGGAAGTCCCGAGTTCCTTTGTAACCGGTGGTGGACTCTTTAGGATTCCTGCCCCTCCTTAGACAATTTGCTGGTCGCCTCCATAAACGGACGTTGGAGTTCGCTCTCGCATAGTCAACCCGTTTCCTGTCATTAGCGCATCGAAGGTTCGTGTCGGTTACCTATATGCTATCAAGATCGAAGAAGGCGATTTTCGGACCTTCGAAGCGTAATTATAGTGACGGATTCGAAGGTTGGTGTTTGGAAAATATGAGAGAGATTAATTTATTATAAATGAGATGAGAATTCTCTGATAAAACATTGTCAATTTGAATAAATATTTCAGAGGTAAGAATATTCGAGAAGCCGACAATTTGCGGCAGCAGTAAATTTCATTCCACGAGGGGATTCAGCGTTTAAATTTCCATCCTGCTGACAGTATAAGAGGTCAGAATCTTCCATACTTTATGCCGCTATCTCTCGGTGTCCATCGTTAACGTTGGCTGGCAACGAGAGCAGTCCCTTAAGTTCCACGAACAAATCCATAAACGAGCAAGATTGTACCTCCTGTACGAGGCCCGGACGAGCGAAGGTCGCGATATAATTGCGACTGTCGAGACGAGGGGTTCGTTTCTCGGTTTCGCTTCCTTGCCGCGCATTAGCATTTAATGCGGGTCCCATAACGCTGCGGAACGAGAGCGCGCAGCTTATTCTGCGTCGCTCCGGAGCGCAACAACCACGTGCCGGGCCCCGGCCGGTGCAATCGGCAAAAAGCGAGCAAGGAAACGCGCGCAATGGAGCACCGGGAATATCAGGGGACCAACGATACGAACAAATTGCGAGAGGAGCACCGATGCCATTAAAGGAGCGAAAGCGGCAAAAATGTGTGCGCCGTCTCTCCTTTTCGCTCTCCAACAGCAAAGGAGGTTCCCTCGCGAGCCTGAAACCCTCCACACCTTTCACAATTTGTTTCCGCCTCGTCCTGCTACCCCGGCTCCGACTGCGACGAGTCGAACCGTGTTGTTGGCTAACGACACGTGAAATTCTACGGTGCACCGTCTCCTCTGCTCGTGTTAACCACACTCGCTAAGGGATAAGAAACGCAGATGCTTATCTGGACGGCCGCGAAACGGTAACGAGAAAATTTCAGTTCCTTCGCGCGGAATAAAGATACTTTAAATACTTAATAAGGTTGTTCATAGTTCGTTTCTCAGGATCACCATTACGCCAGAATACAAATTATACCATGTTTACTGATTTCCTGCTGCAGATGACCGAAAGAAAATTTAACCCTTTGCGCTCGAGAGACTCCTCAGGCACCATTCGATTTAATAGAATTATTTGAAATAAGCATTATTTAATTAAATCTATAATACTGCTTGTGTGATGTGTAAACATAGTGAAATAGTGGAAATTATTAGTAGAGAAATAACAAACTCAAAGGAACTCATTTTAATTAATATTTTAAAGTTGCTGTTTGTAAGCAATAAAATTACCTTCGAATGCAAAGGGTTAAAGACTTCTACCTGTGATTGGGAAATTCTGCGTATGTCTCTGTTTATGTATATGTTTCAGTTAGGTTATATATTGCCACTTTGATATCTAACTCCAAAGCCCATCATACATACATAAAGTTTTCGTAATTTCTCCAGAAGTTCCCAAGTAAAATGGACACGCTATATATCCAGTAAAACGAACAGTAATAAAGCAAATCAAACTCACAAAATTCCCAATAGAATTTCATACATCAGTTCCACGTACAGTTACGTTAACACGGTAGCCAGATTCCCAACGTAGCCAACAAATTTAATAATGAAATTAACTTTTCCCCAGAATCGCTAAAGACATTTCTATGAATCCGATATTACAACAATGCGAGGACGTTTATTAAATTTTCATTTACATAAAACGTTCTGTATTTACGGATTTAATTTGATTACGAATTTTTATTGAATCCATAATAAAGTTAAAAATTCCGACGTTTTTTAATTAAGCTCGGAAAAATTTCATAAAATCCAATCCTTCTGAAATCACATGAGCGTATTCACGAAAAATAACAAAAGCATATATTTATATGTGTACATACATAATTTTATTTCCAACATGTATACGTCAACGAAATATTGAACTCACATTAATAAATAAATTTGCGCTCGAGAGATGACCATTTTATTTAATACAATAATTTGAAATAAGCAGTTTTTAACTGACTCTATAATATGACACGTGTGATGTATAAACACAGTAAAACAAACAATAGTGGAAATTATTAGTAACCTCAAAAGAATTCATTTAACTTTTTAACTTAAGTTTGCTGTTTGCAAACAGTCAAATTACCTTCGAATGCAAAAAGTTAAAAATATTTACAGTTTTCAGTTAAGCTCGGAAAAATTTATATCATAAAATCTAGCTAATCTATCTGTAACCATATGAGTGCAGAGCTTTCTATTCACGAAGAATAACAGAAAGCACATATTTATATGTAGACATAAAAAGTTTTACTTCCAACATGAATATATCAACGAAATAAATATTCAATTCAAATTAAAGAATATCACATTAATGAATAAATACGCTGTCTAATATTTGAAGAGATTATGGAGTATACAGGGGTTCCGTCCTGCAATTTGTCGAATAAAGAAAAGTGTTGAATGTAACTAGGAGGGAACCGAAAGAATTTGGCCATAGTTGAAGCAAAAGGAAGGGTCCGGCATCACGGAAGCTTGGCGCCGACGCACGAAGGGCGGGACAAGGGCGCGGCCATCGGTCGTTCTCCCAATTTCGCGGGGTGCGCCTGAAACGAGGTGCCGTTGCAGCGCAAGGACCCCCTCAATTATCGGCCGGTGGTGATTTAAGGCGAAGCTCGTGTAGGAGGGTTTTCGTCGTGGCGGACACACCGTCGGTAATCAACGCGTCGATGATTAACGAGATGCTAAAACGAACGGAGAGGTTATGAATAAATCAATATCGATAAACCGCGTAAGCCGCGTTACGTATTTGTAATAAGCTACGGAGGATTTATGCGGCGAGCGTTTCGCGCGCTGTCGATTTTTTCCACCTCCGCGCCTTCTCTCGGAGCCTCTTCGAATTCTGCTTCGTTCGCCGCTCGACTTCCTGCTGGCAACGCGTCGACCGATCAATTTATTTCCCCGCGTGCTGTCGCTATCGCGAGCGTTCAACTCGATGGAAATTGATGCGCGTCCAGGTGACCGTTCCTCCCGTAATTATAATTATTCGTGGCTCGAGTCGGCCCTAATTACGTTCGCCGCCTAACAGCTTCGCACGGACGTATTAAAGTCTCGTATTTCAATTCATTATGGATCGCCTCGAGACGGGATACGCTCCAAGGAGGGATGGTCGAAAAGTCTAACGACCCTCGTGTGTTACTAATTGGAACGTGCGATAGGATTCGTCACATTTTCGTCGTGACATTGATCGTCGGATAACGGGATAGCTATCTGGAAACCAGACGCAGGAATGCGTGTAAAAATTGTTCAGATTATCGCTGATACTCCAGCAGTCAATTAACACTTTGATGGTCCTGGCTTTCCTGGGTTTATGATTCGTTTTTATGTCTGGGAGATCGCCGGGCAGATACGGAAGGTAACGTTACTAATTTATCGACTGCAATTAATCCTTGATTAGATAAAGGCATCGAGAATCGGCCTATTCAGGCAAAAACTCGTTCACAAAACGACTACACAATAGAATGTTAGAACAGCTCAGTATCCTAAGAGCAAAACTATAGTATATCTTTACATAAGTTCTCCAGATATGATAAGCTAAACTTGTACTTTCACTGCAACCGAATTTTGTGTTCTTAAAGATTGCCGAATGCATAATACCTCACACTTTAACTTTCTACAACTGTGTTCACTTTGTAACATAATTAGGTAGCAGTGAATGACTGTCCACAAAATTGTAGGTTAAGTGTCCCGAAGAAGGCAGAATTTGAAGGACAATGTAATCAACAATGTCTGGCATCTGTAAAAAGTTCCTCAATTTAACGTGAACCTATATTTACGAAATCAAGACAATTAAGCGCTCAATCGAATAAAACATCAAACACGTATACTTCTGTAAGCATTTTTTTCCCACCCATGATTCTTTCCTGTTTCACGCCCTCCAAACTCCCACGTTAAACAAGTCATAACGAAGGGAACAAAACGAGGCAGTCAGGCCTCACGAAAACGGTAATTCAAGCTAATTAGCACGACATCGAGATGTCAGTAGCACGCTTATTATCGAACCGATTCCCGGGAGGATTTTCTCGTTTGTCCGTCGCGTTAACGCTCGTGCAAAACGATTATCCTCCGCGATGGCCAGACTCGAAGAATATGAACGTCGAATTCGTCGACGAACAACAGATATTCAACGACGCTTGGAAAAAGAACCCGTTCGAGCCGACTTCATCCGGTAGGAACGTCGGATCGTGAATACGTAATAAATCGACGGCATACCGTCGCGAATTTACTGCCGACAGAACTAACACGAGCAAACAAACAATCTGCTCGTACACGACGACGCCTGTGGACGCTGAACCAGACGGGACGAGACGTGAAGCCTGTCGATTCACGCGCACGGATATTACTGAAATTACGTCGGCAAAATTGCCGGCAGTTTTAATTGAAAAAGATAACGCCCCTCCTCACGGTAATTGCGCTTAATTAATATTCATTTACATTGTACGTACATGTAGATATCGATCTGACCCTTCAGAAAACACCTTTCTTTAGGTTTCTTTGTATTTCTGTAGTTACATATATCTTCCTAATTGTCTCTAGATTTTAGATTACTTCATATTTTTACATATATTCCTAAATCTCTAGATCTGTAGGTCCACATATCTCCACATATGTTTAGATTTACACATATGCTTCTACATATGTCTGTGTTTCTTTGTATTTCTGTGGTTACACATATCTTCCTAATTGTCTCTAGATTTTAGATTACTTCATATTTTTACATATATTCCTGCATCTCTACATCTGTAGGTCTACATATCTCTGATCACATATGCTTCTACATATGTCTCTACATTCAGATGTAGATTCTTGTACATTCTTAGATGTCCCTCTATCTCTATGTCCTTAGATCCTTATGTAAATTATTATACGTTCATAGATCTCCATGTGTCCACACCTTCATATGTGTACATATATGTGCATCCATGTTTTTTGTACATATGTGTTCCTATGTATACATATATGTGCCTACATATTCTTAGATGTCCCTGTATCTCTATGTCCTTAGATCCTTATGTAAATTACTATACGTTCATACATCTCCATGTGTCCACCTTCATATGTGTACATATGTGTACATACATGTTTACAGAACTAATCGCAGTGTAGGTTCCCATACGCCCTTCTAGTTTGTATGATTCATAATTACGAAGGATTAAAAAGTTAATGAGCACTTTCCGTATATCGCCAATACCTTATCGTAGATTATCGTCCGATGCCAGCGTTGATAAAGTAACAAATACTGATGGGTGATTATCTTGGTCTAATTACCTGTATTATTAATATCGTTTATTCCACGCAGAACCGTGAAAAATTACGCGAACGATAATGAACGATGGCAAAAGGCAAGACACACACGTCGCTCCGACTGTTATTAAGCGAGATTAACCCGTGTTAGCAGTCACGGTAGCGCGAGGATTCTCCACGCTACCTCCGCTCGCAACCCCGACACGTAACGGGTGTCCCAGGAATACAGGATCGGTTTATTCCAACAAGATTATTTCGACGAACGTCTACCGATAAAACGACTCACGGTTTTCTACCCGAGACGATAACACGGAAGATATGCGTAAACAGTAGCGTTAGTATTCGATAACGAAGGATCGGCGTCCCTGTATCGACGAATAAACAACCACACACCAGTGTATGCATAGATATTGGGTGGTCGACGGTGAGAACAGAACAAACGAGACGAATTACCAGGTGTTTCTCGGATATTCAATTACTACACCGAATTCCACGAAATTATAATACGGATGAATTCTTTTAAAGTGTGGGATAGGTTATCGACGATTACAAACTGGTTGTTACTTTAATTAATTAATTGCGTTAGAATTGCACGGTGTCAGAACACGATTGTAGTTTTCCGACACCTTGTCTATTAGCGTAATTGTTTAGTACACATGTGTGCAGTAGGTGAAAATCAAAGTGTGTTCGAAACTGGGGATCCAGAATGAACTCCATGAACTGCTAATGCTGCTAAGTCACAGAACCTAAACTTTCAAGTATTCTAAAATCCTAAACTTTGATATGTTCGAAAATTCCGAAGTTACAAAGTGAAATTCTAAACCTGAACTCGAAGTCCGAAACCTCCAAAGAGCCAAAGCTAATACACTAAACCTAAACTCTGAAGCTCCCAATCTTCCAAAGTCCAAAATTAAGATCCCAAACCTCCAAAGAGCCAAAGCTAAGACACTAAACCTAAACTCTGAAGCTCCCAATCTTCCGAAGTCCAAAATTAAGATCCCAAACCTCCAAAGAGCCAAAGCTAAGACACTAAACCTAAACTCTGAAGGTCCCAATCTTCCAAAGTCCAAAACTAAAATCCCAAACCTCCAAAGAGCCAAAGCTAAGACACTAAACCTAAACTCTGAAGCTCCCAATCTTCCAAAGTCCAAAACTAAAATCCCAAGCCTCCAAAGAGCCAAAGCTAAGACACTAAACCTAAACTCTGAAGCTCCCAATCTTCCAAAGTCCAAAACTAAGATCCCAAACCTTAACTCTCCAATTTCCAAACTTCCGAAGATTGAACCTAGAACCCTCAACCTCTCAGAGTCCCAAACTTCCAAAGTCCAAACCTAAGATCCCAAAACTAACCTCATCAATTCCCAAACTTCCAAAGTCCAAACCTAAGATCCTAAACCTAAACTCATCAATTCCCAAATTTCCAAAGCTCAAACCTAAACCTCTCAAAGTCCCAAACTTCCAAAGTCCAAAGCAAGAACCTTAATCCCAAACTTCCAATGCAGTACATCAAGTCCTATTACGAACCTAACTCCACATCTGGAACGTTCCTATTTGGAGTCCACAAACTGTCGTAAAGTAGGGCCCACATACCAGCGACTCACGTGTTCGAGTCACCGATTGGCGGTTAATAAAACAATGGTAGCCATCGTCCACGGGATTTGGAAGACCAACAAGGTCCCCTCGCCTCGTCTGGTCTATCGGTTGGTTTTTTTCGCTTCCCCGTGTTGGAAGCCGAGAAACAATAACCGAAACCTGCCGACCGTTCCTTACCTCGCCGAATGAATAAACCAACGTGTCAAGAGAGATCCAAAGAGTCCTCTCGCTCGTGCTCCAGGGCCTGCTGCATGCCATGTGGAGACTCGGTCGAAAGGGCGTTTCGACGAGAAGGGAACAGGAAGGTTAAGGGACGTGAAGGGGGGCCAGGGCCCGGTTGCCAAGGGCTATAATAATAACTAACCTGAGGTTGCGTTAAACGCCACATTAGTCACATCCGATAATGATAAAGCCGTGGCGGGAAGTTCGCTGGGCGCCGATATAAACAGACCACCGTGTGCACACGCATCGTGCACACGTGTGTGTCCCTCTTTCTCCTTCTCTCTCGCGCTCTCTCCCCGGAGAGAGCTCGCCTCTTGACAATTTTGTACGGCTATTTTACCTGTGCTTGTAGGTAAGCCGTTCGCGTACGACAATCGAAGGTCGAAAGTCGTACGTGGAGCTCTATATCGGGGATACGGCGCGACGATTCGTCGAACGTTTTTTGAATAGATTTCATTGGTTCATTGTCTCTCTTATAACTGTCTTCCGACAATGTACGTTTGTGTTTTCACCGATAATCGGACTGTTTGCGATAATTGCAGGAACACAACTGTTCATTAAATAAGCAGATTAATGATACGCAATTTCGGATTAATGTACCGGGGCATTTATTGATTCGCGTTGACATACATTGTGTCATAAAAACAGATCTCATTAAAATATACTATGCAATCAACATGTATAATCTTTGAGGAAACTTCTGACAAGTTTGATGTTATAGTACTATGTATTGACTACGTCTGTTTAACAAGACGTTAATTAGCAAAGCAAAAACGTTTCAACGAATAAGTCTCCCAAATAATCGGAGTCTCACCTCGGCTTCGTGGAAGTTTCAGAGCACAGCGGGGCAAGAGATTCGAAAATGAAAAAAAGTTTCGCGACTATCTGGAATCAGACGAAAATCCTGTCTCGACAAAGAAGCGACTGTGCAGCACGGCTGGTTTAAGCGTGAAGGGTTCGATGGTTCGGTCGAGGCGATTTAAGGCTGTGGGCGTAGAACGTTACCCGGCGTATGACGTTGAACGGCCACGGGGCGCGTAGCTGATAACAATGATAGCGTTGTCTTGGATCGAAAGGAGAAACTCGCTGCGTGAATATTTATCAGCGGATTTAGATGGAAATCGCGATGAAAGAATACGAAACGAGTCGATATAAACCGAACGGGACAACAAAGTAGAAATAGAATCAAGAATGGCGGGGCTATTTAGTTTCGACGGAGAGCTTTTAAGCGCTGAACGAGCGTATAAAATAAGCACGAAACAGCTTGACATAATAAGACGAGGTAGAAAAAAAGGAGCCGGTAGGGAAATGCTTGCAACGAGCAAATTAAATCGAAACGAAGCAAGGCGAGGGTAGTTATGGCGCTAGACGGTCGATCGAATGAAGCGATACACAACGTGCAAAAGCTGTGCAATCTCATTTTGACAGAACCGTAAAGCCGCTTGTGCTTGGCCGGCCACTCTTAATTAGAGCCATCGTTGACCGTTCTTGGTAATCAGAAACGGCATCGGGAAGTAGGCAGAACATGGTGCAAAAACCGAGATACCGAGGCGGTGTAACCGGCGCACCGTCCACGATGTGGTAATTACGTAATTACGTAATTCGCCACGGCAATTACCAAAGTTTTAATTGCCGTAAGCAGTAAGGGGGTTCCGTAAGCAATAATATCATTATTCTCGACCACTCGCGACTCGGAGAAACGCGGTCTGTCGCTTGGGAGTTGATCGTCGACACGCTCGGATCGACTGCTAATCGAACGAATTAAGATCGCCGATCGATCGGCCTGTTCGTTTTAACCGTCACGTACCGTGAAGGAAAAACGGAAAGGGCAAAGCTAAATGCTGAAAGAACCTTTTTAAACGTTGCTCTCTCGTCCATTTTATATGAATACGTATCCGAGGCAGGTGCGAAGTTTCGCGAAGCCTTCTTCCTGCTACGCAATTCGCCCCTTAATGGCCACTCTCTCTCACTATTATCTACGCCCCAAAAGCCCTGCTACCACTACTACCACTACTCCGTTCGCCTCATCCTCTGTGTTCCACTTGGACAGCAGAGATGGGCCGCATAGGTATATGGCCACTTCTGAGCACCAGACTAATAGCGACCATATCGGTTGCCCATCAGAACATGCCTCCACAGGGAAAGAGAGATTGGAGCACCTCATCCTACTACCTATCCTCTATCCGCACCCAGCTCGGCCCAGAAATATTGCTAAATTTCAACGATGCCTCTTATCGTACACCCTTCCATCCATCTCCCAGGAACCATACTCACAAATTTAAACTTAACATTTTTGTCATACATAAATTAAACCTTGCTGTGCGATAGACAACTACTCTACTTGCCTGAATCAACGATTTTCTGATTGCACGTTTTAATACCTGCTACACGGGATTTTGCATCGATTCGATTACGATTACGAGTAATACGTGGACATGCGATGGGTGAGAGCATGGCGCGTGGAGATACGACGGATGGAAGTACGGCGCGTGGAGATACGACGCGAGGAGGTACCAAGCGTGAAGATTCAACGCGTGGAATTATGACGCGAAGAGTTGCGACGCGTGGAATTACGACGCGTGGAATAGCAACGAGTGGAGTTGCAACGCGTGGAGGTACGACGCGTAAAGATTCGAAGCGTGGAATTTCGGTACGTGGAGTTATAACGCGAGGAGCTGCGACGCGTGGAGTTATAACGCGAGGAGCTGCGACGCGTGGAGTTATAACGCGAGGTGTTGCGACGCGTGGAGTTATAACGCGTGGAGTTATAACGTGAGGAGTTGCGACGCGTGGAATTACGGCGCGTGGAGTTGCAACGCGTGGAGATACGACGCATGAAGATTCGAAGCGTGGAATTTCGGTGCAAGGAGTTATAACGCGAGGAGTTGCGACGCGTAGAGTTGCGACGCGTGTGGATATTCGGCGCGTGGAATTACGATACATGGAATTACCACGCGTGGAATTACGATGCGAGGAATTATGACGCGTGGAACTACGACGCATGGAATTACAACGTATGGAATTAGGACGCGTGGAATTACAACGCATAGAATTACGACGCGTCAACTATGAATAGAGGGACAAAGCTCATAATCCACCCGATGTGCATCAGTTAAACATATCACCATATTCCATCAGTTCGAAAGTTTTATACCTGTACAAATAAATCAACGTTCAAAAAACGTAAAACAACGGGAATTTCTCAAGGCGTCCACACAATTTCAATATTCCACCGTGTCGAAATAGTAAGGTGGAGGCAGTGGAACGGGGAAATTAAGACGCAACACGCTCGAGCGTACTGTCACTCCCTTTTAATTAAACCGTGAACGATGCGAACGTAATCGCCTGGACGCGTGTAACGGCTCCGCGACGTGCAAACGAATATTACCGCGGCGATAATTACCACCGTCGGCAATAATAACGATCGGCTGGGTATTAATACCGAAAACCCGATTAAACGCGAATTTATGAAGCTCCTCGCCATGGTAGATCGCGAAATATTTGCCAGTTTGATTCCAACGTTTCGGAAACTTGCTCTCGACGACTAATTACCGACAATTTCATTTATCATTCGTGTGTTATTTTACATACAGAATTTACGTAAACAATGGAACTGTTCAAGGTCTTCAACTTACTTTGATCATTGATGAGGTGTCGCTGTATTTTGCGTGTTTTGGTGATTATTGAAGTTGTAAAACTGCAGAGTCAATCATTGGGTACTTGAACGAAGTTTAAGTGATTCATCTTATGTTTATTTTTTTAGTCATGTTACAGGAAGGTTCAGTTATTGAATTTTTACCTGGACCACTTATTATAATCACTGTCACATGTGTAGATAGAGTGAGACACCTAGAACAGTTCACCTAAACGACCTAGCTAGTCTAAATAGGCACGCTTCATCCTTAGGCAGTCAGCTCACATGAAAAATACTGATATGAATTTTCCATAAAAAGTGCAGTACTTCATTGTACACATAAGAACTACAAAACGTCATTTTATAATAATGTTTTTCTTGCCTTTCCATTAATACTCAAAAGGGACAAATAATAGTGATGTCCACAAGAGTCAGCTAAAAAGGAAGCCCATCAATGTATCTCGCACAGAAGAAACGTATCGAAAGTTGCTCGATATCGGGAAGTACACAATCGCTAGGTTTTTGCAGGAGAAGTAGAGGACACACGAAGGTTAGCAAGTTTATTTTTGCCCTTGTGAATCGATCAGATTCCGAATCGATGGGGGTTGATTGTTCGGGAGATTTCAATGCCGGGCGTGGACACGCGGCAAAACACGCGTGGTACACGGAACAAGAATTCTTTTCTTCTTCCGGTTGAACGTCAACGCACTCTCGTCCGTCCGCGTTTTTGCGACGCTCGAATCTTTCAATTACAGCGTGTCGCGAGACGAACGGCTTGGCAAAAAATGGTCGAATCTTGGCCCGGTTTCCCCGCTCGTGTATCATGAGATTCCATTATACATGTCGCTGACAAATGAAACACCGGGGCAAAGTATTTTCTTGTCGAGTAGCGCGTAAATTGCCATGCGCGACTCTCGACACGTTCTGTCAGTGAACAGTTTCACGTTGCTGAATCGCTGAAATGCCGACGCGTTGTTGACAAATGACTCGTACGCGTGACCACGTTTCCTCCCCGTGCCGCCGCTAAATGTTCGAATCGAGCCGGCGCACCAACTTCCTGAAACGTTTCAGAATTTCCCGACAGCTTCCTGTGCCTTGCCGAAACGGACGATGTGTATACAGCGGACGCTGAGTGACAGGAAGATGACAGCTTGGCCGTCTTTAATTAATGACCGCCTCTAAGACGACGATGAGGGTGGTCGAGGACGCTAAGTTTCTCTAGGGGTTGTTTCGTGGTCGCGTGACTGGAACCTCTATTTTGCGGTCGCTCTCTCCAGGTGACTGTTTTACCTGTCCTCGTGTCACGTGACGTACGCCCCTTGCTACCACTCGCACGAAATTCAAACTCGCGATCGGTTTGAAAATTTATTCTACCTACCAATTTTTTCTATTCCGCTCAAATAGTTTCAGACTTCTGAAGACTTGTTCTAAAGCTCATATCCGGAGTTATTCTTAGCGTCGAGATCGATTTGCAAACCACATACGCGACTGAAACACGTGTGCTAGAGCTCGTAGATCGATCTTTCATCGAAGTTACAGCACCTGTAACAATCGTCAGGAATCTAGGCGAAGGTAAAAAAGAAAGCGTACGTCCTCCGAGTTTCTCTCCGGTTTCCTAGCTTATGGAATTCTGTAAACGAAGAAAAGGAGCGTGGCTCGTAAAGTTTTTTCGTGGTGAGCAGCGACGATCGCGCGCCACGCCTCGCATTTTAATTTACGTCGAATTCTCAATGGCGTTCGGTTCGTTCGCCCACGTAAGCTTTCTATCCGTGGTTGACTGGCGACGAAGAAATTAGCCGTTTCTTCGAGAGGGTCGCGTTTCTTGAACGACTCGAGAAAATTATACGAGCAGGAGAGGCGCGGGAATTAATATTTATAGAGCAGCTCGTCAGCCGATCCTCTCGCGTTCCCCTTTTCTTTCTCGAAAAACCGAACGCGACAATGTGTGCCACGCTCTGGGAATATAAATCCCTCGGTCGCTTCTTTACACACCGCGGTATGTAGCTCAGCGGATCCATTAAAACTGAATGTGTGAAAAATCGATCGACTTCTATCTATCGCGCACACGCGTGCACGTGTGTCGTGCACGTACGCGCGGACGGCGCATATGTGGACGGAGGATGTGGAGCAAGGTAAAGAAGTAACGCGTCGTCGAGCGATGCGACGTGAATCTTCAGGGGGTTCAACCCTTTGCCGTGTATTTTTACGCTTCGTAGAAGAGCACCAAGCCGCCGGGTTAATTTCCTTTTAATGGCATTGTTGTTGATACGCGTTACTCAGAAAATTCTGTTATAAAATCACAGGCAGAACCTGAATACTGTCTCAGCCATCTTTTTGCGAGTCATCTTCCTGTCTCACGGGCTGACGGCTACTTCGCTTCGGTTTCAAGATTAACTCTTTGCTACTGCCATGATATTACCACGCGTCATAATTCCTCGTGTGGTAATTCCATGCATCGTAATTCTACGTTACAATTCCACACGTTGTAATCTCACACGTCGCAACTCCACGCGTCGCAACTCCTCGCGTTATAACTCCACGCGTCGTAACTCCTCGCGTTATAACTGCACGCACCAAAATTCCACGCTTCGAATCTTCATGCGTCGTATCTCCACGCGTCGCAACTCCACGCGCCGTAATTCCACGCGTCGCAACTTCTCGCGTTATAACTCCACGCGTCGCAACTCCATGCGCCGTAATTCCACGCGTCGCAACTCCTCGCGTTATAACTCCACGCGTCGTAACTCCTTGCGTTATAACTGCACGCACCAAAATTCCACGCTTCGAATCTTCATGCGTCGTATCTCCACGCGTCGCAACTCCACGCGCCGTAATTCCACGCGTCGCAACTTCTCGCGTTATAACTCCACGCGTCGCAACTCCACGCGCCGTAATTCCACGCGTCGCAACTCCTCGCGTTATAACTCCACGCGTCGTAACTCCTTGCGTTATAACTGCACGCACCAAAATTCCACGCTTCGAATCTTCATGCGTCGTATCTCCACGCATCACAACTCCACGCGCCGTAATTCCACGCGTCGCAACTTCTCGCGTTATAACTCCACGCGTCGCAACTCCACGCGTCGCAACTCCACGCGCCGTAATTCCACGCGTCGCAACTCCTCGCGTTATAACTCCAAGCGTCGCAACTCCTCGCGTTATAACTCCACGCGTCGCAACTCCTCGCGTTATAACTTCACGCGTCGCAACTCCTCGCGTCGTAACTCCACGCGTCGTAACTCCTATCGTTATAACTCCACGCACTAAAATTCCACGCTTCGAATCTTCATGCGTCGTATCTCCACGCGTCGCAACTCCTCGCGTTATAACTCAACGCACCGAAATTCCACGCTTCATAATATTACCTAGATAAGAATAATACAGGATATAACCAATTTGAAGCTACCTTAAAAAATAACAAAGTGAAATGACATCGATAGGTTCTTAGAGGATGTAACCGATTTGAAGCTACCTTAAAAAAATAACAAAGTGATAGAAGGACGTTCGTGTTAGAAGCTCACCCGTTCGAAGCCATCCAAATAATTGTCAGCGAGGGACCAGAAATTTGTAATCGTGGCTGCGATCGTTGCAATTTCGAGGAACTAGATACGCTTCCGATAAGCAGGCTAGCACCGCGTCACGATCGACCGATGTCGGCATGCAGCAGGAAATTGAACGCGAACATGCACCGTTAACGGATAAATATTAAACAGTCGAACGAGAGCAAAGGACATAATGAACCGTCCGCGTTCCGAGGGCGACAAAGACGGAATCAGGCAGCAGTTGCCAATCACGGTAAACAATAAAAAGCTGCCAATTGCGATGCACTTCTTTCGTCGAGCTTTCCTTTTCTTCCTCTTTTTGGTCAACCACAGGAGTGGCCTAGCGTGACGTCACTTTTTTGCAGGCTGCTCATAATAGCGCAGCTTACCGGCTATTACCGTGGCCGGGCACGCCCCTCTCATCGTTCACCATCGCGTTTAATACGTTTCTCTTCTACTCTCTCGCTCTCTTTCACCTCTTCACACCGATCACCGGCCGCCTTACCACCTAGTGACACGACCTCGAGCGCGATTATAGCTTTTCCCGCGGATTACGCGTCGCAGACGCTTTCCCCGCGCGACACCGCGTTTAATGACCCGATAAATACCCGTTCGCGCAACACCAAACACACCCGGTTTTTCAACCGACAAATTTTACCCGAAAATTAAATTGCAAGACTTATCTTTCATTGAAAACAAATGTAGAGGGATACATTTGATTTTAATTTTGAGAAAATTCAGGAAATTTTTCAAACATCTTATTGTAAGATCAGAGGATACCGTCTAGACTTCCTCTGTAAAAAAAAAGTAGTCGAAATTCTATGAAATCTCAAAAAAGAATTCAAGAATCTCAATGAATCCAAAGGACCTTAAGAAAGACCTACAAAGGTGGTTTCTGCAGAGTCCTCACATTAGTGATCCTAGAAAAATCTCATGAAATTGTTTCGGAATCCTAAACATACGGCCTTTAAAATAAAGTTGAAAATTTGTATAAAAAAACCCAGTGCGAAATATGCAGCGCATTTTCCTTTCTCTCTCAATACACGATTTCAATTCGAACCCGCCGAATAAAATGGCGAAAAAAGAATGAAAAATGAGAAAGGGAGTTGCAACTGGTTCGAATAATTTTCATCGCTGACCCATGCAAACACGTGGAGAAAAGTGGCACGTTATTTATTAACCACAAGAATTAAGCGCGAACGATTGAAACGTAATTCGAGCGATCGGTGAGCGCGTAATAGCTGCAACGGCCGGTCATCGAAATAGTTTCATTCGAGCCGATTTAGTTTTCCACGAGCAGGCGTGTAAAAACGGTCCGGTAGAACGCGTATCGAGGACCGCGTTTTAACCGGATTGATGCCACTCGGCCGATCCCGAACCGAGCGCGCTACGCTGAATATAATTTTACTATCGCCACGCTGCGTCCACACGAGTCGTGCCGTCGCTTTTTGTCGCGTCCCGATACCGTATAATTTTCAACTGGGACAAACAAAAAACCGCGTAATTTCACAGTTATTAAGTAACCAGTTACGTGATTAATGACTTCAACTGTAAACGACATGTACGAAGGTACAACCCCTTGACCGCTGGTTAACGAAGTTCCTTTTTTGTACAGGACGTGTCATAATGCGTGACATATACAGACTTAGAACGTTGCACGAATTACTTGACCTTGTTTCGAAGGCCTTTTTATTGTACTTTTGCGCTCATAGAATTTATTCAAAGTGAACATCTCTAGACTTGCAGCTGATCTTTTGACATGCAGTGCCAGGTGACCTCTTGTGGCACATGAGCTTTTAAAGACGGCCATTGTTTTATAGAAATATTTGTGCGTGCGGTACAGTTGGGAGCATGGGACTCCTAGGGAAAATGTCGAGGAAGACTATTTGCTATAGTATTATAGTATAGTAGTAAGGCTACTAGGCATTATGAGGAACGAGGCATTTTGCACGACGCCATTTTGTTTACAATCTGTTAGTGCGTAGTTGGGGTATGGTTCTTTTGATCAGAAGCTATCACTATATATTTATACAGAGCACACTTGAGGACACTTGGACTTAATTTTCTGAATCCCTATATTAAGTTTCTACGTCTTCAAACTTCTAATTCTACAAACTCTCAACTATTAAGTTTCTACGTCTTCAAACTTCTAATTCTACATATGGTTCTCTTGATCAAAAAGCTATCACTACACATTTATACAGAGCACACTTAGATGCACACTTGGACTTAATTTTCTGAATCCCTATATTAAGTTTCTACGTCTTCAAACTTTTAATTCTACAAACTCTAAACTATTAAGTTTCTACGTCTTCAAACTTCTAACCCTACATATGGTCCTCTTGATCAAAAAGCTATCACTACATATTTATACAGAGCACACTTGAGGACACTTGGACTTAATTGTTTAAATCCCTATATTGAGCTTCTATGTCTTCAAACTTCTAATTCTACAAACTCTAAACTATTAAGTTTCTACGTCTTCAAACTTCTAATTCTACAAATGGTTCTCTTGATCAAAAAGCTATCACTACACATTTATACAGAGCACACTTGGGTGCACACTTGGACTTAATTTTCTAAATCCCTAATATTGAATTTCTACGTCTTCAAACTTCTAATTCTACAAACTCTAAACTATTAAGTTTCTACGTCTTCAAACTTCTAATTCTACATATGGTCCTCTTGATCAAAAAGCTATCACTACACATTTATACAGAGCACACTTGGGTGCACACTTGGACTTAATTGTTTAAATCCCTATATTAAGTTTCTACGTCTTCGAACTTCTAATTCTACAAACTCTCAACTATTAAGTTTCTACGTCTTCAAACTTCTAATTCTACAAATGGTTCTCTTGATCAAAAAGCTATCACTACACATTTATACAGAGCACACTTGGGTGCACACTTGGACTTAATTGTTTAAATCCCTATATTGAGTTTCTATGTCTTCAAACTTCTAATTCTACAAACTCTCAACTATTAAGTTTCTACGTCTTCAAACTTCTAATTCTACATATGGTTCTCTTGATCAAAAAGCTATCACTACACATTTATACAAAGCACACTTGTGGGCACACTTGGACTTAATTTTCTAAATCCCTATATTGAGTTTGTACGTCTTCAAACTTCTAATTCTACAAACTCTAAACTATTAAGTTTCTACGTCTTCAAACTTCTAACCCTACATATGGTTCTCTTGATCAAAAAGCTATCACTACACATTTATACAAAGCACACTTGTGGGACTTTTAATTCTACAGACTCTAACCTAAAGCTCTAAATTGCTAAATTTTCAGTGGATCTTAGTCACAAGTTATACGAAATTGCTAAAACTCCATGAATAAAAAAATTCAAGAAGCACTCCATCGCTATTTTCCCTAGGCAAGTCACCATGCTCGGCAGTGTACATCCTGCTCTCCATTACTTTGCATCGTTTCTTTTTTCCATCTTCGTTCTTTCCGCTTGTTTCTCTGATCTTGAAACGTAGCACGGGCAACACCAACAGGCTGTCGTAGAGTGGTACGAGGGAAAACTTGTTCGGTAGTTAGAGGCAACGCGATTCCTTTTTTTTTCGGTGTAACACACCGACGAAACTTCTCTCTTTCGACGCGTTTCTCGCGGCTCGCGTCAACAAAAAAGAATCTGCTGTTGCGTGGAACACGGCTACGGTAATGCCGCGCGTTTTCAACGGCGGCTACCCCTTCCGGAAAACTGTTTAAACCCACCAGGCAGAATATTTTAATTGGAAGATTGTCCCGATTGCGTTACCGGGCCCGCTCGCGTAATTCCGCTCGCTGTATCTGCGATACGTGCGAGAACAAAGTGGACAACGCGCGTTGCCACACCATTTTTCGTGCTCGCCGACCAAACCAAACCCGTTCGTCAACGATGCTGGCTGGCTACCATCAGCCACCGAATAACGCGAAACGCCGCTATTTCCCGGCCAACAATAATCTCGTGCCGGGGTGTTCTTTTTTTGCACCAGGGCGACGAAATTACTCGAGCGGTATCAAACGTCGCGTCTTTATCGCGGCAAGCGAAATAACGCGACGTGGATTTCTTTAAAAACACGCTGCACTGATTGCTACCCACGATCGAGCTGGGAAATTATTTTTTCATGCAAGCTTTAGTTTCTTCACTCTTAATTGACATTTCCGGGTGCAATTTGAAATTTTAGTTTCAATTATACACCTATCCACTCATGACAGCAGAGTGTTTGATAGGAGTATAAGAATCTGTAGCCTACAATTTGGAAAACATAGATGGACGCTTAAGATTCAAACTATTCTTCATTCTTAAAAATTAGTTGTTTATGGATGATTCGACAATACATTATTTTGTCACTGTTCTCAATATTCACTTTGTCACTTCATACTCCTCACAAGATTAGGTAATTGTGGATGTCAAGAATATTTGTTCACAAGCGACAATTTAGAAAGAAGAATTTCCACCACAAGCTCTAATCACAGATCGCAGTAAAGGATCGTTCCAGGTCTCATCGTGGACCACAAAGGGTGTAATATCCCCGTTTCGTTCGATTCTTCGTCACGGTTCGTTGGAAACTCCTAGAAAGGCAGAATCCCAAAGAAACACTGGATAATAGGAAACTGGTCGGTTTCGAGAAATCGTAAAGTCCAGTTTTTACGAGAAGGGTGCGCAGGTGGGTGAAAATCGGTGCTTCAGGTGGGTGGCTGTCGAGGGGACCGAAGTTGAAGGGCACATGGTCACAAGCTATAAGGTACGATTTTGCTTGTTTCCAATACCTTCCATCGATATAGAAGTATATTCCGTGTAGTACACAAGGGTACACAAAGATCTGTTCAGAATGTGGGAGACTTTAGGGGTCTGACTCAGGTATCTTGAGATAGCGTTAAATGGAAATTATCAATCACTCTGCTAGAATATCGACGAAGGGAAATACCATGTGCTAAACTACCACGCGTGGAATTATGATGCGCTGAACTACCTTGCGTGGAATTATGATGCGCTGAACTACCACGCGTGGAATTACGGTGCGTTGAATTACCATGCGTGGAATATCGACGCTTTGAATTACGACACGTTGAATTTCCACGCGTGGAATATCGATGCGTGGAATTACCATACGCTGAACTACCATGCGTGGAATTACGATGCACTGAACTACCTCGCGTGGAATTATGATGCGTTGAACTACTACGCGTGGAATTACAGTGCGTTGAATTACGGTGCGTTGAATTACCACGCGTGGAATATCGACGCGTGGAATTACGACGCTTTGAATTACCACGCGTGGAATTACAGTGCGTTGAATTACGGTGCGTTGAATTACCACGCGTGGAATTACGACGCTTTGAATTACCACGCGTAGAATATCGACGCTTTGAATTACCACGCGTGGAATTACGACGCGTAGAATTACGACGCGTTGAATTACCACGCGTGGAATATCAGCGCATGGAATTACCACGCGTGGAATATCAGCGCATGGAATTACCACGCGTGGAATATCGACGCGTGGAATTACGACGCTTTGAATTACCACGCGTGGAATTACAGTGCGTTGAATTACGGTGCGTTGAATCGCCACGCGTGGAATTACGACGCTTTGAATTACCACGCGTGGGATATCGACGCTTTGAATTACCACGCGTGGAATATCGACGCTTTGAATTACCACGCGTGGAATTACGACGCGTAAAATTACGACGCGTTGAATTACCACGCGTGGAATATCAGTGCATGGAATTACCACGCGTGGAATATCAGCGCATGGAATTACGACACGTTGAATTACCACGCGTGAAATTACAATACGCTGAACTCCTCCGCGTGGAATTACAATGCGTTAAACTACCACGCGGAAATATGGATTCTCCTAAAGATCTGGATTCAGGGACCATTTCCTTCTGACCGTCCTGTACATGTCAACCACAATCCCGTTTGAAAAGTACGTTTAGAGAAAACGGGTACCGAGGGGTTTGAAAAGTAAATGGGATCGCGTCCATTATCAGTTAGTTCGAAAAGTGGTCGAGAAGGTGAGTTAATGAGGTGCGCGCAGTTGTCCGAGCAATGATCGATCAGCAACCGTCGTACGGATGAATTTTATCGGTCAACGTTGGATGTTAGACGAGTCGGCGACACCCGTTTCCCGTCGGTTCGTCCGATTAGATAAAAATAGTGTTTGTTGTTTGTTTATTGGGCCTCGAGCGGGCGAAGTGAACGGATGCAACGAGCCACACGCGGTTGAAAGAGACCGTCGACCGCATTGGCATTTGCATCATTCACCTTGAGAAGTGAATATAGTACGGTGGAAAGCCTTGTGTCGCGGGAGCCCGCGCGCGGATTACGTTTGAAAGAATTTATTGTGCGGAGCCGACGTTCATCGCCGCGCGTTCTTGCCTTCTCTCTTATCCACACTTATGGCGAATACGTCGAAGCACCAGAGTAATTTCAGATCAACGCTCCTTCGCGACGACGACAGATACGTCGGCTGTATCCTGGATTTCAGAGTCGACGACCCGGACCATCTGAATTTAGAGAAATACAGTGGTTCTCACCCTTCACCTTTTACACACATGTTTCATTTGACGTGTGACACACTTTTCCACATATTCTTCTGAAATTATTTATATATACCGTGACACATCTTTTCACATACTTTTTCCGAAATCATTCACACATCCAGTGACATATGTTTTCATATATAATTTTTTTTCGAAATTATCCACATATGTAATAATACATCTTTGAACATATAATTTTGTCTCGAAATTATCCACATATACACTTTTAATCTCTCACGAATATTTGGTCATAAATTAATTGAGCCCACGATCAAATATCGTGGAGAATATTAAACACCTGAGAGTTGAACGCTTCGACCACGTGGTACGAGAATTATGCAAGAAATCAATCACACATTCGATGCAAGTGTTTGTTTATTCAATCTCGGCATGTGAAAGGCGATTGTCCTTTAATATGATTGATCTGATTACGTTTGATCCTTGATTTGATCCTTGACAGGGACTCGTCAAGGTTCTCTGTGTAAGTACAATTTAACATAGTACCTGTTACAAAACTTCAACGCTGCAGTGTTACACAATTAGTGTCTTAATGAATGTGGCTTCAAATATAACATGCAAACAAAGTAGAAATTAAAGTGCAAATAAAATAATTACCAAGTAAGGAATTGAGTAAAGTACAATTTTTCATTCACCAAACACTGAATATTTGGTATCGTAAACGGTTGATTTAAACGATGTTTAAACAAGCATTATCATGTGTAGTCTCGACTCGTGAAAGGTACCTTAACGTCGTATTCAGGATACGTGAACAATGAAAAAGTGTATATTGCACTTTGCCTTCGGGTCACAGCCTTTCCTCCGAGCAATTCACTCCGTGAATAGAAATAGCATGGTTATAACACCGGCTTGTTTGTTGTCCTCCGTAATCTTGCATAGCTCATCAAGCGAGAAGTTTAAGCCTCACAAGTTTATCCACGATTCCATCTCGAAATTTATTCACAAAATTGATATTTCGTGTTCCAGCAATGCAGAATGTCGGTAACCTTTCAGATACTAGATTCAGATAGTTTAAACGCGGTGTACCTACGTGTTGATGCTAATTGTAAATCAAATATTTCGAACTTTAAATCCACGATTTGGTGATAAGAGATTTTTTTAGGTTTTAGGTGAGAGGTTTGTTGCGAGAATTTCCATTATTATGAGCTAGATATCAATGAGTTGTATTTGTATACTTTGGGTTGGACGTTGTATTGTCACATGTTAGAGAGCTGCATGGTGAGTTACAAGAGATGGGACTGTGGTGCGTTGAATTACTGCGTGTGGAATTACGACGCGTAGAATTACTACGCATGGAGTTACGACGCGTTGAGTTACGATGCACTGGATTACTACGCGTGGAATTACGGCGCGTTGAATTACGGCGTGTTGAATTACCACGCGTGGAATTACGACGCGTGGGAATACGACGCGTGGAAGTATAACAAGTAGAAATTCGGCACGTGGAAGTAGGAGGCGTGGAATTACGGCACGTGGAAGTACAATGCGCTGAAGTACCACGCGTGGAATTACGATGCGCGGAACTATCACGCGTGGAATTACGGTGCGTGGAATATCGACGCGTGGAATTACGATGCGCGGAACTACCACGCGTGGAATTACGACGCGTGGAATATCGATGCGTGGATCTACCACGCGTGGAATTACGGCGCGTGGAATATCGACGCGTGGAATATCGCCGCATGGAATTACGATGCGCGGAACTACCACGCGTGGAATTACGGCGCGAGGAATATCGACGCGTGGAATTACGACACGTGGGAATACAACGCGTGGAATTACGATGCGTGGAATATCGACGCGTAGAATTACGACGCGTGGAAATACGATGCGTGGAATTACGACGCGTAGAAATTCGGCGCGTGGAAGTGTAACGCGTAGAAATTCGGCGCGTGAAAGTACGAGGCGTGGAATTACGGCGCGTGGAAGTATGAGGCGTGGAATTACGATGCGTGGAGGTACGACGCGCTGAACTACCACGCGTGGTAAATAGTCATTAACTTCAACTTCAAAAAAGTTATTTTAAATATTTAAGGTGAATATGCTTGCACCCACCGTATACGCAATCTTGAATTTATTAAAATTATTTAAACACTTAACCTAAGAAGAACCAGAATAAAAGACATAAGCTTGAGTATACATATGGGACGCAAAAAAGTAGCTACTCAGTAGCCAGATAATAAAACAAAATGCCGATAAGGTAAGAGTAAAAAGACGCCCGTTTCGAATTTGACTCCTTTCGCTGACGTAGTAGATCCTTTAATCGAAGTACAAGAACGATATACCCCCCTCGCCCTTTCCGCTTCTTATTTCTCCACGCGGCTATTTTAAGCCCCTCACCGCAGGAACTTTATAACGTGGCACACGGTTTCGGACACGAAGAGGCGGTTCCACTTCTCCCTTTGAAAAGACCCCGAGAGAAGACAGGCGGCAACGCTCTTCAAATAGAAAACACATCTCTCCTTCTCGTCGTAATCAGTCGCACCCTAATTTTTCTATTTCGGATGTGTCCACCGTGTTCGTTAGCCACCATGCCGGCTATATAACGCGGCACGGAGCGCACCGTGAAATCGTTAAATCAACCTACGGCCCGTAATATCGCGCAACGAAAATAAATATCGTAGCTGAGTGCGATCTATCCCTTTCTTTTTAACATTTTCTGTCGGCGAATACGGGGAAACTTTAATGTCTTCGGGAAAGACTCGGGTGTATTGTCATTGGGAAGGAGGCGAAGTGGGGAGTTAGTGTTAGGTTTCGGTGGAAGGATTTAAAAAGATTTTATTGTGGCGGATGTTGGGAGGTTTGGGGACCGATGAGTATTCGGTGACATAGTGAGAGGATATTTAGTGTAATTAAACGCATGGTAACTCAGCGCATTGTAATTCCATGCATCGATATTCCACGCGTCGTAATTCTACGCGTGGTAGTTCAGCGCATCGTAATTCCACGCGTGGTAGTTCAACGCATCGTAATTCCATGCGTGGTAATTCCACGCGTCGTAATTCCACGCGTGGTAGTTCCGCGCGTCGACATTCCACGCGTGGTAATTCAACGCATCGTAATTCCATGCGTGGTAGTTCAGCGCATCGTAATTCCATGCGTGGCAATTCCACGCGTCGTAATTCCACGCGTCGTAATTCCACGCGTGGTAGTTCCGCGCGTCGATATTCCACGCATGGTAATTCAACGCATCGTAATTCCATGCGTGGTAGTGCAGCGCATCGTAATTCCATGCGTCGATATTCCACGCATCGTAATTCCACGCGTGGTAGTTCCGCGCGTCGATATTCCACGCGTGGTAATTCAACGCGTCGTAATTCCACGCGTGGTAGTTCCGCGTGTCGATATTCCACGCACCGTAATTCCACGCGCCGAATTTCTACGCGTTATACTTCCACGTGATGTATTCCCACGTGCCATATTCCCTCGCGCCCTAATTCCACCTATCGCAAAGTCACGCGTCGTAATTCCATGCGTGGTAATTCGACGCGTCGTAATTCCACACACAGCAAATCAACGCATCACAGTCCCACCTGTTGTAATTCCCTATTTCTGAAATGAAACAGTTCTTTCACTCTATGTGTCCTTTTGAAGATCATCAAAACAATCAATGATCAAATTATCATCAATTATCATCAATATGTCAACGTCACAATTTTTTATGCAACAATAATTTATTACAATAAGCAAAATTTTCAGTTTTATCACAAATTCTCAAGTGAGCTACGTGAAAAAGAGTTTAGTAAGAACCATGTTAACAAAGAGACAGAGGCTCAACCTGGAGCCGGACACGGGCCGATGATCCGTTCCGAGGGGCAACAAGGGAGGAACGAGGGACAACGAAAGCCGAAAAAATTCCAGAGACGCCTGCAGTTCAATTTGTTCGCGGTTCACGCTTCGTTATTGCCTTTAAATCACGAACGGCAGTTTCGATCCGCGGGTGGTACCAACTTCTGTAAACAGGTTTGCCCTCCCTTTAGTTTTATACCTCCCGCCTCTTCCCCGGCCACGATACCAAGTAAATTGAATTTTCTGCCGAAACAAAAGTCGACGCAAAGGTGTAAATTTTCTTATTAACTGCCTACCACCTGCCAGTGCGTCAGGAAATATCGTCGTCCGTACTCCTTTCAGGCATTCACTTCGTCTATGTCAATCTTAATGCTTGCTTGCATACTTCGTGCTGTTTAAATAGTACTAAATAGTAATCTCGGAGGTTAGGAATATTTAGGAGGGGTGATATAACGCGATACGACGCGAAAGTGGCGATATAACGCGTGGTACCGTGGATATTCTAGTGTGTGCATATTCGAGTGGCGATATAATGCGTAGGTGTAGAGAGTGGATATTTCAGTCTCTGGTTATCTCAACGGGTGGACGTTTGAAGCGTGGCGATATAACGCGTGGATATTTTAAGATGGGAATCACTGCGCGTAGATATCTCGAGGTATGGATATTTCAAAGCGTGGTGATACAACGCGTGGTAATGCAACGCGTAGGTATTTCAACATGTGGCAATATAACAAATAGGAATTGCAGCGCGTAGGTATTTCAGCGCGTGGCAATATAACGCGTAGGAATTCCAGCGCGTGGCAATACAACGCATGGGTATTCCAGCGCGAGGCAATACAACGCGTAGGTATTCTAACGCGTGGCAATATAACGCGTAGGTATTCCACTGCGTGGCAATTCAACGCGTAGGAATTCCAGCGCGTGGCAATATAACGCGTAGGAATTCCAGCGCGTGGCAATAGAACGCGAGAATATTCCACTGCGTGGCAATTCAACGCGTAGGAATTCCAGCGCATGGCAATACAACGCGTAGGAATTCCAGCGCGTGGCAATATAACGCGTAGGAATTCCAGCGCGTGGTAATACAACGCGTAGGTATTCCAGCGCGTGGCAATATAACGCGTAGGTATTCCCGCGCGTGGCAATATAACGCGAGAATATTCCACTGCGTGGCAATTCAACGCGTAGGAATTCCAGCGCGTGGCAATATAACGCATAGGTATTCCAGCGCGTGGCAATATAACGCGTAGGTATTCCAGCGCGTGGCAATTCAACGCGTAGGTATTCCAGCGCGTGGTAAACAACGCATGGCTAATTCATTGAACGGCAATATAACGCGCAGCTATTCCAAATCATAGATATTCCAACCTGTGGTAATACAACACATAGCTACCTCGCTATTTCCATGAGTGGCATAACATGACCATCAAGACCCACAATCTACCAATCACTATAATTACAAAACTAAATAAAATCCGTAATCCCCTAAATCTGCTTACGTCATTGAAAATGACCAAAGGACCTAAGTGGAGCAAATATCAGCATACATAAGCGAGAAGGAATATAGTATGCGTATCGCATATCCTCTTGACGTTGTGCACGCGCAGCGTACTCGCGCAGCTGTCAAGCAAGGATTATCTCATGTCCAAGTGGCCCCATCACGAGTCCCACACAGTAAGCACGGACGTGACCCACTTGATCCTGCTGTCCATAACGCGTGCTGGCAGCGTCTGATAGCCAACGATCTGTCGATCGATCGATCGATTAATAAATATACGGTAGGCGAGGATCGACATACACATACATGTATACACACAGTGGAAGACGGAGAGAGTGGTTTGAACAAAGAGGTTCGTAGCCACGAGTGCATTCCCAGCGTCACGCCGTAGCTAGAATTACTGCCGACATTGTCCCAGATTCTCAAGACGGTAGCTCGATACCACAGATTCATTCCCTTCTCCGCCTTCTCGCCTCTATGTTCGCAACAATACGATTTACGCTCGCCGGTTTTTCGCGTGCCACATGAGCCACCGCTAAGTCACCGTTAACGAGGCGTGAACGCGACCGCTGAATTACGATTGTTTTCCATTTAGATACGCGAAAGGATTATGACCCATGCTGCAATCTCTAAAGGACTAACTAGTTATGGACAATTGTGCAATTTTAATTTCTAGTATCATTTGATACATATTGTCGTTCATTACTGGTGATGGATTCAGAAGTTTTAGGAGTTGGTGATAGTTCAGCTATGTGGAAAGTATGGAAGTTAGGTTTTGAGTATTGAACTTGGAAATGTCTGCCTATGGTCAGGTTTGAGAACTTAGAGAAATGGAAATTTGTCCATCTGGAAAATACGGAAGTTTCTGATGTGTTGAAACATCTTGAAACAGGTTTGAAATTTTTAGCATGTGAGGTCTGCAAGGTTAGGAACTTAGGGAAGTGAAATTCGACATCTGACAATTTGGTTGTCACTTTGCTTGGCAATTAGGAAAAGTTTTGATCATAAAGAGTAGTCCTTCATTTTAGAACACCGTATCAAATCCCTGCTAGCAAAATCCGCCACACCCATAATAATCTAGCCTTTGACCGATATGCATACGCGTCTGGACATCACGCAATAAGGCCCATACACGTGAAAGACGTTGAATTATTAATGAAAAAAACAGCAAAAGGGCGCGAACGTGTATCCCCTAGATGAAAGAAGCAGCGAAAGATCGAAGAAGAACGATAACGAAATTGAAAGACCGTATTACCAGGACCGGGTCCAGGCCCTTATAAATATTCCGTAACGATGCCTTGCGCTAGATTGATTTCCCAATTAAATGTAAATGAACAGGTATAGCCGGGCTCTCGGTTAACTGAAGCAGTTTTTATAATGTCCGAACGTTGATCAACGCCCGAAATTCTAAATAGACAAGCTGGGTCGATAAATTAATTACTTGTCACGGAAAATGTGCTGCATCTCGAAAACGGGCTCTTAACCCAACGTATTTGGCTTTTTACGGGTTATTTATTTTCACTCGTTTGTTCCTTCAGAAGTGCTGTATCATCGGGTTTGATATTCGGGCTCCTTTTTTGGGGTCTGGGTGGAAGATTTGGGAGCCACGTTTAATCTGTTGGCATCAGGTGAAAATTTTAAGGATGTGGATGTAGTTACTGGGGGTCTAGTTTGGAATATCAGCAGAGAGTGGGTGGTTTTTACTCTTCAATGTACTATTGTAGTTAGCTTTATGTGATGAGACAAACGTTATTTTAATGTATACAATGCTACTCCACTGCAAAGCTAACTGAATGCATGACTATCTCAGCGAGTGACTATTTCAACTCGTGACGCTGGAATGCAACATATGACTACCTCACGTGACTATTTCACCACATATTCTACCACAAAATATACACACGATAATAATACGCAGGAACCAACTAAAAACCCAACCCAAGTAAAACCTAACATTCCCCTCAATAAAAATGCACCACCCAAAATTTTCCATCAACGAATTAATTCGTTCAAACATCCCGAAAGTTAATCCGTCACAAAAGCGGCCGATCTGTTTGAGATACACCAAAATGTTTACAAAGAAGTCACCTAGATGATCATGTTGTCCTTAAGCCCCGTCCATAGTAAACATCTCGGCTTCCGTTTTCAGGGTGGTTAGTTCTGGACATTCTCCGATATTCACGGCCCACCCTGCTATTTATTCTGGCTCATTTGTCCTTCAGGAACCGCCGCGTCATTCGTAGGGTGCAAGGGACCCCTATTTTCTATTTTTTCTTTTCTTCGTTTGTTCCGAATACCCTTGGGAAGGTCTCAGGTGTTAACTAAAAACGAGTAGTGGACTTGAACGGAACAGTGGAATTCGTTCGACCAGAAATTCCAGCGCGGAGAAAAGCTGAGGGACCACAGGAAGTCAGGGAAATTCTTAGCGAGATTATCTCATCCGCCATTTACTTAACTGACGCGGTAGGCATTTGCATTTTTGATGCATTGTGATATTAACGATCTGACCTTTCGCGGTGCAGTCGATCGTAATATGTGTGAAATATGATAGATAGGTAGGAGTGCAACTGGCTGAAGAATTGTAGAACTGTTAAGAACAATTATAGAACTGGCTATAATTGTAGAAACTGTTAAGAACAATTATAAGACTAGCTACGATTGTAGAACTGTTAAGAACAATTATAGAACCAGCTACAATTGTAGAACTGTTAAGAAGAATTATAGAACCAGCTACAATTGTAGAACTGTTAAGAACAATTATAGAACCAGCTACAATTGTAGAAACTGTTCAGAACAATTATAGAACCAGCTACAATTGTAGAACTGTTAAGAACAATTATAGAACCAGCTACAATTGTAGAACTGTTAAGAAGAATTATAGAACTAGCTACAATTGTACAAACTGTTAAGAACAATTATAGAATCAGCTACAATTGTAGAAACTGTTAAGAACAATTATAGAACCAGCTACAATTGTAGAATTGTTAAGAACAATTATAGAACCAGCTACAATTGTAGAATTGTTAAGAACAATTATAGAACCACCTACAATTGTAGAAACTGTTAAGAAGAATTATAGAACTAGCTACAATTGTACAAACTGTTAAGAACAATTATAGAACTAGCTACAATTGTAGAAACTGTTAAGAACAATTATAGAACCAGCTACAATTGTAGAACTGTTAAGAAGAATTATAGAGCCAGCTACAATTGTAAAATTATCAAGAAACTGAACAGTGTGGATTCTACATTCAGAAATTAAAAAAAAAGTCTGATATAATTTGAAGAAGTTTGATATAGTTTGAAAGAGTGAAATAATATGAAGTCTGAAATATTTTGAAAAAACATGAAATTATACATGGTTGATTTAGTTAATAGTATACAATGCTTCCTTCGGAATAAGTTAGCTTTCTAACATTTTAAATAAAATGAACAAGTGACACGATACGTTTATGAATCAAAATAAGTGAACTTCACGATATAAGTAACTTATGTACTTGCAATGACTTGTACCAAAGCTATTAGTCCTAAAGTAGTCTTCAATCCTACCTACAAGACTTTAACCATAAAGGAAGTCTAACTACAACAAATATGTAAGATCGCATATAACGAATACATAAGAAGTTTGCTTATAACAAATAAATAAGTGTGACTGGCGGTACACAGACAGAAGTCGCTTACGGTACATTTACTCTAAGAACAAAGGTTTATACCTTTGGTTTATATATAAAAGTAAATTATTTGAATATACGAGGGAGGCTTTTCTCGTGGTCCGTCATTTTCTCTTTTATAAAATCGCGCATGCATACGCCGTCCCAGATGCTCGAATGCCACCGGTCAAAAAGGGAGAAACGCGTCAAAGAGCAAAGCGCAGAAACGTCGCTCGGGATCGAGAAAGCCGTTGAAAAGTAATAGCCAGGCCGTTTCAGCTAGATGAACGATCAGCCACCAAGACGGAAGATCGCGGCAAGCACGTAAGGCTTGCGTAATATCGCCGGGCAAACGAGATTCCTGAAATCCAGCTCGCCGATTATGTCAAACGAGCGCGACCAAAGAGGAGAGGAGAATCTCGACACCGAGATGGACGGGCGTCCAATACGAACGCGGGAAGGAAATAAATTCTACCGGCCAGGATATTCTTGGGTCTACGCACGCGCGCACACGCGGCGAATCGCCGAGCGTAATGAGCGGGAGGATTTGTCGGTGCGAAGCGTAAAAATAACCGGCACCGTCCAAAAACGACGCCATGAGAACGAGACGGTTATTTAAAAAGAACACGGGAATTTGCTGCGTTGAAATTGACTGCATTCGGGATAAGTCGATGGTGAGTCAATGATGGGGTGTTCGGATGACGAGTACTGGAAGATTTTGAACCCTCAAACTTTATTTTGTAGCTTTGGTAGGTAAAAAATTTGAAGTTTTGGGAAATAGAGACCTGAAAGCTTAACAAAATAAAAGTTTGCAACTCCTAAACTTCCCAGATGTTTGAAAATTTATTAAGTCACAAGTGCTAAATTTTATAAATTAGCAAAATTGCAGATTTCGAAAGAAAATTGCGAAAAACAAATAGAAATACATGCTAATGAACAGGTAATATACCAAAAACAGTTAAGCAATTTTTACAAGCAATTTCGTGGATTTAGTAGGCGGGACATCGTTTAGGGTCGAATTTTGGTCGCAGAGGCGATTCGTATCTGTGTCCGCGCATCTTGCGAATGTTCCCACGTTAAATGAACGGACAGGACAACAATTAGCAAGGGACAAGTAGAGAGGTCTATAGGCCGTGTAATGGAGCCGCGTATCTTGGCAGCCATCTTGGCATTAACGTCCCCGCGCGGTATTATCCCGTGAAAAAGGATAATCCCTGGGGTTTGTGCCCGTACACAGAAGATGGAGCTCGGTCAGGTCCTTAAACACAAAAGTGCTTAACCACGAACACCGAAACTAATGGCACCTTCGCACCAGGTAAAATTTGCGGTCGTAGCGATGTATCAGGGTAGACCCTCTATCTCGTATTCCATCATCGGATCCATAATTCAAAAGATTACGACCTTCGAGCCAGACTCTAACGCTTCCTCTCGTTTTTTTCTCCGCGATTTCGCAAACGAGCCCGAAATGTTTACTGCACGATTTTATTTTGAAGTTTAATCGAGAAGATTTTTGATCAGGGTTGCAATAATGTGATGTGAGAGGCACGTGTGACCGGAATTGTATTATTGGTGACCCCGGAACGGGCAAAGAACATGCTGAAACAAACTTTCTTCCCACGAATTGAATGTCGGGATGCACTCCGGACAAACCCTGTTACCTCGGAGTCCTCGAACCAAGAAAGAACAAAGATGAACAAAGAAAATGGAAGATGGACAAAAGGGAAAGACAATTTCATAGATCAAGATGGGGACCTTTTCGATTAGGTCTACGTACTCTACTTCCTCTGAATAAGTACAGATAACCTCGATATTCTTATATTTCAGGTTGACAAGATTCGTAAATTTTTCACAAATTATCAAACTCGTATATTCCGTAATTTATAGAGCTATTCTCAGGTCTTTCCACATCCCAAATGTACAAATCCTTTTTTCCAAATACCTGTCCTCAAACTACTCGGACCCCGCTACGGTCCCTAAATTCCTGAGATCACTTCATCTTCCCAAATTTCCCAATCCATGACCCACTTCTCTATTAGTAAATCCCATTCCAGCAAAAATACCAGGTTCCATATAAATATCCGTTGGATAGACATCTGGTTCCATCACCATTTTAATGAAACGTCCATGCCAGTCCGAGCCCAGTATGGAACAATGTATGTGCCCGAGGTGCAGCGGTACGTGCATCACTTTTGCAATGACCCTCGTAAATCAACAGAGAAATCTCGACCATCCACGATCAATTTGGAACAACACTGGTTCCTTTGAAGAACAAGCTCGAGGCAAGAAAACGAGCTTGCCAGATATGGCGAAGAAAAGCCAGGCAAGCCAGCGAACCGTACCAGCTCTCTTCCCACGAGCTAGACTAACAGGACTGATTGGCAAACAATTAGCAAAGAGGACGGTGTTCACGGTGCGAGAAGGGCACACGATGAAGTACTAAACGCGGGGATAGGTATATATCACGGGGGCATCTTTGGCGTGCACGGTGTACCAGCAGGCCCGTTCAACACCCCTCGGCCTTCTTCTGGTTCGCTCGTGTCTCGAAACAATGAGAACAATGCCGTTGGTCTTCCGCCGGAGCGGACAGACAAAGCCCTTGGTTCTACGACAAAACCATCGTCACCATCGTCACCATCTCGTAGCAGCAAGTCTACTTCTCTGGACCCGGCTAAGGAACCAGAGCACCAGGAACCAGCGAGCCGCATTATAAGCGTTCTCTCTTAATACAAACAGTTTCGCTGCCCAGTTTGGCACACCTGTGTGCGTGCACGCGGTGCGTGGATTGAACAGAGAGAGAGAGAACGGCTATGTGTGTAGCTGCGGCCATTATATTGTTTTGAATTAAACGCGCCGTGGCTGGTTGGCTGGCCTGTGTTTTAATATAAGGGTTTTGGATTTCACGTGCATCCACCGACCCCTTCGCCGCGCCGCAACCCCCTCAGCAGGTCGTCCTCGTGGATCTCTTTCCTTCTCTATCCAGCCCTTTTCTAGCCCTCTCTCTCCCTTTTCTCGCAAAACTGCGCTCCGATACGCCCGTTATTTTCAGCAACCCCGTAGAATCGAGTTCTTTTTTAATTGGTGGCACGTTTGCGCGTTTCCGTGCACGTATACGTTTTTCCCTTTCTCTCTCTCTCTCTTTCGCCGTGTTGCTTTTTTCGTTTTTGCGCTCGTGTTCGTTTCCTCCCTGCTCTTCCTGTTACCACACAGTCGCGTCGTCGCGCCTTTCTCTCCCGTTGTTTTTCGACGGCTGCACGAATTCTAGGCATCGTTGTTCCTTTGTCACCGCTAGCTGGCCGACCGTTCTCTCTTTTCCTCTTCTCTCTCCTTCTCGCTCGCTACGACGTTGCACGACGATGTTCGGCGCGCAAACGTGCCGCGTGCGATGTGTTCGCGCGCGTTAATGGCGAGAACGAGCCTCGCGAACTCGCGAGCGGTCCAAGAACACCGCCTGCTATCGATCGCCCAACACCGTGGCCTTTTTTTCGTTCCGGCAACGATCGTTCAAAGAATGCTCGTAAAAAGGTGTGGATACGTTTCATCCCTTCTTTTCCACCGACACGCGCGCTTTTTCTAGCTGATGTCATCCGAATGCGTAGATCCATCGACGTGTCTTGCGATAAACAGTTATCGAGCAAGATTATGCATCTGATCGATAGGAAGTTCAAAGAAAAGATATTTCGGACTAAAAGCTTTTCGATAACCAAATCTCGAGATAGAGATCTAGTTCGGTTACGAAAGTCGTCACTAAAATTCAAGCAATAAAAAGTTATCAAGGTTTCCATCGAAATTTCACAATGTTTCTGAAACTAGCACCATGTTAAAAATCTAGCGAGTTTGCCAAGCTATTCCAAACGGAACAACGTTAAAAAAAGAACAATGTCGAGCGATGAAAGAATGCAGTCCAATTTGTTCAGGAGTTCCTAAGAATCTGCCAGCGGATTCTTGGTCAACCTAATTGCCATTTTACGCGCGGCCTTTTATCGTGAAAGCCCAGGCCACGAAACCTCGCCCGGTGTACACCTCTCAAAGGCGTTGCCAAGGCACTTTGTATTCCGCAAAGAGCACCACCACGGAACACGCGTTGTTTAGCAAATTGTCGTCGTCGTGGTGGTGCTTAATCAGCGAAGATCGCACCTGCAAACAGCCAACGATAGTCCCTCGAAACGGTTTCATCTGGTCCCCGGTTCACGCCACGGTGATAACGCGTGTTTTCAACATTCCGAAAATTGTTGGCATCTACACGCGATTCTAATCGATGCAAAACACGCAGGAACGCGATCGTCTCAAATTTAGAATCGTTTCGAAGTGACTGAGTTTTGAAATTCGTGTAATTCAACTAATTTAGGGATTCAGAAATGTGGATCAAGTAAAATTTGGAAGTTTGCGGTTTGGAATTAATAATTTGGAGTAAGGAATATTTTAGCAACGTTCACATCCCACCTGAAACATTCCTGTAATCATCCTCGGCATAAAAAGTTGCAGACATGCCCACTCGATCGCAGCGGCATGTCTCCTTCCGACGATTATGGTTAAAGCAAACTAATGAGCGGGTAATCGCGCAAGAACAATGGCAGCAGCCAGGCGAGAAAAGAGGATAAGTGAAAAAGGAGGAAGAAAAATGTAGCTAGGAGCGTCCATTGACGAACGATGCTCCTATCCGAAGATCGACCGCGACATGCGGTCGTCGGGGTTCATTCACGAGCACAACGCGTTTGTAGTCGGATTTCGGGCGAAACTGCTTTCGCGCCCATTTCTGTCGGAGGCGAGCGTACGAGGGTTCGTCGAGACACGCTCGTTGTCGGAAATAACGACATAATGACATGGTAGAAGATGAGTGCCCGAGGTAGGTAAATCCGAGACAAGGTACGGGCCAAGAGAGCGACAGAGAGAGGGAAAGGGAAAGAGAAACCAGACTGGTTGTACGCTTTAGTGGGGATGCAACGCAAGGAGAGACGGAGAGAGAGAGTCAAAATAGAAAGAGAGAACCGCCAGAGTCGGAAGCGTTGCTGACCATCGCTGGGTAGGCCGGTGGTTCATCAAGTTCCGAGCAGTTGAAGAGAGCTCAATAGGCACTCTTGAGTTCTTAGCTACGTCACGCGATCCTTCACTCGGTCTAATTTTATTTACGGCTCATTACCAGTCCGCCAACGACTGGGCGCGATTCCATTAGAAAATTTAAGGAAATTGCATTGGCTCTTTGAGCTGCGTACTATCGACTGATTATTTTCGCTGTTGAACTTAACATGAGTTGCTATGCTTTAATGCTCATTTATGTTGGTTAATGATGGGATATACTGTATGTTCATTATATCTTGTCTTAGTACTTCATTGCTTATTTGTATTAAATTATTAAGTGACAAAGTTTTAATGGAACTGCAAGGTAACCTGGCTTTACCATTTTGCATATGAGTCTCTAATGGTAGGGCAGTTCGAACCAGAAACATTTATGAAACAACTACATAGACACGTTTAACTATCTTCAAACAATAATTTGATGTAGCATGGGACTATTTTGTGATACATTTTATATCATGAAATAATGCTGGGCTACATGTTACTGTCTTTACCATTTTGTATGTGAGCCTCAGATGACTGGTCAGTTCATACCAGAAACATTTATGAAACAATTGCGTAGACACGTTTAACTATCTTTAAACATCAATTTGATGTAACATGGGACTATTTTGTGATACATTTTATATCATGAAATAATGTTGGGCCACATGTTACTGTCTTTACCATTTTGTATGTGAGCCTCAGATGACCAGTCAGTTCATACCAGAAACATTTATGAAACAATTACATAGACACGTTTAACTATCTTCAAACATCAATTTGATATAACATGGGACTATTTTGTGATACATTTTGTATCATGAAATAATGTTGGGTTACATGTTACAGTCTTTACCATTTTGTATGTGAGCCTCTGATGACTGGTCAGTTCATACCAGAAACATTTATGAAACAATTACATAGACACGTTTAACTATCTTCAAACATCAATTTGATATAACATGGGACTATTTTGTGATACATTTTATATCATGAAATAATGTTGGGCTACATGTTACTGTCTTTACCACTTTGTATGTGAGCCTCTAATGACCAGTCAGTTTGTATCAGAAATATTTATGAAATAAATACATAGACACGTTTAATAGTCCTCAAACATCAACTTGATGTATCATAAGACTATTTTGTACTACATTTATGTCATGGAATAATGGACTTCACATAACTAAAATTCGAACACCGTCTACCGTAACTGATCGCCAGCCATTTTGTGCTAATAAAAGCGTACACATAGCGAGACCTGTCTAAGCAATTTTTAGAAACATTCTACCCAAAAACAAGTGATTGTTAGAAGTAATTTGCACGGTTCATTCGATCAGCTCGACCAGTGATCGATACATGACAAAGTCTTGGTAGTCGCGGAAAATGTGCGTTCGTCTCGCGACGTCGGCTCCGCGAGCGTGAAGAATCGGCTCGTCTCTCGAAAACGAGTTTGCGAGCAGTCGGGCAGAAAACGCAGAATCTGCCGTGTCACGCTCTTTTTAACACCGAATCGACCCAATTTTGTCCACTATTTAGCGACGTCATGCTTCGCCGCGGTCGAATTAGCCGTCTGTGCAAACTCGCGCGAGTACGAGGTATCGCGACACGCTCGCACACGCGCGCAAACCCATTCGACGCAACAATGCCACTCGCAACACGTGTGCACTCGCGAATCTGCAAATTTCATTCATCCCGCGTTGAGCGCGAGAGAGACGGGTCCTCTTGATTTTACCCCATCGATGCGGTTTTTTTAAACCCCCAACTCGTCACACCTTTCCTATTTCACGCGGATCCCTCGTTAAATCGCTATTGTAAATCGAAACAAGCTCTCTCGAACACGGACGATTTCACGTACGCGCGTTTTCACCGGCCGTCCAGCGAATTCCATTCGCGTAATCGCTAATAGCGCTAATTGCGCGGCACGACACGCTGCGATACCCTTTTGCCTTCCCTTTGAATACGCTGTTCGTTATTTTCTTAATATCACAGAAACTCGTGAAAATCCGATAAGAGGACGCTAACAGCGTGTCCCAACTTTTGTCTCAATTCCCTGAAGCAAATATGGCGGATTATATCTCGTTAAACACGTACTAATTGCACATTTCAGTACTAAGACCGTCAAATACATTTTCTGTTTTTGCAAATTTGTTATGTACTTAAAAATAAATTTTGCAGACGTGGTAGACAAATTTTGCTTCTCTTGAGACAAGTACAGTTCACAAGATTAGTTGATGGAAGAACAAACTTGTACCTACTTTGTCGATATGGTAAAACAAAAATTTCCCAAAAGTTACAGACTAAAATCCTAAAATCCCATAATTGCCACCTAAACTCCTAAAATAATAAATTACCTAATTTATCAAATATTCAAAACTCCGATTTATAACTGCATGCGAGTGTACTATGATGTGTAGCTTAGATCACAGTAGTTAAGGAATATCAGAGAGTAGGAAAACCTAGCATTCAGCGATGGGTCACGTTAACGCGCGATTAATTATTTAAACGTGGCTTGTCTCGCGTCGCGGAAGGAGAAACAATTCTAAAGTGCCGTTTCGAGCAACACTTTATCATCAGGGCCGCGAGCGCGCGAACGTTTGCTCGTAAATAAATCGTGAATCCAATTTGTGGCCACCATAAATCAATAGGGGAATCGCGATTCTCAAAGGGCGCGGAGCAGAACCGCCTCCAAGTTGCACGCTGACGAACAAAAGAGACGCGACACGGCCTGTTTGCGATTAAAACCTTTAATAGGCTGCAGAATAGCCCGTTCCTTGTTCTCGACCAAATGGGTTTTGATCGATGTTCCGTCTTGAAATCGAGAGCATGCATGAGGCTTTCTTTGTATGCTTAACTTCGTATTTTTGGTTTTGACTTTTGGGGGTTGTTTAGGTATTCTGTTTAATTGTTCTAGTATTCTATGATTAGTTAAGTTTTGTATTACCTGATTAGTGCAATGGTAAATGCATATGGTTTTAATTTTCAAATTTCCTTAGTAGCACTATGTAAGCTAACTTTGCTAGTTAGATAGCTTTTGTATCATCAAATTACCCTGATTGCAAATTTCTGGATTTTTAAATTTGTTGATTTAGAATTTAAGATATGAGTAAATCTTCTAAATGTACTAAGAGTGCTCTCAAATTTCCAACTTCTGAAGTTTCTAAGCATCTACCTTTTCAAATTTAATCTTTAAGACCTCAGGTAATTAAGTCTCCAGATTCCAGAATCACTGAATCCCTGTATCTCAAACTCTAAATCCCTGAATCTCCAAACCTTGCTATTTCCAAAGATGCAAATTCCCAAATCCCCAAATCTTCCAATTCCCAATGCTACAAATTCCAAAATCCTCAAATCTTATAATTACTATAGCTGCAGATCACTAAATCCTCAAATCTTGCAATTCCCAGCGCTACAAATCACCAAATCCACAAATCTTGCAATTCCCAAAGCTAAAAATCCCCAAATCCACAAATCTTGTAATTTCCAGCGCTAAAAATCACCAAATCACCAAATCTTGTAATTCCCAACGCTACAAATCCCGAAATCCCCAAATCTTGCGATTCCCGGTGCTAAAAATCCCCAAATCCCCAAATCTTGCAGCTCCCAGCACTAAAAATCCCCAAATCCCCAAATCTTGCAATCCCCAAAGCTAAAAATCTCCAAATACCCAAATTTTGTAATTTCCAGCGCTAAAAATCACCAAATCCCCAAATCTTGTAATTCCCAACGCTACAAATCACCAAATCCCCAAATCTTGCAATTCCCAGAGCTAAAAATCCCCAAATCTTGCAATCGCTAAAGCTAAGAATCCCCAAATCTTGCAATTCCCAGCGCTACAAATTTCCAAATCCCCAAATCTTGCAATTCCCAGCGCTAAAAATCCCCAAATTCCCAAATCTTGCTATCCCCAAATCCCCAAATCTTGCAATTCCCAGCGCTAAAAATCCCCAAATCCCCAAATCCCCAAATCTTGCAATCCCCAAAGCTAAAAATCCCCAAATCCCCAAATCCCCAAATCTTGCAATCCCCAAAGCTAAAAATCCCCAAATCCTCAAATCTTGCAATCCCCGAATCCCCAAATCTTGCAATTCTCAGCGCTAAAAATCCCTAAATCCCCAAATCCCCAAATCTTGCAATTCCCAGCTTTACAAATCTCCAAATCCCCAAATCTTGCAATTCCCCGCGCTACAAATCCCCAAACCCCTAAATCTTACAATTCCCAAACCCACAAATCCCCAAATCCCACTTCTCAACCCCAAAACTATAGCAAACTCTCTACCCAAAAGTGAACTCTACCCAAAATAACAAAATCCCTATTTTCTACGTCACCATTTTCCCTACATAAAAGTGCCCTATTCTCAAGTTCCACTCTAACAGTGATTCTAAATATTGAATAAAAGCAAGTTTGTCAACCGAAAGTTTTGGTAAAAGGATTTACTGCGGAGGGTACAGCGTTGGAACCGTCGGACATGTTGGTCGTTGTCCTTGAGCTCTTTTCTCGAACAGGTAAAACGATACGGGAAACAATAAAATGACAAACACTCACCATAGACACAGGAATGGGTCCTCCGGCGCCATTGGGGTAGGGATACGGCGAAACGAGGTAGCCCATGTTGAACGACGAGGTATGCGGCGTCGGGTCCACCTTACCTGTTCGACAAACAAAAAAGAAACAGGTGAATACATCTGAATCGTCAACTACAATTACGCTTCAGGTTTTGTCACCGAATCGACTTTCTCGCACTTAATCGATATAAGACGGAAGGGACGAATTATAGAGGCATGCAATTAATGGCTGCCTCTTAAGTAATACTTGTGACGAAGTTGAAGCATGAAATTCTTGCATAACTCACTCCGTTACATACTTCAACGGCATAACATAAATATCTCTCGAATTAAAAAATAAAATAGAGCTTGTGAATGAAATTTTAAACCGGAAATACAAATGGAATTACTGCAATGTGAAAAAGTTGAAAAATTCGCAAAATGCGGATTCAGGTGTTCAGTATTAAAATATACAGAACTCGTAAAAAAATATTTCACGCAACACACTTGTTTACGAGCAACCAGGCAATAATTCTCAAGATCGAACGACGAAGAAGAAATAAAGCTTCCATTGACCCAAGCTTCCATTGACATTGAAAAGAACTCGAATCGAGTCTGGTTGCCAACCGCGAAATCCAACGATCCTCCTCTCTCCTTATCGCTTCTCCTATCGATATTTATTCTCGCGCGCTTATTCGCCAGGCTCGCGTTTAAATACTCCTCGAATAATCCTGCGTAAACGAGCTCCCCCTCGTAATTAGACGCAGCTGTTCGCACGTTTCTTCCCAATCGGCAGAAGCGTTCGTGTCCTCTGAACCATTTCGCGTCTACGTTAAACCAGTTTCGCTTAATGGTTTTAATTCGCGAGCACCTACTCGCGGCAAAACTTTTCCTGGCAAACTAGCTCGTACGATGTCATCGCTCGTCCCCGTTCCTCTTATCCATCCATCTTTTAATGTTTCAACACGTACGGGTGTGATAGGCAACCGTGGAGACAGACGTCAACTTTTATATTCGATAGAATTAATAATTCAAGCTCACATAATGCCGTGTTTATAAATTTCTGTATTTTTCAAATTGCTGTACTGGTCAGATACTAGGTTCTTCAAAAGCTAATTGGTTCAAATTTCAGAAGGTTTCAAATATTTAATCATCAGTCCCCAACTTAAAACTTGTAGATTTCCAAGTCTTCAAACTTGGAGATTATTGTATCTTCAAATGATCATCAAGCCCCCAAACCCTCAAACTCTCAAATTCTTGAATCTTCAAATGTTCAATCCTCCAAGTCCACAAATCCTCAAATGATTAAATATCCAAATATTTAATGATCCAAGTCCCTATATCCTCAAACTTCCAAATTTCCAAGTGTTCAAACCTCCAAGTGTCCAAATCCTCAAAGTCCCAAATCTCCAAGTGTCCAAACCTCCAAGTTCCCAATTCTCCAAGTGTTCAAACCTCCAAGTGTCCAAATCCTCAAAGTCCTAAATCTCCAAGTGTTCAAACCTCCAAGTGTCCAAATCCTCAAAGTTCCAAATCTCGAAGTGTCCAAATCCTCAAACTTCCAAATCTCCAAGAATTCAAACCTCCAAGTGTCCAAATCCTCAAAGTTCCAAACCTCCAAGTCCCCAAATCTCCAAGTGTTCAAACCTCTAAGTGTCCAAATCCACAAAATCCCAAAACTTCAAATGTTCAATCCTCCAAGTCCCCAAACCCTCAAAGCCCCAAATCTCCAAATATCCAAACCTCCAAGTCCCCAAACCCTTAATTTCCAAATCTCCAAATGCTGAAACCTCCAAGCCCTCAAATCCTCACACTGCCAAATCTCCAAACCCTCAAATCTCCAAGCCCTCAAATCCTCACACTTCCAAATCTCCAAACCCTCAAATCTCCAAGTCCTCAAACCCTCAAACCTCCAAATCCCCATATGTCCACCTAAGTTCCCGAAATTCCTAAACCTCCAAAATCCCAAATCCTCCCAAAATTTGCAAAGATCCCCACAAACATTCGCCACCTAATCGCAGTCCGCGTGGTACACGTCGGCGCGAGTCTGTCGGCCAGCGGATTTGTCCATCGCTGATATTACCGATGCCGCAGAAACCTTTCGAGTTTATCCGTTCCGCGAAACTGGATCGCGGCGAGCAACAAGAATCCTCACGAAGGACTCGAAGAAGCGATACCGATCATCTCTCTCCTGTTCCGAGCTGCCGGCAGGGTCGATCTGGCTGTCCCGATGTCGAAGGCGGATCCCGTCCGCTGGAGAACCGCACGAGTTGGTCCGTTCCGCGAAACTCGATCGTTTCAAGAGGCAGAAACCTGCTTTCAGGATTCGAACTGATAACAATCGGCTCTCGATCTCGACCGAGACTCCGGAGTTAGCATCGTCGAACCTCTTTTCCCTCTAACCCTACCGGCTAGATCTTATCATTCTCGCCAACGAGGATCTTTAGGTGATCGCCAACGCCATTATTTTATAGGGGAAAGTATCACTGGAGGTAGCATCGCGGTAGCAATTTTTCGCGTTCATCTAAATAGGACTTTAGAATAGTCGGTGGACCACCCAATGAATAAATTCTGATTTGAATAATTGCAGTACAGAATGTGAACTAGAATGTGGATGATATATGAAGCTAGATGTAGCTAGTGTAGACGTGGATCTGCTAGGTTATATATCCAGTAATAACAATCCTGTACTCCGATATACAAGTGATCAGCAGTATACTCGAAGCTAATCTATCCATAAAGCTCTGCAAAACACCGCGCAGTGATAAGGGTTACATCGAGGCTGCTAATCGCGCCACACTCGAAGACCCTGCAGTATCCGCAGGGAAATAAAACTACAGGGAATCGATGTCGGGCCATTTTAGCGAAGCCTGTCCGCTATCGACGCGCGCGGGAAAATGGCTCGTAAAGCATCGGCGCGACGACGCGCAACGAAAGCAACGCGAGCGTACGCGCGCTGGCGGTAAACGGTGATAAATCAGTCGTTCCGCGCGGCGTATAGCCGGTCGTTTAATTAATACTTCGGCAGCGTGGTTGCACTTGGTCTCAGTCGCGTTAAAACGCACGCTCGCATCGTCGGCCATGAAAGAGTTAATTCTTCGTTGGTTCGAGGGCCGTCCGTCCGCGATCTCGATCGTCCCCCGACGCAAGACCGTTGACCTTTTCCACGGACCGCGAGACACAGCGAGGCGAGGCGGCATCTCGCGTTCTGCTCGAACTTATTAAGACGCGAACGCGCGACTCCCGACCGTACGCATCGGCGCAATTCACACGACTGCGGACGATTAAATTGTCAGCTACGCGACTCTATAAATAACGCGACAAGCACGCGCGCTTGTACGCGCCGAGAGGAGTTTCGTCGGAATCGTGCCGATTCTCGTTTTATCACGGCCGCGCGGAGGCTCGATGAAAAGCGGCTCGCGCCGAGAGCTGATCGCCAGAGCAAATAGGCTTCGCTTTTAATGAAAGTTTTATCCGTTTACGAGCACCGGCCGAGCCGCGATAAAGTGTCGCTAAATCTTTCGCGAATTTGTCCGGGATTACTCCGCGCCCCGTACCGCCGTAAAGTCTCCATTTTATTCCAACCGATGATCGCGACCTACAGAGTGCAAGGTCTTCGGAACTGTCCACGATGAGACTGCACAGCTGACGACAGCTAACAAACTAGATGGTTCTTTTTTTCACACATTCTTTGCTACCCAGTATCTTGACATTGTATCTTCATTTATCAAGCATGAGGATCTCCTTACCACCTAGTAACACCTTACTTCGCATTAGCACTTTTGCTACATTGCAAGCTCCAAACGTACACTACGAGCAAACCAATCATTTTATGATACTTCTATCCGCTATTTATTTCGAATGTCCCTATTTGCATTGAAGACTTGAAACCAGGTTTGAGATATCTCATAGATCGACTCTTATGAAATATCTCAAAATCCGCCTCTATACCCTAGACAGTTTTCATACGAAACTTCTGAGACCCAAACCAAAGTCTAATCGTAAATGTAAATAAAATAGAAGATTGTGATCACGTCCAAATACGGATAACACGAGGCGTTAAGTAGAATCTCAATGGCAAAAATGGTCTCCGTTCGGCGAACGTGTGACGAGGTCTTGGTGCATTGTGTGCCTGGGGGTATCTATAATTACCATCCCGAAGTATTATTCCAACAAGACTGCGAGGTAAACAAACCCGTGCAGCGGAGTGAACGAAGAGAAGAGGCGAGAGCGAGAGAACACGGCCACGAACTTGGAGTTGTCTGTCGGTATAGCTCCGCGTGGAAGGCCGATGGAACGCAGCAGGACGAGCGGAGGAGGAGGCACGCTGATCGTGATGGAAAGGATGCGGTTGGAACCCATCCGGGGATCGTGGGGCAAGGGAGTGGACCGAGCTGGCAATAAACTTTAGCGCGAGGAGTGTGGCGCACATGTGCACCGCTCAGGATATGCATTCGAAAAGAGAGAACCGTACTTTGCCCGCGAGACAACGCACACTTTTTCATGCTACACCGAATTTCGGAGAGCATTGTTCGTCTCCGCCAATTTCATTCTCATTGACGATATTCAATTTTTAACTTCGATGTTAGTTGCTAATATGGAACGTGTTAGATGTGTGAAATTTATAAGTTCTCACTATCTGATGATTGTGCACTGAGGAGCACTACATGTAAAATTTTGAAGGATTTCGTTGCAACTAGGTTCCAAATTCTATGGGTTATGAACTCCATGAGTTGCAAAGTTATAAAATTCCAACCATAGCCGAAATAGTCAACTTTCAAAAATTCCAAAGTACCATAGTCCCAACTGAGGTAATACCTACCTTGTCAAATTCCATTCTCTAACAAATGTCAAAAGAAATTCTGCAAATCACGTTCCCTTTGAGGCTCATTATAAAACAAGGTTGAACCGCGGAATGATAAACAACGAAACGAGGAGAACACGAGAGAGGACGCAATATTAGAGTCCATTGCGTATCTCGACAGGTAGCAGAGTAAATCGCGGCGAGCGGGCTGCGGGATATGCACGGGTTCTTAAACAATATCCAACGCGGGTTCCGAGTAGTAACCCGCGGTTCTGCATCGACGATTCCTGGAAAGGCACCATTAGAACAGAAGAGGCAAAGAGCGGAAGCCGCGAAGAGATTATTATGGATTTGCATGTGATGAGTGCCCTCGATTTCGAGCCGAGTGCTCGCGAGAGCATTGTCTGCACCCGCGGATGATTTTTCGTTTGACGGGAAAAGGAAAAAGTCGAGTCTCTGTTACAAACGATAAATCTATCCTGTCTCCCTCGTATTTTTTTCCCGTCCTTTTTCCACCTCTTTCTCCGCGGCAGGAGAGGCGACAATGATCATCGTGATGTTCGGTAACGAGGCAGACTTCGTTTGTGATCGCGATATAACTCGGGACGAGCAAAAAGGAACCTCGAGAATATTCCACGTGTCCCGACGCACGACTAAACACGACGCCGAGACGTGACACCTTCGTGAACCTTGGGATCGTGAAAAAAAAGAAGTCGCCCGGCCGATTTTGGGCCTCTGGATTCCAGCTAAAAAGGACACGGGAGCGAAAGAGCGTGCCGTTAATGCCATTACGGGGCAAGCTTGTGTGTACAGCTTGTTGTCGGCTGGTAAATTACTATAATTGTGAAGTTCCGGCGATTTTTAGATTAGCTCTGGTCCATCAACGCTATATGCCTACCCACCGACCTGCCGACACTGCACCGCAACCCGGTGGTTCTCAAATTCGTATAACCGACAACAGGCCTTTGTAATTTTCTCTTTCATACCAGTGGTTTCTTAACTTTTACGAGCCAGACCTACCATCGTATATGCTAATTTCTCGCTACCCACACGCAATATTTTCCTTCGCTTCGAAAAATCCCCAAAATCCTAATATTCACCCGAAGCAAAGAAAGTTTGAGGCGTGACGCGAACAATACCAAAGACTTAGTCGATAATTTCCATTCTCCATTTAGCTCGAAGAAAGGCAAGAAGAATTAATTCCACGACTCGATGCGTGCCAAGAATACGATTTCCGGGAGACTGGAATCCTCGCAGATTTATCAGACTCCGTCTCCCACGGGGAAACCGGAGGCATCGATGGACGAAAGAAAAAAAGGCGAAGGATTACGGCACCCCCTCTTCCGTAGACGTCCAGAAAGGATCGTACAGATTCCTGCGGAGTCCAGAGGCCAGGCCCTATTGGCCTGTGTCAATAGAAATCCGTACTAGTGCCTCTCGTCCACGGACGTTTCGTGACCCCTCGACACAGGGGGCCTGCCAGCGCTGTTCGTCGACCGAGGGAAATCGAAAGGGAGAGACGCCAAGAATTTTCGACCCCCGATACCCTTTGTGCAACAAGTGCCTCGTCTTGGCCGCAGATGCCCGCTTGTTTGCACCGAACAATTTTCTCCGAGGATTGTCCGGTGAAAACCTATGACATCGCTCTTAGTCACGGTCCTTGGAAAGGAAGAGTGACTGCAAGGATGCTGAATACTGCTAGGCTTCATGGATCTTGCGAAACATCGGATATTTGACTTTTTTTTCTATAGGGTGATTTTTAAGCCTTACAGTTTCTTCGAATTTTGAAAAGCACTGACTTCCAGAAGAGGTAAAGCTACCAGGATTTTACGTCGTTTACGAGACAGCAGTTGGCGGCAAGTAGGTATCTTTTTACCGGAATATCTGGCAGATCAAATGAGGGTGTAGGAAGGAGGCGAATGGCTCCGAGAAATCCAGGAGTCGGGTTTCTAACGCAGAAGACCGTTTCGGTAAAACGCCGAAATGGGAATGCGCGGCAACGTGTAACCTGGTGACCCTCGACGCGGGAGGTCCGCGCAGAAGGAACCAAAAGGACGCCGAGAAATTTCGTCTCCGAACACGCTTTGTGCAACAAGTGCCATGTTGTCATGGTCACCGGGTGATGCTTGACTAACCGATAAATACCCGATAGTTTCGAGAAAAGTGTTTTTCCGAGGACGGCGGAAGCTGCTCGAGAAGTGGAATCGTTCGAGAGAGCGGCGAGGACGCGATTTTCACCGGGATGACGGTGTTTTTCATTAGAAAGCTAGACCGACGATTATTTATTGGCCAGGCGAGGACGGAATCTCATTATCGTCGCTGGCGAATTTGCATAATATAAAGGCGGACGAGCGAAACTAGTTCCCGCGCGATAGCGAGAAGGGCTCGGAAAAGCGCACGTGCGACGACCCGAGACAACGGAACGGGTTTTCGTCGTATAAAAGATCACCAAGTAGGCGCACCCTCGTAATGGGTCCCGGAGATTCCTGACAGGCCTCGAGGCCGGATCCACTGTCACGTACTCGCTGGCGACGTGCTAGCTGGTTAGAATCCCGGAGAACTCGAGGCAACGATCGAAGCAATCAAAAAGCTGGCGTCGCTGAACACGTCGATGCGGTCTGGATTCCAAACGCGATGAGATATGGGAGCAACGCTCGCTGGCCCGCGGTTTCCGATCCGGAGACGCGTTCCAAAACGAGCTAGCTCGCAGAAATTTCGAAACGTACGGTTGAGAAACGCGACTCCTCGAACGCTAGAAATTACAAAACGAGTCGATTTCCATAATTCAACGGAGGGAGATCCTTGAAACGGAGCCTCGAGTAACCCGGCCTCTCGGCGGACATAAATTTCCTGGGGCCCATGAAAATCGAAACCTCTCGAGAAATTTTCGAGTTCTGTCGTCGCGTCGGTTCCGGCGAGGCAGCCTCACGAAAACTCGGCCTGGCCGGAGATCTCGACTCGGACCCAGGCAAAAGGAGCCTCTCTCGTTGCGATCTACACGAGGCGACGAAGAACGGAACGAGCGAGAAAGAGGAAAGAGACGGCAGATCGTGGTGGAAGCGAAAGAGGAAGAGAGGCCATGGGCCTCGAGGCAACAGACCTACTGCCGGGGGCCCTTGCCAGGCACACATAGGTGGTTTTGACTCGGCACGGTCCCCGGCATGGCAAGAGCCGCGCGAAGGAAAGCAACAAAAGAAAGAGAAGACGAAGAGGACGCACCGGAGGGAAGCTGAAGAAGGAAAAGAACGGAGGAGGAAAGGAGCCTGGGTCTGCCTGTTTGACCGCCGCCTGGTTGCCTCACTCTGGGGCTCTCCTCTGCGCCTTTCCTCTCTTCCTCGCTCTCGAGATTCGTCTCCTTCGCACTCGACCGATCCTCCTCGTCCCTCTGACCGGCTCGTCTCGTCTCGTAACAAGAGACGGCGCGGACAATGGGTGCCGTGCCAGCGCCTGGCTGCCTTCGACCAAGGCTGCTACGGCCAGTCCTCGTTGCTTCGAAACACCATTTACGATTGCCAGAATCCCCGAATTCTCGCGTGCATAACTAAATGTCCCAGTACATTGTCGTAATCGTAATCGCTACCCGACCAATTACCGCCTTGTATCGCCACCAGAAATTACAGTCTGCTGTCGACTAACTACTAGGTCCACACCTTACACGTGACGAGTATTCGCCGAGTACTCATTTGGTCACGAGTTAACTTCCCGATATGGAAATTTGAATATTTCAAATTTACACGCAAATTTCGAGAGGGCATAATCAGGGGAATGAGATACAGGATGAGTACATCTTGTGTACAATCGAATATATCTCGAATGTTGGCGCCGCGGGTTCGTGGTTCTCGTTTCTAGAATTTTACGAGGTTCGCGCGCCGCGTATTCCGCCGAAGAGATCAAGATAGGAGAGAACGAGAGGAACGCGGTAATAACGCGAGAAAGCGGAGCACGGGCGCTCCCTGTGCTTTCATGACCGAGGGTTTAAGATTGTAATGGGACGAGATAAAGCCGAGATAACCGGAAAAAACCTTGAGAAGAAAGCGAGATCATAATTCACAGTCTGCGATCGAAGAGGACGAGTTCTTAATTCGAAGACCTTGTTGATCCAATAGGAATGCGTAAAATCGGACCTGTAATACGATCTTCGGAATTAGACCTTTACTTCGACAATTTCTTCGTTGACGAAAACGGGGTCAAACAAAATAGAAAAGGTTCGATACGGCGATTAAGTGGCGCTCAAGGCCCGGTCGAGATTCATCGACCATTCAGATGCTCTAAAGCTGACCTGACAAGCTTTAGCGTATCGACTGAACAGTTTGGAAATCTGGAACTTTAACCATATGAGGATTTGGAAACATTGCTATAAAGATGTACGCTTTTATTTTAACTAACAACCCTTCTAGTGATACGAGTATCCTAGAGTTCTTGTTGTGTCGCGAATAGTAGATCGGTAATGTTTCGATGCAAATAGTCTGACGTTTAGACAGAGCAGTGGAACCTGATTGTCAAAGTGAATCGAGCAAAGGTACCCGTAGGCGTGCCGTAGGAACGAAAAGAGGCAAAGAAATATAGAAGGGTGGCGAAACGGTATACCTCCTGTGTGTTTAGTCGAACGTCGACGCAGAAACGCGTGATTTCCAGAAAGAAATAAACTAGCCGAGGAATTCTTCGGGGCGTGCACGCGCGATATTTTCGGTCCGACGACCTTCCGTCCGGAAAGGAGGCCCTGACCAACACGTCCGTTCTTACGGAATCGAATTCTCGGGCACGCGGGGTGTCGCGTCGTGCAGGACGCGTTCGACACACGAATTTACGAGTCGGTCCGTTCGCTCGCGAAGCGAGAAATTCAAATAAGAGACTGGCGTGGTCACGCTCCGGGCGAATTATACTGGTTTCCAAAGAACGATCGCCGGTTTTTCTCTCTCTAAATTGCATCGTTTAACGCGCGACGTCGTCGTCGGTCTGCCAGGGAGCTATAGAGGGATCTCGGGAACGAACTCGTTTGACGCGTCAGGCCCTTGACGCGTACGCTCGGGAACGAGAGGTGAATTCGACGGAAACACGGGTGGTCGAGAATCTAAGGTGGCAATCTCCATTACGAGTTAACGAGCACACAAATACACCTGCTGGATGCGAGCAGCTGTGTGTGCCACCGGATCTCGTGACACGATCCGTCCTCCATAAATTTCGCGACGCTGCACTCTCGACCACGCGTCCTCGTCCGCGAGGAAACTGGTTGAATCCGAGCAAGAAAAGTCACTAGAAGAACACGCGCGAGCCTGCGTTTCAACTAGGCGAGCATTCGTTCGTGCTCGGACTTCATTTGCCTATAAGAACGCTTGCCCATCCTTATCATGGACTTGGAAAATAGCCTTCTACCACATCTTGATCCTAGGTATGAATGTCAAAGTCGGAACATTTGATGACTTTAAACCAAGTCAAACTGAATATTGAACAATCTGTTAGGTCATCAATTAGTTAATCCGAACGAATGTTTGAGTAAACCACACGAAAATCATTTCGAGTGTCCATCTCAAATTTTATTTATCTCTTACAAATTAATAGATTGTAATTTTTGTGAAACGGCGGCGATAATCGTCCAAAGCGAAGAAACGTAAATTCGACTTTATATCGAATGAATTCTCCCGCGCTCGAAAGGGTCGTGCGCGCGCGAGCACGGCCGCACGGTTGTGTATATACATGACGCGTCGAAATGGCTCGTACGGGCGAGCAGTGGTAATTTATGCGAAAGCGGGGTCCTTCTCGTCGAAACGAGAGTGCGAGAGCAAGTGATCGAAAGAGGACTCGGCAACGCCGCAAAAGGTACGCGAGTAGCCGACGGTACCGAGGCTGGGGCCTACGGCCCTGCGCGTTCTTGGCCTCGGGCTGCCTAAGGAAGGGGAGGAAGGGGTCGCACTGGGCCCGATGTCCACGTAGTGGGGGCAAGGAGACACACGGGCACCCACTCCTACCACCTTTCTCGTTCCTTCTTTTCAAGCTCTCTCTGTTCTCCCGTGTCCTCTTCCTTCTAGGTTTCTCCTTTTTTCCTCTCATTGTTGCCGTCTCTCTTTCTCTCGCGGTACGCGCCATATCGGTGCATTCTCGGTCCAAAGCGAGCCTCTGTGACCATCGACGAAAAGGTGGCAAGCACAGTGACACCGAGTGCTCGGTCGTCAGCGTCGTAAGGTGCAAGGATAACAAGACGATAAAGTCCCAAATTAGGGACCCACTTGTCCCGGCGCCTTCGATCATCGCGCTCAGGAATCCACGTATTAGAATTAAACGAGAAGTAGTCCAACCCTTCGTTTTCTTCGTGTTCCGTTACGCTACTACTTTTCTTTCATTCACAAGTACGATTAGGATATGCCAGTCTTTATTTGTCCCGATATTTCGCAATCGCCGGTCAATCGACTATGAAAGAATAGCGACGGGGAAGCTAGACAAGAGGATGGTCACGCGTTGCGCGGGACACGTGACTTCCGGTAAGATCGTTTCGCGCCGCTCGACAAAGGATTTCCAATGAATATATTGAACAATTGCGAAACTCATTGTTCACGATCGTCCTCGAGACGTATAAAGAAAGGAGGACAGTCTGTTAAAGAGCAAACTCGTAACTTTATCGTGGACAGCCACGGTATCTCGTTCGTTTTGATAAGATTAGCGAATCCATAAGCGTGAACTCGGCAATGAGCTTTGTGGTGTTAAGCTGAAGAGTTGACTAATGATCTGATACTATAGATCTGTGTATTTAAAGAAATCTTCCCTATGTATAAAATATGGGGATTTAGAGAGATATATAGATGGTATTTGAAAGGACATATAGGATAAATAAAATTCCTCCAATAAAATTCCTTAGATATCCTAAATCTCTAAATTCTCTCAAGTTTGTGTATCTCGGAATGTCCACATCTTTATGTTGCCTAAGTTCTGTCTCTCCAAATCCCCATGTGGGATCCCTATCTCCAAACTGTCTATGTGCCTACATGGACGTCTGCATTGCTCTCTGGATAAAAGTCAACAGCAAGAAAGTGTTAATACTGCATCGAGAAAACGGAATGTGATCGATCATCGGGCACGAAACTGGGAGCGCAACGCCCAGTGGCGTCTGTCACGAAAGCTTGGAGTCGCAATAAAGCGATAAAATCTCGCGAATATAATTAGCCGGTCGGTCGATTATCGTCGGTTAATTTACATGGGCCAAGTGGAGTGTTTGATAGGAGGCTGAGCAAGTCGGCAGTAGGGGGAGGTCCACGGTGCCCCCTCGACTACTAACAGCTCGTGGCACGTGTGTACCTCGGTACTCACAGGTTATGTTCCGAAGGAAAGGAAAAAGAGGAGGAGGTGATGGAGGTGAAGGAGAGGAACAAGAGGGAGGAGAAGCGGTGTGGTGGTGGCCGACTATGCGCCGTCGTGTATCGAAGTAGCAAGTGTCGGCCCCGTCGGCTACGCCCATATAAATCCTCGGTTACCTAGTCGCTTTACGAGATACAATTATTTACCGGGACCGAGCGGCTACCTTATTTAGTCCTAGTTAACTCACCGCCGGATGGCAGAGGATCCGATTGATCAGCCCCACCTCACGGTCCTCGCCTTTGTCTCCGAGCCGTATCACCTTTTTCGCGCGATCATCCCCGCCCACAACCCCCTTCTCATTATGCGTTCCGCTACTTCCTGCCCTTCTACGAGCCGAACAGCTAGCCGCTCGCAATCGAAAAGATTGCCACAACGACGCCAGGACGATCACTCCCGATGGAAACTTGAAATTCATCGATTTTACATGGGCAATTTTTGCTCTGAACTTGGTCGCGATCGCGAAACTAGATTGCCTCAAAAGAGAAATCGAACGCTTTTTGTTTGTTCAACTTTTTCGATCGCAACACCTTCCTTTCGATTTCCAAATTTGGACGCTTTCTTTGGACCATTATATCGCTTCAGTCATTCCACTATATTCACTACTAATTACATCAGATTCTTTCTATTTCAAGTTCTTCACCTTGTGAAATATTGTATCTCTTGCAAATACAATATTTGAAATTTGTCAAAAAATATGAACTCGTAATTCATGGAATAAATTCGACGTTTTATATTTACCGATTTCCTCTCCGAATTGCTATTGCTTATCACAGACGCGTGCCGTTCTTATCAACGCAGCGGAGTGATTCATGCCAATCTACGAAAGTATGTTTACAGTCAGTTATATCGTAACAGCGAGATATCGGCAGTAATGGTACAATCATAGAAGAACAATTTTCGGAAACACTTAGGTTTCTTTGGACGAGTTAGCCTGTACAAATTGTGCTCACACAATGGTATACATGAAACCATAAATTTAGGTCAATTCACTTGGGAACAGGTGGCAGATTGTTAAATAATTATGACTTTATGATGTTTGGAGGTATTGAGGTCTTTGGTGGACACCGTATTATAGAAGAGCAAGTACAAAGTACAAGTACAAAGTACAAGTACAAGGTACAAGTACAAAGTACAAATGCAAAGTACAAATGCAAAGTACAAGTACAAAATACAAGTTCAAAGTACAAATAGAATGTACAAGTACAAAGTACAAGTACAAGGTACAAATGCAAAGTACAAGTACAAGATACAAGTACAAGGTACAAATGCAAAGTACAAGTACAAAGTTCAAGTACAAAGTACAAGTTCAAAGTACAAGTTCAAAGTACAAATCCAAAGTACAAATACACGGTACAAGTACAAAGCACAAGTACAAAGTACAAATTCAATTACAAGCACAAGTATGAACTACTGACACAGATGCTGTACTTGATCTAGCAACACAGTAGTAAATAATTGGATCTACCTAACGCAGTTACAAAAAAAGTCATAGATAGATTAATTTCAAGAGCTAAAACTTTATAATGAATAAATCGTAAAAAGCAGGAGTGTCGAATACAGCAGAAGTTGTGAAATTCTAGAAATTGTAATCGGAATTCCGAAATCGTAGAAGTAATTTGGCGAATGGAAGAATGTTTCGCAGAGAGACAGGTAGCGCATACGGAATCTCGGTGTATCGGCTCGTTGAAGGCATAAATTATTTTAACGCGTCGACAGTGTCACCGGCGAAAGAGCGGGAACGAGCGTACATACACGCGGCTCGTCTCGCGCGTTTAACCTATCGACGCGGCGTATCTAGCGGACGTTAATTGCGCTCGGGCAATAACGTTGTTGTAACGAGTATCGCGTCGCGGTCTCCGCTTCCGGCGCGTCCGAGAGAGCGAGCGAGCGAAGCTGCGTTGGCCGGGTTCGCTCCAACTCGCCGCTTGTAAATCATTCTCGCCGCTTAACCTGACATTAGCGTGACAGGGTGTTATCCGGGCTCAGTCATTTTAGCATATGGTTAGCAGATGCCACTGGACCCGCCGCCACCACCGCTTTCTTTCCCTCCTTTTTAAATGGTCAACCGGAGTCCTCCCGATAATTTTCGCGCGTGTAAACGTGCGTCTCTCCTCGCCGATCGATACCTGGAATTCACACTTGATCGCGAGGACCAGCTTGCGAGTTTCAACATTGATTATAGTGGTTGTATAACGGAGCTGTTTCAAAATTGGGACGTAAATGCGACAAATAAGACAATCCTGAGATGAGAGGGTCTTTCAATACGACTTTCACAAAATATGGACACCTTTCTCTTCACACACCCTATTTTAACTATTCTACTTACGTATTTTACATAAATAGTACTCAGAGCAATTATATTTAATTTATAACATGAACTACAATAACATTGAACACTAGGGTTTAGGTTTAATTTCTCATCCCCCTTGCCTTCAATAATGTGACCATTAGTAACGCACTCTATGTCCTAAACTGAATGTGATAAACTAGCCTTATATTTTCACTGCTAATTTTAGGATCAACCCTACAGTCTATGTAATCAAGCATCGCTATAACATTTTAACTTCCTTCAGTTGTCCTCAGATTATAAAAATAGTTAGCTAAGTCCTCTTGACACAAGTGTCCAGAAAATTGTACATAGAAAATTTTTACACACAGAATCTCCCTTAGCCTCTAAATTAGACATCAATTTTTCTTTAATCTCATTAAGATCAGAATACACTTCGGCACGAGAGAATAGCCCAAAACGGTTTAAGGCTAACGGCAGTGTTTCGAAAGCCGTAGACTAGCTGCTCTAAACAAAGAGCTTTACAGCCATATTTATAGTTGTCGTAAAACGCTACGCAGATTGCTAACCTTCGTTTCTACGGACACGCTCCTTGGTGTGCCTCTCTTCGTTATTCCTTTCTCGTTACTCTCAGCCTGCTACGATTACATCTCGCTTTCTCCTTCGACCGTCGTGCTTTCTTCTTCCATTCTACGCTTTATAGCCTCTTTGGTTCCTCTTTCAATTTTGTCACCATTTTCCAATTAGTTTGCAATATTAAAATTTAGTAATCGTTTAGGGTAGAGACTTTGAAAGTGTGGATCCATTAGTAGATCATAAGTGGACTCAGAGGTGGCTCAGTTAGAATGAAGCTTTATAATTGTAGAACTTAGGAGGTTGTGGATTTTGTGGACATTGTTTGCTAGGTTTTGGACTTTGCTACTTTTGCATTTCAGAACTTAGGACTTGCATTTATGATTTTGAAACTCTGAGTCTTTGAAATGTAGAAACTTTAGAAGCATGAGAACAGCAGAATCATAAGTAGTATTTTAGAACATGAACATTTAGAAATTTCAGAACAATGGTACTTGAGGTCCTACACTAAAATTCTGAAATCCTGTAACTTAAGCTTGTAAGTATGCAAGCCTTAAAAATTGCTGCCCAAAAATTTAGGAACTCTCAAATATCTCCTCCAAAGATACTCCAACCGAATAAGCTCTCGTCCAGTTCCATAAATATGTAAAAAAGTCGAGACCGCGCAAAAACCTTAGGAAAATGGCGTAATCGACGGTGAAGATTCGCGCAGGCGTATCTTGAGGTCCTTTTTTCTGGTCCGTATCCTCGGAAATTCTTTGGAAACATCGGGTCTCGACAACAGGTCGACGACGGTCTTCTGGCGTTAATTGACTGGAGGAGCCATACAGTCGAACGACTTTGTTTGACGAAAATCGTTTCGACAGAGTCTCGGAAACAGGCGGGACAAACCTGAATCGTAACCACGGGCTCCAAGAGGGAAACCGGTATTTTTGGTGGGCATGCCTTATTATCATACGCGCCTTTTGCTCTTTCATTCTTTCGCGGTGGCACGACTCGTTCTTCTTTGCTCCTCTTCTTCTCGGCTCGGATAAAAACGTAGGCGAACGAGCGAGCGAGCGAACGCGTTAACGTTAATACGTTTATTGGGGTGCTCTGTAGCCAGCAATTAGACGGTCGTCGATATTATAAACGCGTAAAAGAGGGTGATTGCTCGCTTTGCCGAGGAAATTTTACGACCAGCCACCTTCGTAATTGAGAATACGATCTTTCTGCCGTTGACGACTTAAATGGATCGTAATTAAAGAACGAACCGACGGTACTTCCAGTCTTATGTCATTTTATTGCGTGGCGTGAAAAGCATTTTGTTAATTGATTCGAAAAAAGGATCCATAATGAACACCGAAAATACGAAGACGGAGACGAAGACACCTTATCGACTTTCGATGGCGGCTTAACGAGTATCTTTTCGGCGGAATTTTGATTCGAGTTATTACCAACGATTTAACACCGCTATCTCCGTACAGATCTAAACTTACGTTGCAAGTACGATACACTTAAATTTTACGTTTATTTCTTACGCGAATATAACGGAAAGTACGCCCCGAAATTTCTCATCGAGACATTATCCGTGCAAAATTCTGGGTGTCAACGAAAATATTTTTTTAAGAAAGAAATCTTAGAGCCATTTTCCGATATTGCGGGTAAACGCGTCGAAAAATGTATCCTATTGATATGAATTCTTGAATGCAAGAGGTTAATACACATCGACACGAAATATCGGAACGGTTCAAGAACATTCGACCGACGAAAACATGAGTCTTATCGCCGGTAATCGCGGCGACACTGCGGGAATGTGAGCTCTACTGAATACAGCACATGTGACTCGTAAACAAATGGATATCACGTGTAGCTCTAAGCAATGTTCTTTTTGGTGCAAATAACGGTACAAATAATACAGTACAGAATTGAACTATTTAGTGTAGGTACAATTTGGTGGCTGACTAAGTAATCACAAAAATGAAGTTTCTAAGAGTTGATGATCGTCGCAATGCAAAACTGGAATTTAACCTTAAGCTACAATTTGGTGGTTCACTAAGTAATCACAAGAATGAAGTTTATAAGAGTTGATGATCATTGCAATACAAAAATGGAATTTAACCTTGAGCTACAATTTGGTGGTTGACTAAGTAATCACAAAAATGAAGTTTCTAAGAGTTGATGATCATCACAATGCAAAAATGGAATTTAACCTTGAGCTACAATTTGGTGGTTGACTAAGTAATCACAGAAATGAAGTTCCTAAAAGTTGATGATCATTGCAATACAAAAATGGAATTTAACCTTGAGCTACAATTTGGTGGTTGACTAAGTAATCGCAAAAATGAAGTTTCTAAGAGTTGATGATCATCACAATACAAAAATGGAATTTAACCTTAAGCAACAATTTTCAAGTCAGGTTCATCATGCTCAAATAATTTCTAAATCTGAAGATGAATAAAGACAGTTAGAAAGTTAGGCAGGTTTTGTATTCAACCTCGTCAGCGAAAACAATTACTGAACCCAAAATTAAAGAACCATATATGAGTTTTTTTAATCAAGTGCACTGTGAGTCATGATACCACAGTAGTTCAGAGTCGACTTCAAGTTTAAAATTCTCCTACAAACCCAAGACAGAAATAATTAAAGAACAATTTGTTTCAGTTTACGTCCAGGGTAATCCTCCACGTTTGAACGAGGTCGAACCAAGAAGCAATGAATGAATCTCGTCCTTTAAATAGCGCCAACTAATCTGCGTGATGCAACTAGTCCGTAAATAAGTTATTCAATTCCTGTTATTAATCTCGTGAAAGAAGCGGCGTTCCCATGTAAACATCGCGCGTGCCGTGCGTCGCGATAACGCGTGATCAACGCTTACGCGACGCCGTTAAACGGCCATCTAGCAAACTTTAGAGACGGTTTCGCGCACGCGACGATTTCGTACGCTCGCGAGAACGATATGATCGGAAGAACACGCGCTGAGATTCGCGATCCTCTGACCGAAGGGAACCGAGGGATCGAAATCACGGTCGTACGTGACCCCACGAACTGAGATACGATCCCTCCGCGCCAGATTGACCGGCGATACCGAGGTGTACGACTCCGGCGAACCTAGCCGGGCTTATCTTGTTATCGGCGTTGATTGGATCACGCGATTACAGGGCCAGCGTCTACGCGGGGATTAGCGTTATTGCTAGATCGATGTCTTCTTTCGATCCTGCTTGCACTAGTTTCCTCAAAAAACAGTCACGGACAGATCACAGTCATATAACGAATATATGGATATACAGATTATAGTCATATAAAGGATATGTGGATATGCAGATTATAGTCATATAAAGGATATGTGGATATACAGATTATAGTCATATAACGAATATATGCATATTCAGATCACAGTCATATAACGAATATATGGATATACAGATTATAGTCATATAACGAATATATGGATATACAGATTGTAGTCATATAACGAATATATGGATATGCAGATTATAGTCATATAACGAATATATGCATATACAGATTATAGTCATATAACGAATATATGCATATACAGATCACAGTCATATAACGAATATATGGATATACAGATTATAGTCATATAACGAATATATGCATATACAGATTATAGTCATATAACGAATATATGCATATACAGATTATAGTCATATAACGAATATATGGATATACAGATTATAGTCTTATAGCAGATATACAGTATAGAAGTCTCATAAAAAAATTCAGTGAATTTGTGCATCTACCATGATGTCCATCCTCCACATGTAATAACTCTTCTTCACATATTAATTTCAGTAGAAATGATTCTCCTCATTGTTTAACTGTTGTATGTAGAGTAAGTAGCTCTAGAGTAGGACTCAATTAGAAAATTGTACCTACATGATATTCCATTGTATTCATCGATTACATACATTGCTTAAACCTCAGAATTAGAGTTTATTTTATTAAGTACATGAGTGTATACACAAGACTTCTTTGACGTGTATGTGGTCACAAAAACATGTGTGCCTATGCACCTCGTTATTATATAATACAATAAACACGATGAAACAAAAATGCTTATCAAGTTATAAATCTTGAAGATAACACCATCAACATCAATGTCATCTAGTATTTTCGTTATCATGCTTGATATTAATATTCTACTGTGTGTCTAATCGAATCATCTTGATTTATGATGTATGTTATTGACACATATAGTGGACGTATACTATTATTACCAGTGTAGTAAACATACATCATTTAGTACTAGTTTAGTGACCCTACATCATTGTCTAGTACTAGTTTAGTGACCTTACATCATTGTTCAGTACCAGTTTAGTAAACATACATCAATTGTTTAAAACTAGTTTAGTAAATGAATACATCATTCAGAACAAGTTCACTAAATGCCTTGTCACCGGTACAGTATCAGAACGTCTTTTAACAAAGCTCGTCAAACACCATTATCAAATAATGTAGACATACCTTTCTGCATACGCACCTTTACGGAAGCAGCTTCGAACCTTTATCGCGATATGCGAATGTTCGACATGTTTATCGAAGCGTTCGAAGACTCCGATAACTTTGTTGACCGACTCCCTTTCGATGTGCATACTGGCATGTACAAGTTGTCGAAACATCGATCGAATTCGTTCATCGTCTTTTGCCAGCGGTGAGACCACCGGTGTGCAACTTTCTTTGCATGGCGTTGCGTGACAACGCGAATCAAAAGACCCACGTGGTCGGCACGTGTCGCAGGTCAGGGACCGGATCTTTCGGTGTTCGGTCGAAAGCGGAAAGCGTTGCAGGGAATCACGACACGCGGTACATGCACGAAGCTTGCTATTGATTTTGATGATAATCAAACTGGTTCGATACTGGATTGCTTGCTGATTTTCAAAATTTGTGGAGGGAACTGGGTACTTAGTTTTAGAGAGGAATTTGGAATTTTATTGGGACGGTATGTTGGGGTTCGCTATATTGGCGGGGAAATACGGCGCGTGGAAGTTCGGGGCGTAGAATTACGGAGCGTGGAATTACAACACGTGGACGTACCATGCGGGGAGATACTACGCGTAGAGGTACAACGCATGGGATTACGACGCGTAGAAGTACCATGCATGGAAATACTACGTGTGGAAGTACCACGCATGGAATTACGGCGCGTAGAAGTACCATGCGTGGAGATACCACGCGTGGAGGTACCACGCATGGAATTACGGCGCGTAGAAGTACCATACGTGAAAGTACCACGCGTGGAGGTCCCACGCATGGAATTACGGCACGTAGAAGTACCACGCATGGAATTACGGCACGTAAAATTACCATGCGTGGAGATACCACGCGTGGAGGTACCACGCATGGAATTACGGCGCGTAGAAGTACCACGCATGGAATTACGGCGCGTAGAAGTACCATGCGTGGAGATACCACGCGTGGAGGTACCACGCATGGAATTACGGCGCGTAGAAGTACCATGCGTGGAGATGCCACGCATGGAGGTACCACGCATGGAATTACGGCACGTAGAAGTACCACGCATGGAATTACGGCGCGTAGAAATACCATGCGTGGAGATACCACGCGTGGAGGTACCACGCATGGAATTACGGCGCGTAGAAGTACCATGCGTGGAGATACCACGCGTGGAGGTACCACGCATGAAATTACGGCACGTAGAAGTACCACGCATGGAATTACGGCGCGTAGAAGTACCATGCGTGGAGATACCACGCGTGGAGGTACCACGCATGGAATTACGGCGCGTAGAAGTACCATGCGTGGAGGTACCACGCGTGGAGGTCCCACGCATGGAATTACGGCGCGTAGAAGTACGACGCGTAGAAGTACGGTGCGTGGAAGTACGACGCGTGGAAGTACGGTGGATGAAAATTACAGCGCGTGGAATTACGGCGCGTGGGAATACGACGCATGGAGGTATAACGCGTAGAAATACGACGCGTGGAACTACGGCGCGTGGAAGTACGGTGGGTGAAAATTACAGCATTAAAATACAACGCACCGAAATACAACATTACTCAAAAATAAAATAACCCCAACAATACACCCAAAATTCTTCCTAAAAGTGTCAACATAACAAGATTCCGCTGCACACCCTACTAAACACTAACCTACTCCCCTAATTATCACTAATTAACACCAAGCACACTAAATCCACCCAAACTTGATAGCCACCTCGTACAACGACCAAAAATATCCGAGTCCCAAAGAATAACGACGTACAAGTATAGGCAATGAATCGAATTTATGTTCGGCTATAAAAATTTCCAAAAGTCCCTTCTACTTCACGCGTGATCACAAACACGCTAGAGGAGAGCAAATATATATTTTTCAGAGTCCCGAATTCTTCTCCTCTTTTTTTTTGTGCTGCTCTTTCTCGACTGGTTTTCTAGGAAAGCCGTTTTACAGGGAAATTTGTTTAACCGTTTATAAAGGAAGGTGCAAGCACCACCGCGGGGTGTAGTTGCCGAACCCATGGGGATGGGTCCAGGCAGGGATGGGGCCCTCTTCTTGGGCAACCTCTTCGAATGCAAGAAGTCCGGCAGGTAGGCTCGTTAGCGAGCAGGTAGGTAGGTAGAGGCGAGTCAGGGTAAGTGTATAATGCTGACTGTAGTCAGTGCGTCTGTATTCATATACCGGGTGTACGACAATTCCTCTTTAACCCAACATAAATCTTGCATCGTTCGAATTCTTTGTTTCGTTCTGGGACTCTTGGGACCAATGCATTTTTTGCATGTCGTAAATTATTTTCTTACTGTATTTGTTTCTTCTGTGTTTCTTTACTGTATTTGTTTCTTCGGTATTTCTTTACTGTATTTGTTTTATGCAGAGATCTGCAGATATTGAGTGCCCAAAAAAATGAGGTACTTTTGAAAATTTTTAGTGAAATGTGGAGAAAGTTATTTTTATTGTGTACCATCTATAACATGTTTTAAGTGTTAATCATGTAAGATATTTTGAACAAGTACCACCATGTATATACATGCTATAAAACATTGCAAGAATAACTACAAAACAAATTCCTGAATTTTCATTGAATGTCCACAATACTTCTGACGCAAACATCGAATAAATCAGAAAACTTCGACCATCGAAGTAGAACTATAAATAAGGATAAATGCTGTAAGCTACGCAAACTAGTGACAGAGGATTGAATATTCTTGACATAAATTTCTAAAATCTCCTTTCAATTTCCATAATAATGATTTCCGAGAGGAGCATTAAATAAGATCGACATAGTATCAATCTCCTAGAATAAGCCATAAAACCTTGCAGACAAATAATAAAAAATTCCTAAAATGTTCCCAAGAGTATGATGAACCTTTGAGGTCGATGTAGGACCAATAACTCGTCTATATTACACCGGAAGTTTCCCGCATGCCAGGCAGGCTATCTATATCCTCGGATATTAGACCGACACCCGGTATACGGTGCAGAGCGTAAGAAATGGGTGGGTTAACTCCACCAGAGGAGGCGAAGTAAGAAGAGAAAAGGAAGCAGACTCTCTGTGAAAGGGCGAGCGAGGGACAGGGACACGAGACAGGCGTGAAGAGGAAGATAGGGGAGAAAGAGAGAGAGAGAAGAGAGAGAACTCGCTTGGGTGCCATGTGCATTGGTGAACGGATACACAACGTAAGGTTCGGAGGGAAGGTATTCGGGCAAGTTCAGGGTGATGCAGCAGCATCCTTTCTCTCTCTCTCTTCCTCTCTCTTGTTTCTCATTCTCTCCTGGATCCGTTCAGCTCGCTAAAGCCCGCTACACACGCTGCTTGTTTAACTGATGCACTTTGTTCAATTGTTATGCAAGCTTTGTTGCGGGATTTTTATACTTTTTGGGGAAATACTTTTATAAGCAGATTCTGGAAGGTTAGCTTAGTTAGAGGATTTATAAATTTTTGTTGATGGATTGGAGTCTGTAAATCGTGTGATGTATGGAGCATGTGGACATCAGTATATAGACACCAGTATGTGGACATCAACATGTGGACATCAGTATATGGACACCAGTATGTGGACATCAACATGTGGACATCAGTATATGGACACCAGTATGTGGACATCAGAATATGGACATTAACATGTGGATACCAGTATGTGGACATCAACATGTGGACATCAGTATATGGACACCAGTATGTGGACATCAGTATATGGACATTAACATGTAGACATCAGTATATGGACATCAACATGTGGACATCGGTATGTGAACACCAGTATGTGGACACCAGTATGTGGACACCAGTATGTGGACATCAACATGTGGACATCAGTATATGGACACCAGTATATGGACATTAACATGTAGACATCAGTATATGGACATCAACATGTGAACACCAGTATGTAGACACCAGTATGTGAACATCAATATGTGGAGATAGGTATATGGACATCATTAGAGGTTCTCAAATAATACCTAGCAGCTTGATACTTGGTACATGTACCATAATACTGATTCATACATTGATCACATGTGCAAAGTCCACATTATTCAACACATGTCCACATTATCCAAAATATTACTTTTTTGGTTGAACGAACACTTAAATGAGAACCAAAGACACGTGTAAGAAATGCAACTTGAATAGAAGAGACCTATCTAATGTTAAATACTACTGCAAACGAAATCTTGTCCACAACTAGAAAATAGTGAAGTCACTCAACTATCAATCCTCACAACTTGAAGGTATCGAAAGCCACTTCTGCAAAGTGAAGAAAAGAATGAAACTTTAACAAAAACAAAAATTTGAAATAAATCGAAAAGTCCTCAAAATTGATGATGCAGAGAAGAAAAGCATGTGAGTGGAGCTTAACGCTCTATCTGGTGTCTCGCATGCTCTCGCTCTCGCACACGAGCTAACCCACTCTCAATTTCTGTCTATCTCTTTTTCCCTTCTTGACTAACCGACTCTTCTGTCAATTTCTTCGTCTCTGTTTTCCTATCTCGTTGGTAGAGCGTCTCTCTCGTCTCGTTTCCCCTCCTCCCAAGCCGCGCGAACCCACCTCCACCTTCTCTCTTGCCCTTTCCGCTTCTCGGCTCCTCTCGACCGGTATCAGGGCTGCTCGTTTCGTTTCGTTTCGTTTTTCGTCTCTCCGAGGATAAGCCTACGGTACGCTCGAGGCGATCTAGGCGCCCAACCGCCTACACGCGAACTCGTCAATTACTTCGCACAACGAGACACATCGTTTATGGTTCTCCCCTCGGTCCTCTCTCTTCTTCAACGTCCCCCCTCGTCCTTCTGTCCTGCTCGCCTCTTTGAGAACGAGTTGCATATGCGATATTCGCGGCGAGGTGCGATCCGGAGGCGGAGGGCAGTTTCCAAGTAGCGGCAAAGTGCATATCGGCGAGCGAGCTTTTGCGACGCTCTGCCAGCTACCAGACAACGCTTGCCAGCAATCGACACCGAATTCTTTGGATGGATGTAGTTCAATATTGCCTCGCGTTATATCACCGTATGTCGAAACATCGGATGTTTCTGATGTTGTAGATTGATCTCAAGTTTTTAAATCTGAAATACTTGAAGTTCTCAAATTCTGCAAATTCCCACAATCCAACCTTCAATTCCTAAATTTCCAAATTACCCAAGTTCCCCAATTTCCAAATCTCCCACCCAAAAATTTGCAAATTCTTCAAAGCCTAACAGGTTATAAATAAATAATCCACAAATGTAGTATTTTCTACCGATCACACGAGTCAGCAAGATGACCAAACACAGCTATAGCCAAAGTCATAAACATTTAATAAATTGATGTACTTAATGAATTTTTAGCCAGGTTATTATTACAGAGTTTGTATCTCTGAAGTTGACACTATCAAGAATAATGGTCGAAACAACGAAGCATGTCTTTTGTCTACGTTCTTTGCGCGATTGTATTCGGGAAAAATGTAAAAAGACGAAAGAGAGAATAACAGATAGTGCACATGTTTCACGAGGCATGTAGTGCTAAATACGAAACGACTATTACGAACACTATTGTATGAACAGGACTTAATCCTAGAACAGTAACGACTTGTAAACATCGCAAGTCGCAATTTAATACAAAATTAACAAAATCTGTGGTTAAATATTTGCTGATGTCATTACTAAACATTGAGTACATACTTTCTTTTTTTGTTGCGGTATACAGTCTCTAACGAGAGCTGGTGTTTTATGATTTGTTAGGATACATGTTCATTTGAGAGTAAAATTTATGCGAACATCGAGAGCATTTCTAGAGCTAGTCTTACCCTCACGACCCGATAGCAATATATCAACGCAACGTTCATTATTTTCTCATTCACCTCGTAAACACGGATTATTCAATATCTAGCTCCACCCACCTTACCCCGATCACAGTTAGACCTCAGATCAATACTCTCTTAGAGATGTAACAATTATCTTCGAGTACTTACTCAAACATTACCATCTACTTAACTCATTCTCTAAAGTCTAATGAACAATTAACATTCCTTCAAAAAATCATATACTCAGTATCCGTGGAATGTCCGATTCTATCGAAAAGCAACGGTTAAGATCAGTGTCGGATGTTTGAACACTTTACATGCAGTATTTACTTTGCCTATAGCGTCAACGCAGATAACGCCGTGGAATTTCCTCTCCATCTTTCGCAACTCTTCGACGCGTTCAATGACGATTTCCTTACGATTCGATTTCGAGGAGAACAACCGGACCAGCGATAATATACCGTATAAATATACTTAGTCATTGTTCTGTTCAACGAGGCGTGTCTGATAATTAACAGCAGTTAGGCTGTTGCATCGAAAGCGTAACGAACCAGGCAATCCGGGGAATCTGTGCAATTCGAGCTAAGAAAACTAGTGTCATCGACTAATTAGGGGAATAAGTTGCAAATGGAAGGTGGATTAGTTTGATGTACTGTACGCTGTAATTAGGTTATGTTTAGGTTGGGTTGTGTTTAGGCTGGGTTACGTTTAGGTTGGGTTGCGTTTAGGTTGGGTTGCGGTTAGGTTGGGTTTCCAAATCCCTAAAATACAAAAATTCTAAATCCCCCAATTCTGAAGGTTCCAATCCCTAAGCCCCAAAAATTCTAAATCCCCCAATTCCAAAATTTCCAAATCCCTAAACTGCAAAAATTCTAAATCCCCCAATTCTCAAGGTTCCAATCTCTAAACCCCAAAAATTGTAAATCCCCCAATTCCAAAATTTCCAAATCCCTAAAATACAAAAATTCTAAATCCCCCAATTCTCAAGGTTCCAATCTCTAAACCCCAAAAATTGTAAATCCCCCAATTCCAAAATTTCCAAATCCCTAAACTGCAAAAATTCTAAATCCCCCAATTCTGGAAGTTCCAATCCCTAAGCCCCAAAAATTCTAAATCCCCCAATTCCAAAACTTCCAAATCCTAACCTCCAAAAATTCCAAATCCCCCAATTCCAAAATTTCCAAATCCTAACCTCCAAAAACTCCAAATCCCCCAAATCCAAAATTTCCAAATCCTAACCTCCAAAAATTCCAAATCCCTAAACCGCAAACCTAATTCCCAGATCCCTAAATCTCCAACTCTCCAAACACAGTCGCAAACCTACCACAAATCAGTCTAAGTTAATATTGAGACGTTGGAAACATTAATCGCACGCACACAGTCCTCACGTTTTTATTTGTTAGCAATAATTTTCAGGGCATAGTTACTGAAAGACGCAATTTTAAACGCGTTCGTGCATTTCGAAATTACCCGAGAATCGATAGCACGCACAACGAGGAGAATTGGCGGGAAAAGGAGATACCATATAAACCAGAGAAAGACAGTACATTTATCCTTGCATTTTTCTGCTATTATATCGATGCATCGTTAGGGCACCTTCGATTTGCGACACGCAACGATCAACCTCTGTCCAAATTACGGGCGAAAAATTTGGAGCTTGCAATTTTTCGTGCGCAACAAAAGAAAAGCGAATTAACCGGGATGAAATAAATAATAATAAAAACAGTTGCACGCGGTGAGTTGAATGCGAGGAACGAGACAAGCAGCGCGTGTTTCTGAAAGTGATCCTGCGATCGAACGAAACGAGCGACGAGTTCAGCGACCGATCCTTCCAGCGTAAAACGCGTCCTAACGAGCGTGCAAAAATACGCGGAGACCTTCGGGAGATACGCGAGGAAACGAGCAGGGAAGCTGCACCGAGCCGATGAATGAAAAAACATAGCCTCGGAGTTCTAGGACCTCCATTATGGGACAACCTGTATGTGTCACCATTATTTATGTGTTCTAAAATTGAAATTAATTTGAAATGAAAATTTAACGGGTTGAAACTTGTACATTTTGAATGAGGCTTGTTTAGTTAACCTCTTGCTGTATGACTCACCAGGTGCGTCAGATCTGATCACTGCTATTGGGTATTAAAATAAAGAAAGTTGAAACATGAATTTGGTATTGTGTTTATGCAAATTGGATTTAAATTCTAAGTGTACTAAAAAATTTGAGTAAAATTGATCATAGAGGGGTGCGTCATGAGTGCGTCACGACAGTGAAAATGCTAGGACTTGAGTTTAGAGTAAAAATTGGATAACTAATTGAACTTGAAGCTTCGATATTTGGTTTGATTTTAAAGAATGTAAATGCAAAATGGAACTGGCTACCGCAATTTTATGTTATCGGTTCTTGTGAAACTTTTTACGGTCGTTTAATATGCAACGGGCTAATAGTTTTAGCGAACATTAAAAAGCGAGGACGAAGGAGAAGAGGAAGAGAAAGAAAAAGCGAAGCGAAGAAAGAAAAAGAGAGGATCCAGAGCAAATGATGCCAAGATTAATCCCACCTCAGCCTCCTCTAGCCATCCTCGAAGCACACCATAATTAACCACTTAAGCGATTACGACGGATCCCGACGTAATATTTTGCACGTTCCTCGGCGGGAGTGCAACGAATTCTGATCCGAGAGCGGCGTTATTTGCACGTAATTGTACGTCACAGAAAGTGATTTTCGTGTCGTGCCACGGAGAGGCTGTTGGGCTGGCGTGTGTAGCTACCGTTCAGACAAGATAAATTACAATAATTTAACACTCCGCGGATTCGTTTGCGCTTTTACGTGATGCACGCCGGTGACTTTGCCGGTGCTACGGGTCCCGGGGATAAAATATCGCCCCTCTAAAATACACCGTGCGAAACAATTAGCAAATCAGGTTTCTCGGATGATCTAGAGGATGGAAATGGACCGTTCGTTTAACGCACCCGTGATATATTTGCTTAATGTCTAACGTGCTCGACATTACGCTCGGTGATAAATCGATCTTCTCAAATGTACGATTATTGGAACGATTAGTGTACGCGGACCTTTTCCTTCTGTTATACGTACTGAATTTACTGCTCGATACTGCTCGTTAATGGGAAACTTCTTCAATATGGAGATTGAAATATTGTATGACATGTACAAAAATAATCGTAAATAAGAACCACTCTATATTCGATACGATACGACACGTTTATTCAAAATATTCAACTTTTTAACCTCTACTTTGAGGAGTCTTACTGGTGACACACTCCTGACGCACCTATCTCTGATCAATTTTAATAGAATTTTTAATATGTTTCAGTTTGGAGTTCAAGTCTTATTTCAACCTTCTTTGTCACTTTAATAGTGTACCTAAGTAATCAATTCTGACTGACCCAAGTCCAACTGCATACTTCACAAACGATACCAAATTGACATTACATTATTACTGTTTTAATATTGTCTCTTTAATATTGTACCTAAGTGATCAATTCTGACTGACCCAAGTCCAACTGCATACTTCACAAATGATACCAAATTGACATTACATTATTACTGTTTTAACATTGTCTCTTTAATATTGTACCTAAGTGATCAATTCTGACTGATCCAAGTCCAACTGCATACTTCACAAATGATACCAAATTGACATTACATTATTACTGTTTTAACATTGTCTCTTTAATATTGTACCTAAGTGATCAATTCTGACTGACCCAAGTCCAACTGCACACTTCACAAACGATACCAAATTGACATTACATTATTACTGTTTTAACATTGTCTCTTTGATATTGTACCTAAGTGATCACTTTTAACTGACGCACCCATGACGCACCATACACCACGTTAACATTCAGAAAAATTAAACATCCGCTTATTCAGAACAATCACAAATTAATATTACAGAAAGAGAAATGAGAAATGAATTTTTTAAAATTATACTTCAAGTCGCCAAGGACTTAAAAATCTTCCCTAATTGATTATCCGTATAAATGTCACTTACAGAAGTTGTAAAAAAGAATTGACAATTAAAATACCGAATGAAGAACGGTTCGTATCGATAATTTTCCCAGCACCGTATATATGACCGCTGGTGATTACAGCCATAAACACTTAACTGCAAGTAGGACAAGCAATGAAAGTTTAAACAGAAATCCATTTAATCGATCAATCACGGACCGATCAATTAGAATCGACGAAATTGATTTAGACACGAGTCATGCGGTGACGATAAATTATCCTCTCCGGGAACATATTCGATCCGCGTGTAACGAACAAACGATTACACAGATCTTCGATAATTTAGCTTGAAGCGACAACCGAGCATCGATAAAGCGGCAATCAACATAATTATAGCCGTACAATTACATGCGCTGTCGTTTGCTATCCGAACGCCGATAGCCTGGGTCACTCGCGACCCAGTCATCGGCTCGTTTTAAACGGGGATATACAATTTTATCCGACTACGTTTAACGAACGAGAGAATTTTTATTCTTGAGAAGGTTGAGAACCGCTAAATCGTGCCGGATCAAGTAAGATGAAGCTGCGTTAATTAACAGTTCGTACAATTCTCAACAGCGATTCTGAAAGGAAATCTGTCAGCGAAAGAAATAGAAATATCTTTGAAAATTCTTTGTGTGTCCGAGGACGAGTCGCGTTTGTTAAACGATCGGAATCACGGCCAAGCGAGCAATAATTCGTTAAAATGTTTTGGCAACACGGTGACAGCGTGTACCAGCGTCAACGACATCGATTTGTCAGTGACAAAGTCTGCCATTTAGGAGAGGCCGTGCTGCTGTGAAGGAGATCCGGCGTGTTTCATTGTGCACCGTTACTAACGAGTCACAATTTGTTTCAAACCTGTCGCGAGAATAATAGCGTTCCGTAAACTTCGCTCAATTTCCCCCGGCAAATTGGGATTAACTTTGGCCGTGTTTACCTCGCCGAAAACCCTTTTCGCTTTTAACCAAGCCAATTCGATTTCAACCACCTCCCCCACCTGCCATTCATCACCATTTGACGCCTAATTACATTCAATTCTTCCTATCACTTTATACTCTGTCGCTGTGATGATTCGGCCGATGAAAAATTGCAGTGAAAGGAACATGGCGGCGAATTTCGAAGTAGAGAAATTTTTTACTATTTGGCTACGTAACTTCTAATTCTGAGTCGTGATATAGCTATCTGTATATTTCTAATTTTGTGTATGAATACATTTTTAGCTTTCTTACAAGTTCTGATACATTTCTGTGATATGATGTGACAAATTGACCATTTCACGTAGAGTCAACTGCAACAAGACTTTAGCTTCAACCACCACAAGATTTTAATCAAATAATGGAATAGTTATGACTACGAAATTATTGTAAATAAAAGCGTTAAAAAAAAAGTGGATTGCAAACATTGAAACTTTCAAATTATCTCTTGCTTGGTGCAGTTTGACACAACGTTGACACAACGTATCTCCGAAACAGAAGAAACGCGGAACATACGAGAAACATAGACAAAAACGAATCGAGTCGATATCCACTTTCGGTAATTTTCATCGACCGCAAGTAAAACATAAGAACAACAACGTTTGTTCACCAGGCGGTGCAGTCTCAAAGTAGCGACAGTAAGAACAAAAGCGTAGCAAAGAAGTGTCAATAAATGGTAACCGAAATTTTGGCGACCGATTCACATTGGTCCACCGATGTTTATTGTTGCTACCGCGAGCGTCGCCATACTTGGAAGCGGCGAAAAGAAACGGTATCGTATGTCTTTGTAAAAACAGCAACAGATTCGTGGGGGCCGCGCTACTTTTCTCGGAACGTTACCCGAAAAAACCTATTATATAAAGCTCATTCGCGAAATTCTCATTTCTGCGATGAAACAAAAGTTTTCTTTCTGAGAACTGTGTATGTTGTTGAATGGCGCAGACGGGTGGAAACGGTAGCTGATTAACTGTGGTGAAAATGGAGGTGGCAGATTTGTTCATACATGATTAGTTTAATATTTGTTGGTAGATAGTTGGTTTTTTTTTTTGGTAGATGAAAACCAAAATTATTAGGAGTAAAAATAGTTGTACATGTTACATGTGACTAATTACATAGATGTAACATGTGACTATGTAATGTGTAGAAATGTAATGCATGGTGATATAACGCGAAGGAATGTAACACGTGATATAAGGACCCATGCATGGTAATTTGATATGTAGAAACCTAATAAGTGACGATGTAACGTGTAGTGAACCAACGTGTAGGAATTTAAGGCGCAGAGTTTTATCACGTAGCGATCCAATGCATGGCGATCTGACGCATAGCAATCTAACGTGCAGTAATCTAGCGCGTACAGTTTCATCACGTAGAGATTCGATGCATCGATCTGAGCTATCTAAGTTACGATAATCTAACGATAATGTAACGCGTAACTATCTGACCTGCAGTAATCTAGCATGTAGCGATCTGACGCGTAGCAATCTAACGCGTAATCTAAACTGCTGTAATCTAATGCGTAGAAATCCGACGTGCAGTAATTTAACGCTTAATTACCTAGCAGTAATCTAACATGTAGCAATCTCGTAGATTTACAGTCTAACGTGTAACAATCAGACCTGCAGTAATCTAACTCGTAAATTTAATTTACAGTAATCCAACGTGCAGTAATCTAGCGGCTAACCTGCCGTCAGCTAACATGTTGCGTAGATTTAACGAGTGGTAAAAGACGCAGTTATACGCTTTGACCATCGGAACTAGATTAAAAATATAGACGGAAGAAGTTAAAGTCAGCTAACGAGCACCTGATCGCGCTAAAAAGACAGCACTACGTAACGCGTTAATATTTGAACATCGAATTTGCGTTTCTGCTAATTTATATAAATGAAGTAACTTTGCAACTCGTTCATCTGACCAAAAAAAATCCATTGAAACGCGTATGACACTTCCGTTGCGGAGTTTCGATGAAATTGAATAGCCCGAAGGGGCAACGTTTGGTTGAAAACGAATCATCGGGGCAAGGGGTTAATAGTATTGCGTCGTTCGAAATGTCCGATTTACCACAACGTACACGAGACGTCTAAATTATCATTAGGGCATAAAAGCGATTTGCCACGAGTAGATTACGTTACGAGATCGTAAGATAACCACCTACAATGACGTTAGTTTATATGAATCAGGCTGTGCCCCCCACGACACGCATAAAACATCATAACACCTTATCAGATTTCATAGTCGAGTTACGATAAAACGGCCGACGGTAGAATATAACGTTCGTCGACTTTCGACCCTGTTTCCGAAATGAGACACATTGACTATTGATCTCTTATCTAATAAGCATTTAACGTCAACACGATTGATCGGGAATTCAGACTTGTCGAAAGTTATTCGTATTCCGAAACAAGGAGTTAACTAGTAAGAAATTACTTGAAGCTATCTTTAGCAGTGCTATTTTACCAACAAATCTATGTAAACGAATGGATACATTTATTTGGACTACTTATCAAAATTTATGGATGACGCGTTCTCTCTCATGATTAACCCTTATTCGGATACATTCTCGGGATTACTGTCTTGAATTTTCTTTGACTAAGATTATCACGGAGAATTAATTTTATAATCACGTTACTATTGCTAACAAAATCGGCGTTAACTGCTGTCATGTAGTTAAATTTTAACCATGAAGTGTTAAGGTCGGAAATTTGCGCGGGATAAAATGTGCATAGCCTTTGACCAAAACGTGTTCGACTGAAAAATTTTCAACCACGCTACAACTTTTATGATCCGAAGAAGGGTTAACATCTCGTATCGCTGGTTATAGTCGACAGAGCAAATAAGATTTCGCAAAGATCGAATAAAGAAAATAAATAGAACTTACTGAAAACGGGGCTGAGGTCCGATCTCGCAGACGCTTTGCCCGGCGTCGCGTAACTTCCACCGGCGAGAGAGACCTTTTCCTGTAACACAGATGCACGCACTTAATGCAGTCGACGTCCATAGGCGACGAACAGGGGGTGAAAAGAAGTAACGTTGCTTTAAAAAGGTATTGTCGACGCACCTCCGATTCCGTGAGGTCGATGAGAGAACTTTTCTCCTCGGTGAGGTTCTCGGAGGACCTCTTCTCGTCCTCGCCCTCATCCTTGAAGACCTTGACCTCGTCTTCGCTGCCGAGATCGTCGCCGCCGCCGCTACTGCTCACGTGCGGCATTATTGCTGGCCGAGCGACGGCCACCGTCTTTCCTGTGTTCGTGGTCCGCCGACTTAACGCGAGAGGTGTGTCCGCCGCGACGGTACGCGGACCAACAACGAGAGGTTAGGCGAGGCGGCAATTTCGAAAGCCGGTGCCGGCCACGGAACGGCCAACGATGCACCGACGACGAGCAACGGCAGCCTCCTTCGACGAGCTGCGTCCGTCGGAACGGCGCTGCTCTCTAGAGACGAGAACGCGCGTGACTTGGAACGAACGCCACCGGCGGACACTCTCTCGCCTCTGTGTCTCCACTGGTGGCCCCGCACAAGAACAGAATACAATTGGACGTAGCACAGAGAAACGGTTCACTGTCACCGTCACCTTGCCTCCTCTTCACCAACCGTCGCCGTCGTTGTCGACGGACGAGGTTAGGCTACAACCACACTTCCCGAAACGGACACAAGAGAACGTTGCACCGAACGAGCACGCCGCGACGATGAACAATAAAAAACGCACCACCAGTCAAAACACAACGAGACTCGTATATCTTTCGTTTGGACGATGCTTCGCGACGCGAATTGGAACGATAAAACGGCCGGAGACGAAGGTTTAACGGCCGACGCGCGTTTCCTCGCGTATTAACCGAAACGTAATCTCGCCGAAGATACGAAGACCGCGTGGGAAGGCCGGCGCACAGGGAGCAAGAGAGAAGGAGGCGCGATACAGGCGCTGGAAACGTGGGGACAAGGAAAAGGTAACGCGATGGAACGTGATCGTAGGTAGAGTGTAAAGCGGCAGACCCGTGGTGCGTTCTATCAACGCGCACCAACAACTCTCCGTCGTATATTTCTTTCTTTCTTTCTTTCGTTTCTTATTGCGTGCACCAGGCGCATAGTCCGCGCGCCACGTATCCGCACGATGGTGGCCACGATGCTTTGGCGAGCGCGCGATGCTGCTGCGGCTTCGATTCCGTGTGCAGGTAAACACGAAGGGCACGCGCGACGAGTACGGCACCACGACTACGGTGACAACGTTGCTGTTCTTGCTGTTGTTGACGGTGCACGCGCCGGACGGCCATCGTGCCCGTGCTAAGGTCCCGAGGTGCGTGTTCCCGTATCTCGCCCCGACTCCGATGGCTCGATGTGCTCTGCCTGGATGCTCGGTGCCGACTGCCGGTCACGGTGAGCTCGGGCGGGCGGCTCTCCCACGCGACGACCAATCACGACGTCGGATTCGCCGCCTCGGCTTCCCTCGCCGACGCGCCACCTCACCCCCACCCTCACCCCCCGCGAGGCCGCGGCCGGCCAGTCATGGCAGGCAAGGCGGTGAACCGACCCCACCCGAACCTTTGCGAACTTACCCGAGCTCCTAGCACTCTCTTCGTCGACGCTACCGACGTCGTCGTCGTCGTCGTCGCCACCACCGCCACCGCTGTTGCTGATGTCACCGCCACCACCGCTGTTGCTAATGTCACCGCCACTGCCACCGCTGCTATATTGCCGATATCACCACCACCGCCGTTGCTGATGTCACAGCCACCGTTATCCTTGCTAATAGCATCGGCAGCATGACCTCTACTATATCCGAGGTCATTGCCATTGCTATCACTGTCACGGATGTAACCACTGTCTTCACCACCAATACCACCGTTCTTCTTTGTCACTACTATGTACTATTGCCTCTGCCACTTGTTGTCACTTCCGCACCACCACTATTTGTCACCTGCCACTGTAACACACAACCACTGAAACAACTGCTACTGCCGCTACCATTGTTGTTACTTACCATTGCTGCAACCATCCATTGTTACAACCACCTCTGCAACCACTGCACTCACCACTTCATTCAACATCACCAACACTACAAACATCACCATCACTGTGTTCACAGTCACCACCTGATAATAAAAACTATGTTAACATAACCTATTATATTTTAATAACCAAAACCTAACATAACCGCAACAATTAAGAAGGAACACTGTTGAATTTTGAGCGATTTTGTAGAAAGTACAAATTTTCTTACTATGTACTACTTGCAGATCCAAACCGAGGAAACTTGTTTGCAAATTTTTCTTCTACCTTGTTCGTTTCAAAGTCGACCCTATAAATTATGTATCTTGTTAAAGTACCCTTTTTATCCAGCTCACTGACACCTTATTGCTTCTTTCGTGCAAGTTGAATTTCACGAAACGATGCTGCGTTTGATACCATTTTTCACGGAAAAGAAGTGAGCTGTAGTCACAAAACGCAGTATGTACGTTCAAGCCTGTTACAACGGTCGAGGCAGGTGCGCGCGTGATTTCTTTATAGCCGCGGGTGAACGATAAGTTATGATAATATATGCGCCTGCCACTGTCCAGTTCGATTTCTGTATTCAATTACTATCTGGGCAAAAATTCGGGTACCCTTATTAGTTGATAAGCGAACTTGCTTTTGCCCCATTATCGTGATCATTACGGAAAAATATTTCCTACGTTATTGGCATAACTAGATTTTTTATGGGGTGGGTTCCGTTATAGATGTTACAAAGAATTCATCTCCTAATGAGGGCTGCCATACAGAAACGAGACGAAGGTGAAAAAATTTCAATGTGCTTAATTGGAATAAAAGGAAGAAATAATATAAATAACAAGAAGTTACCGATCGAAAAGAATTTCTGTATCGGGTAAAATATAACCTCGCTAAAACAATGCACGTGATCGCATTATGTCGATATTAATAACCTCAAATGGTGAACCGATTATGTCTACTTGTTCTAAGTTAATTATTGCGAAGATAACGAATTCTATTTATATTTATATATTTTTAGATTTCCACATAAATAAATTCAGTCGTGTGGTATTTTATCGAACAGTAAAATACACAAAGTTGCACGGAATAATTGCGAATCGTTACGAAGTAGGAAAAAAGAACGAAAAAGCGGAAATAATAAAATTGAGAAAGTGCTACTATTATGTAGTAAGCGCGATAACAAAATTATTGCAACAAAACAAAGTTATTGCATGTTCAATTGAAAATTATCTTTATAACGCGTATTTGACAGTAGCGTTTACTTGAGAATCTCTCGAGATACATATACGCATTTTCGAATATATACAAAATTAAGGAAAACTATAGCAAATATTCGAAATTTAATTACATAGTTTGCATTAGTAAGTTACTGGTGTAAATAATTAAGAAGTAATTGTACCTTTATAGATCTTATTATAAATCGAAAATTTTGCAACCGTAGTTACTTGAGAATCTCTCGCGACAGATATACACATTTTCGAATATACATAAAATTAAAGAAAACCACAGCAAATATTCGAAATTTAATTACATAGTTTGCATTAGTAAGTTCCTGGTATAAATAATTAAGAAGTAATTGTACCTTTATAGGTCTTATTATAAATCGAACATTTTGCAACCGTAGCTACTTGAGAATCTCTCAAGAAATTTTAACTTGCACACAAAATTCGCAATAATACCGGCAAATATTAAGTATTTAATATCATATTTTGAATTAGCAAGTGATATTATTCATGTCAGTAACAAATAAAATGTATTGAAACACTTTTTAATAATTAATTTTATTGCTTACCGCTTTCGGCGTCCTCTTGACACGAAGCACGTTGTCACCACGCTTTCAAAACTATAAGAGAGGGGGAACTCTTCTTGTTGCACTATGAACAGTTCCTCGTTTTGCCACCAGAATGGCGCTACGTTATGAAAGTTGAATTTCAAACACTAAACAATTTAAATTTTATTCAAATAAAAGATATAATATTGTCATGAATAATAGTGAAAAAAATAAGAAAAATCTCGTAAAACTGCATATTAGTTATGAGCGTTCATCGTCACTTTTTATATCGCAACACCGTTAGTCATGATTAGTATATAAAACATACTCCTCTCAATAAGATGATTATCCAGGGGTTTTTAGAACTGCATACGACCGTCTAAACTGTCTTGCAGAGACATCTACATCGGGATTGATGTTTAAGAGAATCTTAACTGCGCTATGTCGGTAAGGATAAGTGTCTGCGGTATCGACGAGTAATGTAGATATCTTACTTCAAATTCATTCCTCTTTAATTGTATAATTGTACAATTGTAACCAAACATATTAAAAATCTAACACATCCTAAACACCCTCATCGCCTCTTGTAAATATTTTATTTTGTATAAAAATTACAATTAATATTTAAAAAGAAATCATACAAAACAGTGTAAAAATTAATTACAAACAGCTCTAAAAGATCACATCCTACAATAAGTTAATACTACACAGAAAATCTAGCAGCATGTAATACTTCCAAAGTTCCTGTTTTCCATCGGTTCATTTAGTATTAAAGCATTTCGAAAACTTCCGTCCCGTTGTGCCACGATAACAAGATGTCCTTAATTGCAGCAACACTTCCTCCAACAACGACGTTAATTCCGTATTGTTGTTGTCCCTGAGCTTGCCACTCGTTACCGCGCTGAAAAGAGGCGCTTTCTTTAAGTTGCTCAAAGTTTCCGGTCGTTACGGTGGAATTATTAATTAAGGCGCAAAGTGGTTGACCGCCTCGCGAAACTTCTTCGCGGTCGGCGGTAATAATTTCGCTCACCTATCGCGCGAGTTCGAAGCCAACAGAAACAACGCTTCCCGCAGCCTCGCCGGGATGCCCGAGGATGATTCACGAAAATAACGTTCGTGATAACCGAACGTAATTTTTGTGGGAATACAACGCCTCGAGTTCAGCAGCGAACTTAACCGAGGATGTAGCCAATTGCTGCGAAAGATTCGGTGTGATGTCAGCCTTTCTAAATGACCCACGAACTCCGACTGCTTCAGCAACTGACGAATGTGACCCTGAATGCACATCACTCTTATTTCTTGCTTTTCGACAGATATTTGTCTCGTCAGGAATTAATTACGATCGCTGACGATGCGAGTTGAGATCTAGGACACGGAGTCTCATTATGGGAACTCATTGACAGTCTCATTACTGTTAGGTGGCTAGCTTAGGCTGGGTTTAAGAACGTGGGGAAGACTTGTCTAACCCGAAATTCAAAATCTCATCTTGACAATAATATTTGCTGATAATTTTATTTGTTGGATAAATGTCTAGAGCTATTAACCCGCAACGATTGTTGTTTTAACAGTTTGGGATAATATGTAAGATATAATTTCGTAGAGAGCGTACCATCTTCTCGAGGCCTTGGATGTCATTGACCGCGAGGCCGATCATCAGGTTCATCAGGACGATACTAGCAAGCATGACGAAAGCAAGGAACACGACCCTGCTCGTGGCTGGTAGGAAGGAACTCCCATTCTTCTCGTCCGAGAACAGCGCCCCGTACTCGTACTCACCCATCATCATTACCACGGTCTTCACGACGGCCCTCCAGGAATTGCGAAACTGGTCGTTCCCGTGGAACAAAACGGCGAAGCTGAACGCGAATCCGACAATCAGGCAGACGAACGCTAGGAGAACCTGAAAGGAAATAAAAAGCCCCAGATGCACGTTGTTATAATCGCGAGGGTGGCAGGTTGCCGCGGCCGAGCATAGGGGTAGGCAAGTGGGTCCTGATGGCTGCCGTATCACCGAGAAGAGACATTTAGAACCTTGGTCCTCTTCCCCGGCTTTTCATTTCTAACGATATTCGTCGAAGGATAAAGCCTTCTCTCACCTTTCCTCTCCGACTAAATACGGATCGTCCGTGACACGGACAGGAATTGAAAAAACCACCCTCGACGCGTTAAATCAGGGTTAACGTTTGTCCTCCGCTGAAAACGTTTTACGTAGTCGAACGTGTCGCGGTTTTTCATTCACGCGTATTGAAGCTCGACTTCGTAACGAGGAAAATTGGGAGTTCTTTTCATCGATGTTCCTCGTTACTTTCGCTTTCTATCTCGATCGCGAGACGAACACGGATAACTGCAATTATACAATATAATTGCTCGGTGATCGCGACTGACCTTAAGGATGTTCTTTAGCACCGTGGAGAACATGAGCGCGTAATATCCGCACGTTGGGAGACGGCCAACTAGCAGCATCATTTGCATCCAAGAAAGCAAGATTGCCAAGCTGATGGAATGCAACACCCACTGCGGACGATGTTCCGTGGGGTTTAATTCTTTTCCCCTTGGCTGCCTCGTGATATCCGTGTGGCCACTGTCTGTGGAAATCATCAACGATAGCGTTGCGCATGCAAACGAGAGCCATGTCTCGAACTGCCTTAAGTAATATCTGCAAAAACATTTCTTACATTACATATCGACGATCATTATTTCAAACTACTTCAGATTTATGGTCGGTACTGAAATGTTGGCAATATTCTATTCACAATATTTGCAGGATTCTAACATATTGATCGTTTGAGGACTAAGGTGAATATAATCATGGGAATGCAGAGTTTTATACTATAAGCGTGTACATAGTTTTGCGAGGGGCTGCAACCTCATTTTTCATTTTCCACAATCGCGGATGAAAAAGTCCCAAACAGAGAAGATTCGTAAACTGACTATAATGAATGACTGTGCATCTATTTTTTTGTTCACAATTATTTTCCAAATATATTAGCAAGGTTTGTCGACTCCGTCGCTAAATGCCTTATTAAGAACAACTTATTCTAAACGTGCGATAAAACAAATTGCAGTTAAGTATCGAACCTTGGCACCATTAACACCTGCGCCATGTTGTGGAAGAGAAGCACACACGAGCACGACGCTAGAATCCTTCGTAACAGCGTGCAATCAGTCTCATGCTGCAGCATCGCTATGGAATAACCAGAGAGGGAAAGGACCAGTAGGGCGTGGATGAAAACGAGACTAAAGAAGAACACTCTCAGCTTGGACCACTTTAACCAGAGAAACGTTTCCACCAACGGATGTTGCAGTATCGTCAATTGTTTCTCGTCTGAAGCCGCTGCAATGAGGGACGTAACAACTCCCATTTGCAGCTCCCCTTTTGGCGCCAGTATGTTGAAGTCAACGATGATCTTCGACAGGAAAAAGAATAAGAGCTAGAATACATTTACGCTATAATATTGCTCCTGTTCGAGTTTTTTGAGTGCAGTGCAACATATGTGAAATTTGGTGATATAGGTTTGGAGGTTGTGTGGATCATTATAGGTATTGGGATTATAGAGATTTAGGATTATAGCAATTCGATTATTGTCTCAGATGCCAGTCTAAGAAGTCTAAGGTTATAGGGAGTTATAAGGACCTGCAAGAAAATTTACAAAAATCTAAGATTATAGGAATTTAGCAAAATCCTCCTGCAAACCCCAAACTCAAACCCCTCGACTCAACTTCAAAATAATTATTTTACTCTTCCTCACATGCGAGTTCCTATCAATGGTATGACCATTCATGCACACTCGCGAGTCCAAAATGTCGTTCAGAAACGCCACTGGCCTCGAAGTGTTAGCGAATATGGCGTCGATAACGGTGACCCCGGTTCTCGTTTCCGCAGCCAGATTACCACCATGTTCGATCAACGTCCGCACGCATTCGTCGTGGCCTTGGTAAGCGGCTCTGTGAAGCGGCGTTCGATTGATCTGAATTTAAGGAAACGAGGATTAAGATAATAAGCGCGAAATGATCGCGAGGTAGATTTGGGAGTTACGTTATCTCGAACGTCGACTTGATCGGGAGGTGTGTTTTCCAAGAGAAGAGAAAGAGTTTCCAAGCTACCCATACTGGCGGCGAGGTGCAGAGGGGTACTTCCTGTGCTCTTGCATCGATAAAGAGGCCATGCACCGGCGTCTAATAATATTTTTGTTGCTGAGGGACTTCCTAATGATACTGCGTAATGTAACGCTGTTGTACCTGTGATTGTAACGAGCTGTTAGAGTAATTATTGTAACCTGTTATAAGGAAGTAATTATTGTAACCTGGTATAACGAAGTAACTATTGTAACCTGGTATAAGGAAGTAACTATTGTAACCTGTTATAACGAAGTAACTATTGTAACCTATTATAATGAAGTAACTATTGTAATCTATTATAAGGAAGTAACTATTGTAACCTCTTATAATGAAGTAACTATTGTAACCTATTATAACGAAGTAACTATTGTAACCTGTTATAATGAAGTAACTATTGTAACCTGTTATAATGAAGTAACTATTGTAACCTGTTATAACAAAGTAACTATTGTAACCTATTATAATGAAGTAACTATTGTAATCTATTATAACGAAGTAATTATTGTAATCTATTATAAGGAAGTAACTATTGTAACCTCTTATAATGAAGTAACTATTGTAATCTATTATAACGAAGTAATTATTGTAACCTGTTATAATGAAGTAACTATTGTAACCTGTTATAACAAAGTAACTATTGTAACCTATTATAATGAAGTAACTATTGTAACTTGTTATAACGAAGTAACTATTGTAACTTGTTATAACGAAGTAACTATTGTAACCTATTATAACGAAGTAACTATTGTAATCTATTATAATGAAGTAACTATTGTAACCTGTTATAATGAAGTAACTATTGTAACCTGTTATAATGAAGTAACTATTGTAATCTATTATAACGAAGTAATTATTGTAATCTATTATAAGGAAGTAACTATTGTAACCTCTTATAATGAAGTAACTATTGTAATCTATTATAACGAAGTAATTATTGTAACCTGTTATAATGAAGTAACTATTGTAACCTCTTATAGTGAAGTAACTATTGTAACTTGTTATAACGAAGTAACTATTGTAACTTGTTATAATGAAGTAACTATTGTAACCTATTATAACGAAGTAACTATTGTAATCTATTATAATGAAGTAACTATTGTAACTTGTTATAACGAAGTAACTATTGTAACTTGTTATAACGAAGTAACTATTGTAACCTATTATAATGAAGTAACTATTGTAACCTCTTATAATTAAGTAACTATTGTAACCTCTTGTAATTAACACTAGATTGCCTAAGGCAGTCATTTTGACTGCTTTTCAATTGCAATTAGAAAAACAATTGTGTATAGAATGACACAGCTTCTTAGAAGTTTGTGACTTTTTGTACAACATATAAATGCGTTTATTAATAATTGTAGCTAACTCCCCACTCCTTCATTTCCGGTATATATATATGTGTTATACCTATATTGCCCCAAAGCAGTCAAAATGGATCAAAGTTTCAGTCTTTCTAGTGTTAAGTAACTATTGTAACCTGTTATAATGAAGTAACTATAGTAACCTATTATAACGAAGTAACTATTGTAATCTATTATAGTGAAGTAACTATTGTAACCTATTATAACGAAATTATGAGCTTGTTTCTTTTATCGTGTCTGAAGCTATGTACCTGTGTCAGGGTGTACCGCGTTCGTCGAAGCTTTTCCGTCCACAAGACACTCGACTATACGAACGAATTTCGACATCTCATTAGAATCTTCTTGGGTTACCGTAGACCCTGCCAGAAGCAGAGGTGTAATTCCACGCTCGTCTTGCGCGTTCGTGTTGGACCCGGCCTTCACCAAAATCCTGACCACTTCCGAGTGATTGTTCTTCACCGCCTGGTGTAGCGCTGTCCTTCCCCAACATTCTGGCGTCGGCAACTGGTGGTGATTTTACTGATCAAAATTAAACCGTCTAAAAGTTTACACAGGTTTCATGTATTCGTGTGAATCGTATACTTGTTGCTACACCTGGAATTTTCTTTAAATCCTATAATCTTGTTACTGTGAAGATTGCGGGACTGTATATACGTAATTTCATTATGAAACTATTTCTTCTGGTTCATTTGGTTGTCCAATTCTGATTAGATTTAAAAAATGACACTTTTTAAAGATTAAAAGATTGCGGGACTATGTAAGCCTATACCTAATTTAATTATGAAACTATTTCTTCTGTTCTCCAAAGACTTCTGGTTGGGTTAAAAAAATGAAACTTCTCAAAGATTAAAAAATTGTGGAACTATGTAAGCCTATACCTAATTTAATTATGAAACTATTTCTTCTGTTCCATTCGGTTCTCCAAAGACTTCTGATTGGGTTAAAAAAATGAAACTTCTCAAAGATTAAAAGATTGTGAGACTATGTAAGCCTATACCTAATTTAATTATGAAACTATTTCTTCTGTTCCATTCGGTTCTCCAAAGACTTCTGATTGGGTTAAAAAATGAAACTTCTCAAAGATTAAAAAAAATGACTATCTTATAACAATAACACAAATAATTTTTAATCGATTTCTTCTAAATCCCCGTAATTTTTTCATACTAACGTCTCGACCGATGTCGAAGTACTGGCTAACGTTCATCGAAGGCAAGATTTTGAAGCACGTATCAATGCCAACTCTGACATCCGTGTTGGCTCCATGTTCCAAAAGCCAAGTCACCACCTCACTGTCCCCACGATGCGCCGCATGAAACAACGGAGATCTCCCGATTTTGTCCACGGCATTAATATCAGCGCCATTTTTGTAGAACAGGTCTAGCAACTCTATTCTGCCTCGCCAAGCAGCTAGCTGAACCGCGGTCACTCGGAGAATTCCAATAGGTTGCAGAAATCGTACATCAATCTTTTCGGTGAATATACGCGTTGCCGATTGCACATCGTCGTTTTCGATGGAGGATATCAACTGAATTAGACGGTTGTCATAAACAAGCATTTTTGAAGCGCTATGTTACGCGTAGACCTGTTTGCTTTGTACTGAGGCACAATCAAAAGCGCAGGTTCGGTAATCACGGGATGTGGTTAATTTGTATTATCGCACTTAAAGAGCCTTGAATTTGAAATAAAGTGGGCCAGGTTTTGGAACAATTCACGTTCTAATTCCTAAAGCGTAAAATTGACGACAATAGATACTTATCTAAATTAACATCTCAAAGTTTAGGGAAGCTAAATGGAAGTTGTGAACTATCGATTTTCCAAATTGGAATTTCTGAGGGGGGTTTTGAGCTTACTTGTCACTGAACTAAGTTCCGAGTACGAGTTTAGACTAAGCTTCCAACTTCATAGCTCAACCATCGAAATTCTCGAGCCACCTGTTTAAGTTGGACATTTAAATAATTCTGATCCGTTTCGAAAGGTCTTGACCAGTAATCCCTAACTTCGAATCGCATTCAGAGCTCCGTTATTTGCGCAACCCGGTTATTCAGCCGATCTGAATGCTCATGAACAGCCCTGTACTTGGCTGTGTAACGAATCTGACAATGGCTAACGGGATTGGCTGGCTACTATCATCGTAGGAGACCAATTCATCGAACCGTTAGCAGTCGCAAGCACGATTCACACGTACACGCAACACCTGAGACACTCGGTTGCAAGTTCAGGTGCACCCACACGCACGCACACGTCTCGTTTCGTGCTGACGCGACCTTAACACGCGGCTCTCGCGAGCGCACACACTCACACACGTACAACGACGTTAACACACGTTCACGTACGCTCAATCAACTGGAGAGTATCGCGTTACCTTGCAGAACTCGGGCCCAGTACGCGCTTGACCACGCTACGGAGAGGATCCCGTTCGCTTCAACTCCAGCTACTTTCATCATGCCCAACTGTCCAAAGTGCGACAAACCTGTCTACTTCGGTGAGTTTTCTCTATCACTTGTTAGGAAATTTTTAAGTATCGGCTGTTATCTATTAGAGATAGGTTGATGTCGGCTAGGAATGTTGGCGGAAGTTTGTGGAATTTGTTAGAAACAGAATAATGTGGTGAACTTGTGTTAGGGTCAAGCTTGCAGATATACAAAATGACTGTCATCTCCGAATAATATTACAATTTAACTGATAAGTATTTTTGGACATGATAAAATCAAGTCCGTAATCTTTTATTCAAGACAGGTCTTTCTTTGGAACTCAGTTTTGAAGATCATGAAAATTATTTTGTCAGTATTGTTGCTCAAGAATTTTATGTGTAACATTTATTATCAGTACACGTATGAAATAAAGTCACGTTTATAGATAATCGGGAAATAATCTGAATTAGTATAACATAACATCCGTGACCTTGAGATATCGAATCTTCTTCGCTAAGAAGTTACGTAATTAATGTCAAAACAATTTTAGCAGTGATAGGCTAAGGTAACGATAAATATGCAGTATCGTTAAAACGAGCAAAAGTTGTGTACTTGAGTATAGTTGCAGTAACTACAAAACAGTGTAAAGTAGTTACCATACAAACCATCTTCCCTTCTCTTTAAAAACTTTTCATGAAAATTCTAAAGAAAATCAAAGAAATCCTTGATGATATTCCACATGAAATACAGTAGTCAGAAAATCTCGCAGCAGTTAAAATGTATCACATCAACGAGTCCACATGTTTTTTTGTGTCATGACTCAACATGTTAATTAACGAGGGGAGTGTTAATCGACAATTATAGATATTGTTCGATCGTAAACGTATGACTCATTCACCTACTTCTTTTCGCAATTTCATCGATCACGAGAAGACGTTCACTCGTGCGATCCTGTTGGAGGAAATTCTCATGATGTTCAAGTCTATTACGAAACTAGTGTGCGTGAAATGACGACACCAATGATGTCATTGCACGTCCTCGCGGTCCACCTTGAGGAATATTATGTCAGCCATTCTGTAGCTTGAAACGTGAAGATCGGGTAATAGAAGACTAGGAAGGAAATTTTAAATAATTCGATGCTAGTTTCTAATGCGGTGTTTAGGTGACGGTGTGCCTATAAGACACCTTCGTAGGAAGTCTCAGTCTTAATCTGGAAACAATAATATTAGGAATTTGCAGGGATGGAAATTTGGAGATTTTCGGTAGAAATGTGGGACCTTAGGAATGTCGCAACATTTGGGAATTTGGGAGTTTAGGAATTTCGGACCTTGAGAATTTAGGACTTTAGGAATTAGGGACTTTGGGCACTTGGGACCTTGAGAATTTCAGACATTATAAATTAGGGACCTTGAGAGTTTAAGACCTTAGGAGTTTAGGACCCTGAGAACTTAGAAATTTCCATAATTGTAACTTTAGGATCTCAGGACATTTGGAATTTGGCAATCTGGATGTTAGGAGTTCAAGAATATAGAAATTTAATATTTTAGAAACTTAGAAATGTGAACATACAGAAGTTGCAAGGTTAGGAACCCTGAAAGTAGGACCTAAATTTGTACACAAATAAACCTAGAGCGAAACAATTCTTAGAATACCAAGAACGAAACAGTCCTCAGTGTAGTCAATCCACAAACAATTCTCATAGTTCACAAAGTCAGCGTAATAGTCGACGACGACGGTAGTCGTTTCGTTATCGACGAGGGTACGCGATTCCCGTCATCGACGAAGAGTCCAGCAAAGCGTCCTCCGATAACGTTATCGGCGGCCAATCGCGCGTTACGCTTCCCCTTTCGGCTTTCAGATAAACGGGGCCAAACGGGAACAGCCGCGGCCGAGGAGAACGATAGCTCGCGTTCCCTTCGGGCGAGTTCGCGCTGAGCCATCGTATTCAGAGGAGAGGTTCGCTTTTAATTGCGCGCTTCCTCTTTCGAGCGGCTTTTTAGACGGCCGTTAAAGCACTATTAGTGCTGAAAGCGGATTTTTCTGAATGCGAGCCGTGCGGCTGCCACGTGCATACGTACGATGGTATGCTTTCAGATCGGCGCAAGTAGGCGTGCGGAGATATAGATGCCGGGGCAACGGGCGAATTAGAGGGACGACACTCTTTTCCTTGTATCGCGGGAAAACTTTTCAAAGAGGAAGGGTCATTGGCCTCTAAACGCGCCTCTCGTGAATCAACCTGACTGCGTGATCCGAGAGCATGCGAGCATTTAGCGATTGCGCGGAAAAACCTCGTTGATCTCCCTTTTATGTCTTTTAATTAGTTTATGCAGCTTTATGTTTGCTCATTGCACGAATTAACGCTTATGTCGATAACACTCTGCAGATTACAAATCAGAATTGTAGTTATGCAAAGACTTTGGTGTTTCTTTACTGTGTATTGCGCCTCTGGAGCCCCTGGCGCGGTGAGATATCAAGACTCCCAAACTTTACAGTTGTATACTTCTGAAATTTCTAACTCGTCAAGTTCTACGCATCTCAAAGTCCACAACTTCCTTTCAAAAACTGATGAGAAAGAAAATTGTAATCTTGCTCCTCTCTTACGTCATGTTTCTCCTTCAGAGCCCCTAGCGCAGTGAGGTATCAAGACTCCCAAACTTCACAGTCGTATACTTTCGTTTCTAACTCGTCAAGTTCTACGCATCTCAAAGTCGACAACTTCCTTTCAAAAACTGATGAGAAAGAAAATTGCAATCTTGCTCCTCTCTTACGTCATGTTTCTCCTTCAGAGCCCCTAGCGCAGTGAGATATCAAAACTCCCAAACTCCATAATCTCATACTTTCGAAATTTCTAACTCGTCAAGATCTAAACATCTCAAAGTCGACAACTTCCTTTCAAAAACTGATGAGAAAGAAAATTGCAGTCTTGCTCCTCTCTCACGTTATGCTCCTCCTTCAGAGCCCCTAGCGCAGTGAGATATCAAGACTCCCAAACAGCCCTACGCTTCCAATATTCCAAACTCTCCACATCTCACAGATCTCCAATTGAATCAAAAACTTCAAGCTAGATGTAATTCTAAAAATCTGAAAGTACATAGAAAGAATGACCCGTTGGGTTCAATTAATCGTCGTCGCGCATTCCTGGGTGCAAAATGCAGCGGTTGGATACAGCAAAGTAACTTTTGAAGTCGTCGACGAAGTCCGAGCAAATGGCAGAAAGCGTCCCAGCGACGAAGGCACTCGCAGCTTTTTCCTTGCGCTTTCTTTGTTTCTTGCCGGGCGTTCTACGGCCACGTGCACCGCAAAGGTGGAAGCTTTTTGAGACGATCGTAAGAGATCCCGCGACCCTTTGAGAGACCGTGAACCCGAGCTTTGAAATAAACTACATTCAAATGATTCCGTGGCATTCGAAGGGCTGGTACTTCCTCTTAACGTTATCCGTCTTAATTTTTACGAACGCTTAATGAGACTTGGCGCAAACGAAGTTCAACCCCTTTGGCACGCGACTGATCTTGAACGATTCGACGATCTTGCTCGGCAAAACGGTATTTTCTTCGATTCTTCGCTGAACGTTTGATACGTAAAGAAGTTGAAGATATTCGAGTTGCTTTATAGGGCTTGATGCTTAATGAGTCACGAATAATGAATACCGTCGCTGTACCGATATTATCGGCCTCGATGAATTCGGCCGAAGGCCTTGAAGAGGTTTCAATGCCTCACTGTCCAATCTTCCTTCACTGCATTAATGTAAAGAATTTGTGAGGTTCGTTGGTCTAAACTGAGGACATTCTTTTAATACATTAACCATTGAGTCGTCCATTTCGGTCTCACCACATAACCAAGATCTTTGTTTGTACTGAAAGTATCATGTATCAAGATTCTAAGTACCGACGAATTTTTATCGATTCCACTAATTTCTGATAGCAGAACTGAGTCTGTTGGACTCAGTTCACCAGTTAGGTTTTATCCATTTTATTGCCTAATCAGCACATGAACACAGTCGTCGAAACTGGGTGTTTAGGAATGCTTGTAGAATTTGATATTTGACCGAACATCGTTAATGCTGCTCTCACCGATGCAGCGAAAGAAACAGGATAAAAAGGAAGCTCGAAGCGGGTCCATAATAAGCCACGCAGCGGAACAAAAAGTTCATCCAGTGGTTCGGCAAAGCGCGCATCCTGCTCGCGAGCCAGGAGCGGAGGCAAAAAAAGAGGAGGAAGAGGACGAGGAAACCGAGTCACGTTGCATCGAAAGCAACAACAATAAAGTGTCCAGCGGCGAGGACGGCGACAACGGTCGGAGACAGGTCGGGAAGGGAGTATCGGGTAATAATAAGAAGAACAGAGACGAAACAGGTTTGCAGAAGAATAGGCAGGATCTTCTGGGCGTAGAAGGAAGGCAACGGGAAACGAAGGAGCCAGAAACTCGAAGTATAGCTTCGCTTCAACCCTCTCGCGACTACGCGAAGAGACCACGAGAAGTTTTTCAGGGCCCTTCGAAGGTGGGGGTTGGTGGCAGATCGGCAGTTTGAAAGAAGGGAAGAACAGGCGGGTGGGCGGTGTAACGAATGGTCTACCGAGCAAATAAAGAAGAAGAAGCAGAAAAAAAGAAGGAAAAAGAGAGAAGCAGGGAAAGACCAAGGGGATGATGTACCGAGCCTATGCAATCAGCAGCCGCCGATTGTTTGGCGCCCGAGCGCAACGATCCGTGTACGGCACTGTCTGCCTTTTCGCGCTACCACTGCACAGCAGCAATGCTTGACGATTATGCACTCGCTTCTCCGCCGCCAGATAATTAGGAGTTAATTAACTAATGGCCCTTTATGCCAGTACCCTTCTTGCAAACCACCCTCTCTCTCTTCTTCGCGGTTCCATTCTCGATGCCCGATCCTCTTTCTCCTTCCTCCTTTTTCTCCCTCGCTTTTTGCTTCTTCCGCGCGTTACCTTCCTTCTCTCGTGTCCCCGCGTTCCCCGGGCTACCATCGACCCCTTTAGACCCCCTCGTTCGCTCGTGTCTCTCCACTCCTCGTCATTTTCCAATTCCCCTCGCTGGCACCAGCGTCCTTTGTGCTCCTCCTTAGACACGGAGGAACGTTTGAATGCCAACCACCAGCCCGCCACGGTCCAAGGGCTTTTTTGTCTTACCACCGAGGTTTGATATGTCGTAATGGCATGACGCACCGCGACGCACTCGCCGAAGAAAGGAACAAAATGATACGCGCTCCCGTCGCTCCTCTGATTTCGCGGGCCCTTTGTAGTCGCTCTTCTAGGCCGAGCATGCACGCAACAAATAACGCTCTGCTTTCCAGGAAAATACGAGCCACCTTTCTATCGAACTATGATGCTCTGATTGAAAGTCGCCCTGAATTTGCCTTGATACTCAAACGAATCACATTATTTCGAATTATTCTTTTTAATGCAAATTGCATAGTCTTTCAAGTCTGCTACGTATAATATTTTTCTGGTTTGTTGTTGGAATAAGTGAGTGGCTAGCAAGTGACTTCGGTTGCCAGTACGAAATACCCACGACTGAATTAAGCTCAGAAAATGTACGTCCGTAAAAATTTGTAATCGAGGCAAAACGCATCCGAAAGGCAGTTCAAAAGTAAAAGTACTCGAGAGCCATCGAGAGGATCGATGGCGGCGAACAATGAGTCGTTCGTCTCCGCTCGAAAATCCTCTCCTTTCCCGCGAACGGTTCGATCAGAATGCACTCGCATCCCCAAGCGGGACTGCGCGACGTCGCGCGAGCAGCGAACACGCGTCGGCCACCGTCATCAAGCCGTTCCATTAGCAATTTCGTAATTATGAAATTGAATGGGCGACTCCCTGTAGACGCGATCGGTGCTTCTCATTCATCGGAGGTGAGAACGCGAAGCACCCTGTGGGCCGTTCGCGAGAAAACGCTGACAAAGGGTGGCAGAGACGGAACGACGCCGCTTTACAAAATATCCGACGCCTACGCGAGCTGCGACATTGTGCAGGAATTCCCATGCGCGGATGCACGCACGATTTGTGCGGCAGGGTACCCGAGAAAGCTTCTTATGAGAAACATCGAGAAAGGGGTGAAAGGACGAGCCAGACAAGAAACTCGTTCGCGGCTGCCTTTTGTTTCGCGTCATCGCGCCGGGGACAAGCTTGATTAATCGAAAAGCATCTTGATCCTCGCGAGCCACACGAGGGAGAGGTGCCTTATTGGCGAGACGATTCAGAGACATCGAGTAGCGTGATTTTCCTCTTGTAATCTCGCTTAGCTTTCAACGCTCGCGTCAACGTCGGCCATTGTTCGATTCGCGATATCGTAACGAGCTGCAACAACAAATTTAACCGATCGTGCAAGATTCTACGAATGGAGAAAAAATATTGTGTGTTCTCTTAAATGTCTCTTGCCATAAGGTATAAAGTTTCTGATTTGTCACAGAAAAAATTTAAAAAAAAGGTTCTTCAATGTCTAAGTAAACCGTAGATAAATTTCCGTTGCTAAAAATACGCACGTAAAATAGTTTTGATGGGAAGCTATTTAGATAATAATTGTTATCCAATATACTTATTGCGTAATCCCGTGTCGCGTTTGTCGACAAGCGACTTACAGTAAAGTATGTAAATTATGTACGTACTTAGACCGGATTTGATAAAAGTACTTTCAGGCTTCTTTAACGGGAACGCAGCCATAGATGGACATTACCGATGTGGATTGAGGTCACGCGAATGTCCGATCGCACGTAATAATTTCCTCGTTTCCGTTTCGCCTGCTGAATGGTTCATCGATTGAGTCGAAAATATTCGAAACGTATTTCAACTGTGACGCGAAGGGGAAATAAATTTTATTGAACAGGAATTTATTGTTGCAGCCGAGAGGAAGACTTCTTTGGGCAAGGATTGGCATGGCGCCTGTCTGCGATGCGAAAAGTGTAACAAAACCTTGACACCTGGCAGCCACGCGGAGCACGAAGGCAAACCATACTGTAATCATCCATGTTACGCTGCCTTGTTTGGTCCTGGAGGTGGGTAATACGAATGCGATTAATATCGCGCTCTCGTTATATTGCCAAGGGTGGTTGCAATGGAGTTGTTATAAAGACCGAAATCTGGTGAATGTCGACATTCACATAGTCGCTTGGTGTATGTCCGAAATATTTGCTAAATAAAGTTATAATCAAATTTTTGTTACTTCTAGGTTTTGGCCGAGGGGGTGCAGAGAGTTACGTTTACAAGAAGTGAAGAGGACTATTCGACGTTACATACTTATTGTTAATAAATTCGCGTTACCTATTGTTTAGGTGTTACATTTAATTGTAGACATTTACCTGTGTATAAAAGTGAGTTTACACATGAGAGATGTGAGGGATGTATTATGAAATAAATTAAAAATTAGTAAATTCAGTTTCCAATAATTGCATCCAATGGATGTTTCTTTTCGACATCGTCAGTGTGTTATACTATGATATGAACATTTTGTACAATATCCCAACTGATGATTTTGTTAAATAAATAATACTTGTACCGATAAAATTTTGATTTGGTGACTCGAAGAAAATTTTTTGTTATTGTTTAGTCATTCCCTATATTATCGACGAGATAGGTTTAATGTGAATTGTATTAAACACATAATTTACATATTTGGACTCACTGAATGTATTAGAAAGAGCTTAAAATCAATATTAATAAATGTAGAAGTGATATATAGGGTATTAATTAATAAAATCAATGTAAATTGGGTTTTTAAAAAAATGGTACTGGTAGCGCCATCTCTTCAACAAACAGGGTGAACTACACACATTTGGAATTGTACTTTAATTAGTTCTCATAATGCACCACTAGATGGCGCCACATAGAACTGAACCCTGTAAGATACATAGGATTAGATTGCGAATGGTGAAAAATTTATCATAGTTTAGTAAAGTCTAAACAATTCAAAGTTAATTGTTCTTGCACTCCAATGTAAATCGATCAATTGAGCTAATGAAATAAACTAAATTCATGAAATTGATCAGAAACGATACACGTGGCGCCATCTGGTGGTAGAAGACGAGAACTAATTAACCTCCTGTTCCAAAAGTGTGTAGTTCACCCTGTTTGTTGAAGAGATGGCGCCACTAGTACTATTTTTTTTTTAAATTCAATTTCCATTGATTTTACAGCTTAATTTACTATAATATGTATTAAATTATATCGGAGCGTAAGTCTAGTTCGCTTGGGAATGCATATTATAGTAAATTAACGCAAAATAATCAATATTTATCGATTTTTATGAAAATGGGACAAGCAGCGCCATCTCTCCGGCCAACAAGGTGAAGTACACACTTTTGAAACTGTAGTTTAATTAGTTCGAGTCTTCTAACGCTAGATGGCGTATTTTTCGGTCCACAGAAAGAAATTTTTTGAAATATTAGAATTTATGACATTAATTACACTATTAGACCACTGTGCAGGTAGAATTGTTCACATAGAATAATTTGCTGCAATCAGTTATCCGTAGAAATCATGTAGTTTATGAATAAAAGCAATTTTTTATTTGAGGAGTCTGAGGATGCACTGCAAGATGGCGACAAGTGCATCGTTTTTAGTTTAATGATACAAAATTAAAAATTGCATAAAAAATCACACTTGCCCTTTCTTGCTAGTTAAATTAATAATTCTATAGAATTCTAATATTCTCCTGTACTAACATTTACATGTACTCAAATATGAAATCCTAATTTAAAATAGAACTCCAAAGTAAGCAACTCCAAATTGATAAATGCAAATAGACAGAAATAAATATCTCCTTAAACATAAAAACCACAGATGCTCCAAAAATTTGAAAGAAAAGTCACAAAAGTGATGTTTCATATAAACCTCATATTTATTTAAAAAGGATGTACAGAGTTTTGTTTGCAAGTATCAACAGCGAGACTCGGCAAGAGCGGCGCACAGAACAAGAATATCACACGGGATGAAATGACAGCTTAATAGAAAAAAAAAAGAAATTTGTTTGTTGTCTCGATTAAAAAGTTAAAAATCCACGAGGCGCAGCATTCAAGCCGAAATCTCGTTACCACGATTGTTCGCAATTGCGGGTGTACATCCCTTGAATGCTGCGCGAGAATGTGTTTTTACGTTTCGAACATCATCATATCGTGCTCTCCTCGTTTTTGCTACTCTTTATTATTTTTTCTCCTTGCTTTTTAGACTTCCATCCTATGGAAGCACGAAACGTTACTGCGATATTGCTCTCTCTCTTTCTCTCTAAACGGATTTCTTTGGCAAAACTTATTACACATAGGTCGTCGTTACAATTAATAAATAATAAAGGCATTAAATAATAATATAATAATAATGATGATAATATAATAATAATAATAATCATGATAATAATGAGAATAGCGATAATAGCAAATAGAATAAAAAATAAAAATAATAATAATAATAATCGTTAATAATCATCATCGTTACGATACTAGCAAATAGATTAACAATGTGAAGTACGCATTATTCAATAATTATAATTCCGACATGTGATCGCAATGAACGCCCGAATTCGTTTGACTGAACTTCGTGACCGTTGAACATTATTTTTTAATAAACGCTTTCCTTCCTTTTTACACGAAACAAGAAAAGATAAAAGAAACGTTTCCCTCTACGAGGTATTGCGACCGGAGAAACAGCGTGAACACTCGAATTCGCAGCCTCGAACTACCAACAGGATCGCAATTTCCCTCTCTCTCTTTTCTCTGTCTGTACCATTTTCTTCTCTTCAGTCGCCGCTTTCCACGTCCCCGTTCTTCCTGCACACGATTTTCACGACACGCAACGCTACGATACGACAATTCATAAACAGCAATTAGTCAGCGATGAGAGAAATCGCGGTTATTAACGATCCTTCGTCTGTTCGCGAGAAACGTAATCGCATGGGTTAGCCTGAAGAACGTAACTGGGAGAAAGGGACGAAATATTCTCGCGATCGGCGAACAGAGATCGATTCGAACGAGAAATTCGGAAATCTTGTCTGAGGTTCGGAACGATCTGAATCGTTGCGAGCACGCCTTGGATCGACCTTGTATCGTTTTCTTTTTCGTAAGTCTCGTATAAAATGCCGATTAAAAAGTAACGACGGAACGGTGAAAGACCGAACGAGTCGTTAGCTAAATGTTCGAATAAATACACGTTCCAACAGGATGCGGTTAAAAGAAAATCTAAGAAAAATCGACGTGCTTCGAAAATATAATTCGCTAATTACGAGATAACTGTTTAGCGAGCAAATCCATTTCACGGTGGATCTCTCAAGCGAGACGCGATGCGTTGATAATTCGCCGAGGCTGATATTTATGAAGAATAACTAATTAAAACGCTTTGACATATACATTGCACTGTTTTCGTTTGCATTGGTTAAAAGGGCGAGTGTAATAAAAATTAATAGCGAATTCATTGAATTAAAAAAAGAAAAAACGCGTTTGAATTCACGCAGGTGCAGTCACCCGAACGCGACTGCGCACGCGTCGCGCGCATGCTGCGCGAACCGAGATGCGCGTGACACGAACGCGCGCGAATTTCCTTATTAAGGTTACGAATTACCATTTCTGACCGTTAATCATAAAGAAATCGCGATCACGCAACTTCTACATTAAAATCTACCTTTGTTGGACGTTAATTATGGGTTCCGTGATAGTTTTTCTTCTTTTTTGATACGTTACGCTCGACGAGAAACAGGAAGCGACTCGACTTCCGTGGTGCACGATAGTGGCAACTGCGCATTGTTCACGGAACGCGGGAATCAGTATGATCAATCGACTGTCAAAAAACGGAATCGTTTCGTTTATCAAATCAATTAGAGGAAATATTTATACAAATATAAAAATGAGATGACATTGTTGATGGATAATGCGAGAAAAGACATTGGAATAATTAGAGTTGGGGACCGTCACGCGTTATATCGCTACACGATAGATTGCCACGCGTTAATTTCCTGCGCGTGGTATTTTCACATGTAGCATACGCACTAATTCCCTAACGCGATATCGTTACTATCACCGAATGTTAGTACGCATCTGTATTACATCTGTTGTATCACCACGCGTGATATCGTCCCTACTTACGCCAATGAGAAGGTGTATTTCTCGAGATTACAAGGAACGCGAAGCGACTTCGTTTCGCCTTTCACGCTTTCCCGCTTCCGTAATTTGCATTTCCTCGTTGCCGATTTTTTGCGCGTCCACGTCGATCCTGTGCGTCGCTCGCAAACTCGCGTTCGTTTACATTTATGTGCTGTTTAAAACCGCCATAATAAAACTCTGCCTTTGCCTTAGCTACGCGACGCGCACGCAATTCTCATTCGGCAATCCGTCTGTGGTCTTTGGTTTCTACAAAAAATATATATAATATCCTTAACAGTAATGATCGTTACGTCGATTCTTGATTTAAAAATCTCAATAAACTTATCCGTTATTACCTACTATATATACTTGTATCGTTTTTTGGGGTGGTACGGGGCACAGGTGGGGTTAGGTTCGGGTTAAGGGGTCGTCGTGCTTACTAGGAGAAAGAACGTGCCGTTTTCTTTTTTTTCTTTAGGGGCAGTTGACTTTGTCTCTGTTATACACCAGTGTATGTATATATATATATGCATATATATATATAGATTTTTCTTCTCCACTTTATATATATGTACACGTTCTAACGCCGTCGGTGACAAATGTGCCCGTCACACTCGCGGAGACGAATGTCCGGGCACATTTGGAGGGACGACCGTTCGGGGGCGTAGCGTAGAAATTATGCTAACTGAGGATCGTTAAATTAAACTAGCTACGATTTTTACGCGCACTCTACCAGAGTACCGACGCTGTCGGCCACGAACGCGGGAAGTTCGAATTTCTCGATCGCGTGTCTCGACAGCGTCATCTTTCAGTGTCGCTGGACCAGACACTCGTCGAGTAATTGCCGCTCGAATCACGAAAAGTTCATCGATATCGACGAAGCAACCTTCCCACGAGCGGAAGAGACTTCTCGTCGACGTAACACGATCGTCATCTGAAAAACGGACGATGTCAACGGCGCTCGATGGGACGTCGTGCCTCTTGATCGATACGATAGCGATCCGATGATCTTTCGACATGATCTGCAAAGTCTCTATCTCTCTCGCGATTGTCGCATCGATAAATGCGAATTTGTCAGTGCCACGCTGTGTACAGGATTCTGATGGCAACGCAACGTCTGGACGCGAACGGTGTCTGGCCAGTTCGTCCGGGCGTATTGTTTTCCCAAGCGGAAATTAGTCATGTCGGTGTTCCCGTTGTCGATCGCTCTCCTCGAAACCGGTTAAAAGAGATCATTGTTGAATTTCAGCGTGGTTCCTCAGTGATATGGCGTCCGAAGTCGTTGACTGGTGTTCCCACTCCAGGAAAACACTTTGCCCGAAGATGGTCTCCTGTATCGTCGTTCAATCAGGCCAGATAGAGATCGGTCGGCGTGGTAGTGTGGTCCGGCTTGGTGCATGCACTGCCGGTCGGCGAAGCCGCACTCGCGCCGCTGCTCGCCCTGGTTGCTGCCAAGGGCGACCGACTAGCCACGTCCGTGCTGTTCTCTGGACCTGCGTTGTTGCATCCGCCGCTCTGCTGCGAATTGTTGTGGGAAGACGCCAGCGTGTCCCCGTTGCAGTAGTAGTACGTAGAATCTGCGAGACAAGCTGGGATTTAGTTTCCTATCTACTACATTTCCTATCTTGATTCCATTTCTGCATGCTACGATTTGGAACGTTTCCTTTTTCCACACCGGACCGATCCCGTTCGACTCCACATTCCAGATGATTTCATACATTTTCATTTTCTGGTAAAGGAGGAATCGATCGGTTAAAGAGGGATCGATCGGTTTGGCCAGTAGAAACCTACGGTACAATTCCGATCGCGATCGTTCGAGGGTATTTCAACTTTTCGAGCGGCGACCATTTTGTCTCGGTTACGATAGTAGCGGATAGTTGCGAAATGGCGCTTTAGAAAGGGGAAAAGTTGAACACGCTGTGAAACTTCAACGTCTGCTACGGTGTCGGGTGCAGTGCACGCGTTACGTCACGTATAAGGAACGAGGCAGCAACGTATCGCGTGTCCGATAAAAAATTGTTTATTATTCCGTTCATTCTTGTAGACCGAACAACACGTTCGGCCCGCGCGCATTTCACCCAGGGGTATCGCGATCTAGAGGTACCTGCAATCGTCCGTTATGAAAGGCGAGCCGTGGCTACTTTAAAACCGGCCTGTCCACGATTCCGCGAGCTTTTTCTGCTTCGATCTTATCCGCGATATCTTGAAACGTAATAAAATAACAGCGGATTTCTTCAGTCTTAGAAAGTTAGATTTGAAGGGTCTTGTAATCGCGGCTGACCGAACGGCTAGTTATACGGCTCTACCCGTTGGGATTAGCCTATCAATGAGTTAGTTATTTGACATTTCGTTGACCCTAATCTAATCGGTACTCATACTCACTGTTTACTTACTGAGCAACCCGCTTGTCGCTGCTCCATAACCATAGCCGCTGTACGGTGCGCTCGAGTATTGGGAATATGCTGCGCTGTACGCGTAGTCACCACCACCTAAACAAATATTTAACACCGATTCGTTAGGTCAACAATTCACAATGCTGCTAATACAGATTGCTTATTGTAGAAATGTTCAACTCTGAGACAGACGTGGGTCAGTCAATTTGACACTGTAGTGTTTGAGAATGAACTTGGACTTAGATGAAGTTCACAAGTGGACCAACTACCTTCTGTTACACTTTCATTTTAAATTTTTAGATTTTTCAATTTTCAGTTTTAAATCTTCCAATAACTTCACATCTTTCTAAGAGTCCGCTGTCTCAAGATTTACAGGTCCGGTCCTGTATTTGGAGACCTCATTTTCTCAGTCCTATAGATCCTAAAGTCTCAAGTTCATAAATGTCCAAATCCCAAGTTCCAAATTTTCAAACAATTTCCAAAAATTTCCAACTTCCAAAAGAGTAGATCCCTGACGATCTACCTAATCGACCCACGTCCGTAATTTCTCCAAGTGCATATGATACGTAAAAACCGCAGAAGTGAGGCTGGTAAGTCAGAGCCCTGTGGTTCTGACTTACCCTTGCAGCACGTTCCCGCAGAAGGTATCGTTATCCTTTACGATAAAAAAGAGGAGCAAGCAGTCTGTGGTGTATACTCACCGGTGGCGTAGTGTCCAAAACTGGGAAGCATCGTGGAGTATGGTGGTATCGCAGATGCTACCTGCGGCTGAGAAACTGGCGGCTGCAAGACCGTCAGTCCGGGATCCCCTCCGGGGGTGTTGGGGGCCGTGGGGGTGGCGTTTGTCTCGTTCTGCAACGAAATCGGGGGACTTTGCTCGCCCCCTCCGGCCCCCACCCCCACATACGATACTGCGACGGTACTGCTCTCTGCTATGGCCATGCACAACACAACACAGGACATTCGAGTCAAGCACTAGCTAACGATCAGCGCCTTACGTCTAAAGCTTAATTAAATTGTCTGAACGGGATGACGGGTTTTGGGTCACGGTATGGGCTTTTGTTAGTACAGCTACCGCGTACTTGCGGCACGGACACTTTCTTCGAATGGCGAACGAGACCATGTGCGATTCCTTGACAAGTAATTGTGCACAATTATGCTGTACATTCCCGACTTTCTCTTTGTTACTCGGTTGATGGAAGAATAGACACGTATCTTCTTCACTATTTCAATTCATTCATATAAACTACCCCTATACTTCATTCGATGCATAAATCGAAGTTCAAAGAACACTGTCTCAGAGGATCAGTGAATGTTAGCAGATGTAATTTGAGGTTGATAATCAGACTCCATAATGTAACCATATCTAGCCCTTTGCACTCGAAGATAATTTTACTGTTCGCAAACAGCAACTTTAAAATATTAATTAAAATGTTAAATGACTTCTTTTGAAGTTATTATTTCTCCACTAATAATTTCCACTATTGTCTATTTCACTATGTTTATACATAAGCACTATTATAGAATTAATTAAATAATGCTTCTTTTAAATTATTGTATTAAATCGAATGGCGCCTCTCGAGCGCAAAGGGCTAGTATAATCGTACCACCATTTCAGAGTGATTGTGATGAGTTGTTTTTAAAAAAAGACACGTGCCTATACGATCCTATAATAGGTTATTCAAAGGGATGGGTCGAGGAACGATTTGTTAAAAACTCTTGTTCGACGTACGCGTCGTAATGTACAGAGATTAGTTAAAAAACGTCGAGGCTTTAAAAAAACTTGAATGGTGATGGCGCACAGGTGTACGCGAGCGCGAGCGTAAAGAAAAACTGAAGAGGTGGCGAACTCACCGGTGGTGTGGTAAGGAGACATGTTAGCCCCGTCCAATGTTTGGCTCAATTTTAGTTCTTGCATCGTCAGTGGCGCGAGCGGCGTCAAAGTACCACCTGCTATTAAGGGATCCCCATTTTTCCGTTATTGCGATTTCTCTATCGTTGGCTGGCGATCAAGGCGGAACGTCGTACGGCACGCGAAATCGACCTTTCATCCGGCGCTTCCGGTCACCGATACACGATTTAGGTCGATGTCGTAACGCCTTCCCGACACGCTTCCCGAATGGCGGGACCGAACTCAAGAATCTTTTCAAGAACGAAACTGTTCAGCTCGTACATATTAACGGCGAGAGCCAGCAAGCCGTGCAATCGACTTGGCCCGGCCGTCGTCGTTCTTCAAAAATTCTTCGATCTCCGCCCGAAGATCTCCCGATTGAATTTCATGAGATGAACCGGCCGTTACACGGCTCGCTTCGTCCGTCCCGAAAAGCGAACGCAAGAAATTCCGCGACGCGGCGTGACCGAGTTGCTCGCAACACGTGCCACCCCGAGCAAACTTCGTTCCGTGTGTATGTTCGTGTTTTCCGATCGCGATACGATCCGCCGTTGATCGGTCGCCGTTAAACGGCTCAAGAAAGACAGAGACGAGAAAGGAGCAGAGGCTAGACCAGTGATGGACAGACTGTTCAGAGATCTCGGGTGCCTACCGCAATCGGATGTGCGACAGAGGACCTGAACTATTTTCTTTTAGTTTTAAAAATGAACTAATTTGTCGTATCTGATATTTTATTCGTTCTAAAGGATTCAATAAAAGCTTTAGTACGTATAAAGGAGAATGTGCACATGTGTGCACTGGTTGTTGATAACTGTGACTACTTATCAGTACAGTGTCACGTGTCACTCATGGGACATATAGCAAGACTAGTGCACAAGTCCGTTGGATGCGGTCTCCCATCACTGGATCAGAACTAAGGGTTGTCTAGGAAGAAAAGAAAACTAGAGGGTTCCCTAATCACCGGTCTACGAACGGTTAGCGGGTGTCGTAAGCGAGAGTGATCGAGAAGAGTATAAGAAAGAGGTCGATCGACCTTAAAAGGAGAAACACCCTTAAAGATAAGAAGACCGCGAGAGACCACCAAGTGAAGCGTTCCGCCACCTCTTCTGGCATCGGTGCTGTTGCTCGGCACAGCTCATGCATTATTAAAGCCATGTATTTAGCCGATATGGGTATGCAAAGCAAGACGTAAGCCGCAATAATAAGCGTACAGGGAAGAGGGAAGCAGGAGGAGGACGAGTAAAGAGGTGGGCAAATGGAGAGAAGGAAGCTTGGATGAAGAAGGAGGGAGAGGACGGTGGTTTGCTGGGTCGACGGAAAGGGGCTTGGTACACACGCTTGGTTATTATGTATAAGAGGTTGTGGTGCACGCGCACGTGGATAACAACGCGTAGAGACACGCACGCACACAGGGACGCGCGTACTGTCCGGGATTTTGTGCGAAGGAGGGGTGTGACAGAAAGGAGGGTGCCAGGAGGGTGAAAAGAGAGAGAACGACTCGCTCACCTATGGTGCCCCCTATGGGCGGGGTGTAGAGATGGGGCGTTTGCGCTTGCGTCATCGTGCTGATGGTGCCCAGGGAGTCGTACAGCTCGGCGGAGGTGGCAATCGCGTTCCCGGGGAATCCTCCGTGTTCGTAGTAACCTCCGCCACCGCCACCTCCGCCGCCACCGCCGCCACCTCCGCCGTTACCACCGCCACCGCCACCTCCGCCGGTCCCAGCGCCGTTCGTACCGCCGCTCGCACCTCCGCCTCCTCCGCCAAGCTCGCTCAGGAGCTTGTGTTCGTCTTTGATGCTCCATTTACTCGACCACAGCTGCAACAGAAGCCGGATGCTCCAGGCAAAGTTCGAGTGTCGGGAGAACGGCTTTACGCGTTTAGGAGAAACGTCACAGATTCACTCGGCTGCCGGGATACTTTTCCCGATTCGCTCACTCGTTATCTTTTTGCCACTCTGTATTTATTTCAAACTTCTTACTACTTCTGCACTATTGCCTTGGTTAACCATACTTCGATCTACGTTTAAGTCTATTAACGTCCCAAATTAAATGAACAAGTTACTGCTTCCATAGCTACCGAATCACCCCCATCGTTTCCTGCAACGTCTGACCTACGGTGGTAGACCGCAGCGTGGTTCAGCTCCGAATAACGCTAAATGTGCACGAGCCATTGGTTCCGATCTCCCTGCGATCTATCTTGGTTCTAAGAAAGTCGCTATCGGAAAGGAAATTATGTCCAAAACAATTATCCCAACGAAATAATAACAATTCACTACATGTCGTGTCTGTATCATGGTCTAACAAAAAATCACCCAACTAAAAAATCTCCCTGACAGAATAAAACAATATATCATGACCAAATTAATTTGCAGTACGTGGACGAAGTCGAACCCAATATATAACAGCCACACACATACCACATTCAGAACGGTGTCCACATAATGACAGAAGATACGTACGTTCGAATACAATTGGTCGCCGTTGTAATTGCTTCTCTGTCTCTTCAAGTCGTCCTCGGGATGATCGTTCAGGTCTCGATTGTCGTCTGAAATGAGATCGACATCTGCAATGCGGTCTCGTGTCATATTACCGGAGGAAAATCAACGAAAATCGGCTCTTTGTGTTCGTATACAATTAACGGGATCGCGGTATCAAAGCCCCGATGGTGGTCCGCGTTGGGACACGATAATCGAGGGACACCGGTCCGCGAAACGAGTGCCCGACGAATTCATCTCCCAACGCGATTCCCGGTTTATCTGTGTCAGGGAACGTACGCGGCTCTCCTGTTGGCCGCGTATTACTCACGGAATCAAGACACAAATTAAACGTGGCCGCACGTGAAACTAAATTGAATCTGTCGGACGGATTGAACGCGCGGTTCGCGCATAGACGGTGTATGGCATTGATAGATAGAGAAACAATTTCGATTCCATTATATGTCTTTATTATCTCCTGGCCATCCCGTCGCGTCGGTTTAATATAGAAACAAGTACATACGTGCCAGCGTTGGAACATCGCTGGATAAATGGTGTGGGTTTCGAGACTGGGGATGTTCGACACTGATGTGCTCTTTTGGACGCAGGAGTACACGGTTTTAGGGGTGTGAAGATTTCCAGGTATAGGAATGTGATGTACAGATTGGTGGATAAGAGTTTCGGGGTTATAGGGATTTGGGGGACAAGGATTAGGGAATATAGTAATTCGCGGATATCCAAATTTGGGAGTGCAAGTATGACGAATAGGAATTTGGGGCTGTGGATTGTGGAGGATATGTGGATTCGGAGACGTGGGAATTTGGGGGTATGAAGATTTGGGAGTGCAAGGATTCGGCGATGTAGGCTTTCGACGATACAGAAATTCAGGGATATAGAAATTCGGAGATGTAGAAATCTGGGGTTGCGAGGATTCGAAGGTATAGGTACTCGGAAATGCAGGATTATGGGGTCGCAAGGATTCGGTGATGTAGGCTTTCGACTATATAGAAATTCGGAGATGTAGAAATCTGGGGTTGCGAAGATTCGAAGGTATAGGTACTCGGAAATGCAGGATTTTGGGGTATGAGGATTTGGGAGTGCAAGGATTCGGCGATGTAGGCTTTCGACTATATAGAAATTCAGGAATATAGAAATTCGGAGATGTAGAAATCTGGGGTTGCGAGGATTCGAAGATATAGGTACTCGGAGATGCAGGATTTTGGGGTATGAGGATTTGGGGTCGCAAGGATTCGACATAGGAGACATAAAATCTCGGAGATATATAAATTGTTAAATATAAGATTTCGAGGAGGTATAGGCACTTGGAGGTGCAAAGACTCTGACATATAGAGGTCTGGCAACCTTAGAGTCTTCAGAGGCAGAAGTATCTGAAGGCACATACAGGGTGTATAAAAAAGGTCGGAACCCTTGAATATTTCGAAAAATATAAGTTTTATCAAAAAATGTTTCAGACAAAAGTTGTAGGGTTTAAAAAGTTCTATTTACTGGCAATATCATTTTGACCTTGAAGAGTCACTGGAAGGTCACTTTAATTTTTTTAAATGGAACTCCTTATATATTTTTGCATATTCTTGTAGCTTACCTCAAGAGCTTTTTAAAACTCTATGATAAAGTTTTTTTTGATTAAGAACTCTTTGAGTTATTAAGGTTTGAAGGTTCCAATATTTTGAAAAATTACAAAATATCTTACAAAATATTCATTTTTCAATAATCTTACCCTAATACTTTTATGCACAGAATAATGAGATAAATTGACTGGCGTAAAGAAAATTAATTAATTAATTATTGAAAATTTATTTACTTATTTTTTTTTAAACAATTGTGTATTTTCTTTAGAAACATTTTTGATAAAACTTATATTTTTCGAAATATTCAAGGGTTCCGACCTTTTTTATACACCCTGTATATTTGGAGATACACTTCAATATAGAGATCCATCGATATAGAAATTCAAAGATAAAATAATTCATATATACAGAAAATAGTATCCTACAGAGTATCCCGGGTTACAGGTACGCAGGAGATCCCAGATACAGGGAGCATAGACGGTGTACGGCATTGATAGAGAAACAATTTCGGATCCATTATACGTCTTTATTATCTCCCGTCCATCCTGGCGGTTTAATATAGAAACAAGCACGTGGTATGAGTGTCGGATCGGTGGATAAGTGGTATGGGTTTCATCGAGTGGGTGGGGAGGATGTTGGACACCGGTGTACCCTTTTAGTGGCCGCCGCGAGGGTGGTGGACAGGGAAGGACGAAACTGACCGACGATTCCAGCCGGAGACCGGGGTGGGGAGGGAAAAACGGACGAGGTAGGGGTAGATGGTCCAACGTTTGGGTATCTCGAATAATTAAATGACCATCCGAGGGTAGATGGGTGGAGTAGGTAGCATAGGGCTCGTTAAACCTCCCTGTCAAGTTGTGATTGTCCGGCAGGCCGACGGTCCCGACCATTCGAGCGGCAGGGTTTGTTCCTGGACCGCTATAAAACCCCCGTTTCAAACACGCCGCGTCCGGGGTACCGTGGCTTTCCATGAACTTGCTCGAATTTTACGATTCGATCGGCCGAGTTAATCGTGCTCTCTGGTATCTACAGAGCGGACGTTGCTTCTCGTGTAACGTTGCAACGCGATTTCATTAGAGTTTAGGACGCGTACGTGGATTCGTTTAATGGCTCTCGTTTGGCCGGAACGCAAGAACCTCAATTAGGGATGCAGCATCAAGTTCAATATCCTATTCTACTCAGAATTCTGATACAACTTTTATCACCGAATATATTTGGTACTTCACTATTTCTTCTTTTTCGCTATACGTCTTTAAACAAATAATAAATATTAGGTTTTAGATAAACGTAATCAGGGTTGTGACAGAACGACAGCACCAGAGGTGAAGTCCACATGTCATCACATGGTCAAACTGATGTAACATGATCTAATTTAATTTGATCGACAATTTTGTCGTTTGAATCTATTCTTGCTCAAATATCAAATGTGACATGGACTGAAACTTCAATCTATATTCAGCTAATAAATGAAGTTATTTAATTAGTAATAAGTTACGTATCAGATTGTGTTTGTCGTTAAAATAAATATATCAAACGATAGTTGTAAAGAGTTTGGATTCGAACCAGTTCACAATAAAAGCCGAGAGTAAAAGGGAGATTATTACATCTTTCGTCGGTCGAAGTTCATCGATAGGCCGATAAATTTATCGGGCCGAATCGTGCGGCACGCGTTATGCTGTCTAATGCAAATTCTTGTAGCTATTGCAAAATTACGGTCACTGGTGCTCGACAGATTTGACAGTGGTTGAGTTATGGCGGAAGGAAGGTCAGCGTTTCTGCCCCCCTCGAAAAGAGCACTAAATCGAATAATTCGATTGATGTCCGTGAGGGCAAAACGTACGCGAGTAAGCGAGCGTTCGCGTTATTCGAAAGCAATTGAGTCAATGTTAAGCAATACAATACACGGGTAATAATGGACTCTGGGGTGAATCTGGTCCCGGTGTGTCCCCTATATCCAACGTCCACGAATATAGGGTGGGACACGACGGCCTTTTGGATTCTGTATGGGGCAAAAGCGCGCAGATGTAACGCGACAACAAACAGCCCCGATAGATTGCAATGCTTCCCTCGAGAGGTTGTTCGTAAATTCGTAATAAGCCCCGGGGATTCTTCGATTCGAGGCCGCCTTAGCTGTACCGAACACATAAATAACGATGTCACTGATTTCGCAAGTTCCCAAGAATCCCTGTTTTCGATCACCGTCGCGAATAACTTTATCCATTCGAAACGATTGCCATTATTATTACAGAGCGATCCTAACCTCTCAAATATATGGACTCTCAAACATATCGAACCTTACGATAGCCTTTGAATCAGTTTCTTCATCAAACACTATCCACAATATCTTCCAGTATCATATCTACCAATTCCACAATAAATTTTTCTACCCCTAAAAATAGTTCTTTCTAACCTTTTTCTAACCTTTCTTCCAAAAGTACCATTTTGTCGAAAGGTCAAGTCAAACCGAATTCCAGCGATTACAAAACAAAAAGGAAATATCTGCGGTTTCTCGAAGAAGTAAAAAAACAGTAGAATACCGATCGGTTCCACATATCGTGGCGATGTTCCGGTTGTTTCGCGAGCTTATCATCCGGCGAGCATCGGATGCGTACAATGTATCGCGCGCGCGTTCACCGCAAGGTGTTGCTCGTTGAAATTCCAGCCGGTTAAGAGGCGCGCGGATACATCGATGATCTCCCTGGAGGACAGGGAGACTAATGTGTCGTTGGGTCCCGGATAGAAGCCGCTGTGGTCTGTGAAGTTTATAATCTAATACGCGTACCCTCGCCAGGCCGCAAAACACTGAGTGCTCTTGCCGCGGACGCGACCACTTTTGCGACCGCATATTGCCGCTCTCATAATCCGATTATATCGAATTACTCGCGTACCATCGGCATCAGCTCGCTGACTACGAATCGATACTTGTATGTGTGTTGGATACGACTCTGCGATATTCCGCGGGACTTTGATCGACGACGAAACGACCCCTGCAACGATTGTTTTTGCCATTCGATGCAATTTCTTACCGAGTTATACGACTTTAGAAAAATTTTTGTGGATGATGCGGGAATAAGAATTTTGAGTTTAATTCAGGATTCGAAGATGGGAAAAATATTCTTTAAAAACTTCTTCAAGTCTTCTGCTAAATTTCAGATAATTTCATGACTTGACCTTCGACATTATGCACTTCTAATCATTAACCACGGACGAAATTAGCATCAAGGAAACAAAGCCAATGGTCGATTCGATGCAGCCAGGATGTGGCTTCGTAGAAAGAATACTCGAAAAAAGAAATTGCAAAGTCCTTCGTTTGAAACAGGGTCAGCCACGTGTTGGGTGTACACGGCACGTGTCGGGAATATTTCGGGACACGTTATTCACGCAATGACAGCAGAATGAATCGCGGCACGTGTTGGTCGACGTTTGACCGATAACTTGGTCGTGTGTAGCTAATCTCGGTTGGCGTCAATGTGCCCAACGAAATTGTCCGATTGCAGGCAAACATTTACCCTAGTAATTGTTTGGAGTAGCTGTTTAAACAATAGCCTTTAAGACGCGGTAGAAGGCAGACTCTTTTGTCTTTAATAAGCGAAAATTTCGAGTTGAGAGGAGGAAGAGACAATAGAGCTCGCAAATTGAGAAAGACGAGCTGTGTAACGTGCCACGGCATCGTTCCTCCGAAAAGTGTTCAACTTCTTCATTGTTGTTGACTCCCGGCGAAATTCGCGCGATATCTCGTTTCTTATGTAACTATTGTCAGTGAAATATAGCCGCGATGCCTTCGATGCGATCCGACGTTTATATAAGCTCTTTTTTCTCTAACTGCACGTCGCACCGAACGTTCACCGTTTCCGAGGCGGCTTCGCGTGACGTTACGGCTGTCCGGAGCGGACAAGAGTTAATCCCCCGGATCGAAGCGACCGATCGGACGAGTTATCGCGGGGGTCGAAAGATCATCGGCATCGCGAACAATTCAATGACTCACCGTCGTCGGAACGTTTCCGCTTGATGCTGTTGCCGTTGGGATCCTGATGGTGCGCCGGGATTCCCAGGATGCCGCTAATGCTGTAAGCGTTGGGAGCGGTTGCAGCCGGGTGACCCGCTGCAGTTGCAGGTGCATGGGCTATCACCGACACGGAACCACCTGATCCCGGCTGACCTTGCTGCTGACCTTGCTGCTGCTGCGCCTGCTGCTGCTGATGCGCGTGTTTCGCCTTCTCCGCCGCTTTGTTCCTCACGATTCTGCGAACGATATATCAACGATCTGTACTCTTGCCGGGTAAACCATCTTGTCGCGTGTACTACTTGCTGCAACCTCTGATTCGCCACTTTTCAGTTTTTACTCTTTCGAATGTTTGGATTAGGGAACTTCATGGATTTGAGAATTCATGGATTTTTAGGATCTTGGAACTTTAGAGAGAGTGGAAATTTTAGGACTGTAACTTTGGGAACTTAGGAGAGTGTGGGACAGATGGGATTTTGGGAGGTGCAACTGGGATCTTGGAACTTTGGAACGTTGGATGTTTAAGACTTGAGACATTGGGACTTTAGGGATATGGGACATTGAGAGTGTATTTATAGGATGGACACTTTGGGAACTTAGGAGTAGTATGGACCTTAGGACTTTGAGAGATGTAATTAAGGTTTTGGAAGTTCAGAACTTTGGGACGTTAGAAGTTCAGGACTTTAAGACTTTGAAATATGGGAGACTTAGCAGCTTAGAGAGACTTAGGTTTTGGTTAGATGAAAATGATAGCCTTGGAGAAATAAAGTAGAGGTAGAGTGTTTTGTCTGAGACCTGTCAGTGGTAGAGATAGACAGGATCTAATTGCAGAAGACGGAAGGCTCGAGTACAAGCGAGAAAGCCAGTCCCATGCGCCATCTAGTGGCGGCGAGTGCAGTAAACTGCCTCAGGGACTTCGAAATCTTTGAACATAGTGAACTTTAAATTTCTGGAAACTTCAGTCTTCCGAAACATGTAACATCAATAACATATGACTATGAATTCAGATTACTCTATTGCTTTCAGAATTTGTCTGCGCTTCTGAGACATTGTTCCAACTCAAAGATTTCCCCCGCAGATAACAAGAAACAAGATAGCGATCATCCCGTTAGCAGCCAGGGGTTACCGGATGATTAATTACGATTAGAGGCGCACAATCATTCCCCGAGAAACCCACCTCGTCTAGGGGATTCCGTGTGCAGATGTTCTATGTTTACGTGTGGGTGTGCTGAGGAACGCGTGTCGCCATTGTCCGTCGGAGTGTGCACCTTCGATACGGAATAGTTACGGTGACTGTGCGGAACGGTCGCGTATCATAATCGCATCAAGGAGTCCCGCCAGACATCGGCCGGGTATAACGAAGTTCCCGGTGCCTCCCCGTACAGTGCCAGCATCCGGCCGTACACCGACTGCTTATTATCCGTGATATATTGTGCGTGCGGTTTCAATGGTCAGCCGGGCCGACGACGGTATCAATTATTCCGGCGAATATTCACGGCAGCGTTGTTAATCTTGCCGCGTGTGTGCGGAGCCACGCCACGCTTCGCGGAAGAAGCTGGCGCGAAGTGGACGCGGTCGCTGGTCATCGACTACGCCCTCTGTGAGCTTGCTAGAGCTCGTGGAACGGAAGTGACACTGGCAAAACGCTTTCGAAATTGTTATGTTAGGATATGAACGATCCATTCACTGAGACATGATTTTTTTACATGTGGAAGGGTTACTTGGACTTCTGCATACAGAGCTACGCTAACTTAATTATATCGTCTGTTCTGTTTCTTTTTGATCGACTTTAATGCAAGGAACATGTAAACCACCTGGTCTTTCTTCATTTTCACAGAATAAACTTGGTCTTGATCAAGTTCACATTTGGATTAGATAAATAGTCTAATCCAGTCTCCTCATATTTGGATCAAATAGTGTATACGACCTTGGCTCTTTCGATAGAAACGAGACTTTGATTGCTCTTAGAGCTCATCCTTTCATATAGGAACATACCTATCACACTCTTCAATGATATTTTTCAAGATATACATAATTAAACTTTGAGAGCAACCTACATAATTAGATTGGAAGTGAAAGAGACGTGCTGATCACAACGGTGATGCGTTAATGTGGACGCTTTCAGTGTATGATAAAAGTAGCAGCATGATGGGAATAGAATGGTTTCCACAAGATAATGGGTCAGTGGTTTCGCGTCGGGATGGGCCAGCGCGTAATGGATCGACATTAAGTCGTTCGTTTCTGTCGTGGATGTGTTTGTGGGCTAGGTAATCGTGGGGGTGCGAGCTACGGCGATCAATCAGATGACACCTGTTGCCCGATCTCCCTGGTTCGTTCGCCACCTTCGCCAATTCACAACAATTAGCAACGATCCTTATCAGGGTTAGACTCTGGGGTGGCTGGTTACCAACGATCCTAAATCGTTGTGCTGCCAGCCGTTCAATGTCCTGCTACGGAATTTGCTTTAATCTACCAGGGTGTAGCACGCTATTATTAATCATCACATCTCTACTATAAATTTATTAGGTTAAATGAATTTGTTAGAACTCAATCTTTAATATTCTTTCATGTTATGTGACTGTTGCATATTGAGGCTCTGAGCTAAATCTTTCTTTTGAAGTTCTAAAATGGAGTTTTTCTTGAGGTCCTAAGATGTAGTCTTTCTCTGAAGTCCCAAAATATGGAGCTCCATGAAGAATTCTTGAATTCTCAATTCTCAAATCCTAACTTAACCCTAATCTTCTCTAAACGTTCCTACTCTAATCCTACAGGTTTTCTATAGGTTTTATATATGCACAATTAAGCACCGGATCTTGCAAAAAATCGAAAAGCGACTATAATATCCTCAGTCGGTAATAACGCAAGAATGCGGACGCCGTTTGGCGCACGAGGACTAAAATCCTGTCTCCTGAATAAACAACGCAGCGAATCGAGTTTTTAATTAGTCAAATGCGGAAAGCCGGATCAATCTAGGAACGATGGAAATCGTGTTCGCGTGGCTTCCGCGAATCGCGATAAAATGTAACGGCCCCGGTATAATGAGCACGATCGGCGATCTAATAAGTGTAACGACGGAGAACGTTCGTACAACAGGTGCAGATTTTATCGACGTACAGATGGTGCGAACCGTTGCCACACGTTGCCGTTTCGAGTGCCGAACGAGGCAGAAGCATTCCACATGAAACTCATCGCCCGAGCCATTCCTCTCTTCTAATTAGCATCGCGTTCGCTGCTACTTGCACGATGCATTTATAAGTGTACGAACGACCGTTAGCGATTCGGTACCGACACGGGTTGCATGATTTATGTAACTTACACGTCGCGAAATTTACATGAAACAGGTCTGCCTTAATTCTGAGGCCGAACGGGTGCGCGTTCCTCGTTCGCGTTAATCATGCGGCGATATCGCTGGAAAAAATGGAAGCGAATCGATTTTCGATGATCAACTTCAGATGTGTTTATTTTAAAACAGGAAACGTTAAGGGTTCTTTATGGAGGAAGGATAATTTAAGGTTTTATGCGGAGGAATCTAATGCGGAGGAATTTAACGCGTAGGGATCTAGTGCGTAGGAATTTAACGCGTAGGAAGTTAACGCGTAGGGATCGAACGCATAGGAAGTTAACGCGTGGGGATCTAATGCGTAGGAATTTAATGCGTGGGGATCTAACGCATAGGAAGTTAACGCGTAGGGATCTAACGCATAGGAATTTAACGCGTAGGGTTCTAACGCATAGGAAGTTAACGCGTGGGGATCTAATGCGTAGGGAGTTAACGCGTAGGGATCTAACGCATCGAAATTTAACGCGTAGGGATCTAACGCATAGGAAGTTAACGCGTAGAGATCTAACGCATAGGAATTTATCGCGTAGGGATCCAACGCATAGGAAGTTAACGCGTAGGGATCTAACGCATCGGAATTTATCGCGTAGGGATCTAACGCATAGGAAGTTAACGCGTAGGGATCTAACGCATCGGAATTTAACGCGTAGAGATCTAACGCATAGGAATTTAACGCGTAGGGATCTAACGCATAGGAAGTTAACGCGTAGAGATCTAACGCATAGGAATTTATCGCGTAGGGATCCAACGCATAGGAAGTTAACGCGTAGGGATCTAACGCATAGGGATCTAATGCGTAGGAATTTAACGCGTAGGGATCTAACGCGTAGGGATCTAATACGTAGAAATTCAACGCGAAGGGATCTAATGCATAGGAATTTAACGCGTAGAGATCTAATGCGTAGGAATTTAACGCATAGGGATCTAATGCGTAGGAATTTAACGCGTAGGGATCTAACGCATAGGAGTTCAACGCGCAGAGATCTTACGCACAATATAGATCTAACTCACAGGGATCTAATCAGTAAGAATTGATCACGTCAACACCTAGTATGTAGAGATTTAACACATGTAGACGTCACATATAGCAATAACATGTGGTGATCCAACACGTGGTCCTCAGTAACCGAGTAAACTAAGATACCAAATAAAAATTTGTGACGACAACCTGAATAAGTCAAACAATGATGGGGAAATATTCTTTCATGAAAGTTTGAGTAACATTTCCTGAAGCTGCCTTTACAGCAGCGTGAAACGAAAAGAGGGTGAAGCTGTCGTTGGTGGAAAATCACATGGCGGTTTCGATCAGGGGTATGGGTGTACGGAAAGCTCGCCAATCCTTCGCGACAGTGAACAAGGAGGGATTTCTCCGGCTTTCGATGAAGTTCTCAGTCGCACTTACGGTTACGACGCCTCGGAGAAACCAGAGGTGGCGCCTGGAGGAAGGCCGCGCAGAATTATGAGGGTAGAGCGTGTCGAGGGTGCCACGTGGGAAGAAGCTATGCCTCCCCTGGCGCCATCAGATCGTTCCCCAACGGCCACTCCTGAACTAAACTGCTCGACTATCAACCCTGAAGTGCCACCAACCGCCCTCGCAACTCCACTTTTACTTCATCCTCCTTTTAAACCTTTCGATGCAACTTCGCGATTCGAACATGGCTGCTGAGCTTTCACAAACTATTTCCTGTCACCAGTATAGTGATGGTAATCATCACTTCTCACAGTTTAGTGATGTATTTACATACATTTGAAATTTTCAATAATTGTCATGTTGTCAATACGTCATAGACTAATAAAGGAATTATGTCAATAATCACCCGATGTCACCGTGAGTATAATAACCCGTGCATTGTTTACTTCGATCAGGATGTTTTTAAGACACCGTACCATAACGAGGTCGATACTTTAAAGACACTTTCGTCTCCTCAACGTAAAATCGCAAAGACGTTCCGTGAGTAAGAGCAGAATAGTTGGTACGAGGAGGATGAGGTTCAGCCGTGCCACGGCTCTGGAACCACAAACTTTAATGTCGGCATTACTTTTATGCGCGACTTTATGCCAAGTATCCCATCAAATATATGACCCGCGCTCCTGTACGCTTCCCGAGGGGGGGCGAGCACCTCCAAACGCTCCCGAACGCTCCCGCCAACCCTCGTTTCTACGCGCGCGGCTAAATTATTGCGAATAAAACTTTATACTCAAATTACCTCTACGGCAACTTTATCGCATTTCGCCGGTAAAACTCCCCGACCTCGCCACCCTCTGACAGTTCAACCCCCCGGCTTCTCGGCGTTCGGTGACTGGAAGGACTTCAATTTTCTGCCGGGGTTAATTTCTTCGGATTAAATAGCGACTCTGTCGATGCCATTTTTTGGAGACATTTTTTAATATGGCCAGACATTTCAGGGGATGTGGTTTTTTTTATATTTCTGATTCAACAGGTTTGAGGGCGGCATTGACTTTTTATGAATTTTGTTATAAACCGTAATTAATGTTTAAACATTTTGCAGTACTGTAATGTATGTACATTTTAGTTTTTCTCTGTTGCAATAAGAACGACTGTCTCAAAATATATTTTAGTGAGCAATGACATCAATGTTTTCATCTATGAAGGTGCAGAAGTGCAACATAGGGTTTTATATGCTATTTTGATGTTTAATTTTGTATACAATTCTGGAATATCTGAAGGATGTTCCACTAAAATGTGTACAAAATTATTTGACTTTTTATGAATTTTGTTATAAACTGTAATTAATGTTTAAACATTTTGCAGTACTGTAATATATGTACTTTTTAGTTTTTCTCTGTTACAATAAGAACGACTGTCTCAAAATATATTTTAGTGAGCAATGACATCAATGTTTCCATCTATGAAGTTGCAGAAGTGCAACATAGGGTTTTATATGCTATTTTGATGTTTAATTTTGTATAAAATTCTGGAATATGTGAAGGATGTTCCACTAAAATATGTACAAAATTATTTGACTTTTTATGAATTTTGTCATAAACCATAATTAATGTTTAAACATTTTGCAGTATTGTAATGTATGTACATTTTAGTTTTTCTCTGTTGCGATAAGAACGACTGTCTCAAAATATATTTTAATCAGCAATGACATCAATGTTTTCATCTATAAAGTTGCAGAAGTGCAACATAGGGTTAATGCATATATTTAATTTTGTATAAAATTCTGGAAATGTGTGCACAATTATTATAATATAATTTAGTAAACAGATGTTATGTAACTGCAAGTTATATACGTAGAAAGTTGCCGGGTCGATTACGGTTAAATCCAGTCGTTCATGGTGCTAACGCGCGTGACTTAAAAGTTATTACGCCCCATTATATTTGGGAGAGGATTGCGGGGGATTTCGGTCGTCTTTGGAGGATTTAGCATCCCCGGGCAGATGCTTCGCGAGCGTGTAGCATCGAAACGGAAGTCCCGTTTCTCTTTAACCCAAAGTCAAGGAAAGAGAGGCAAGACGGGAATGGGATCCAGGGTTGAGAGGACGAGAGAAAGAGGGTCACGGAACGGGCGCGAGGGAAAGAGTCGCAGAACTATTTCGTCGAGCTGTAGACACAATACGGGACTCGCTCCACGGCCATTGTACGCCCTTCAGAGGCACACAATGGCTGGAAAAGGTGTATCCTGATATTCCGCCACCTCTCGAGAGGCTGTAATATACCCCGAGCGTGCTGTACTCGCCGCTTCCCGGCGTACTACGGTGTGATTCTTGAACAAAAGCTACTCCGGAGGAAGCGGGGTTTACCGTTTCTGTTGCCAGTGTTACCTTTCGCGGCCAGGCTTAATTATTTTTACCAGCTTTCTGCCCGTGATCCTGAATGCTCCTGGCAATCGACGATTCCACTTTACTCTCACAGCAATGTAACGAATTCCTCACATCATCCATGATCCACACCACATCATCAAGTTTATAAGTTGTCTCATACATATTGTATCTCCATAACCACTAACCCTGTAATCTCCTGATACAACGAGAGTACCATGTAATCCGAACCAAACGACAGAATAACGATCCCAAAACCAACCCGAAGAATACGATGAAAGCGAAGATTTTGGAGGGTGTACAGGAAGCCAGGTATGTGTTAGATTAAAGCAGAACACCGTAGCAGGCACCCTAACACCGCATCGCAGTCATTTTGATGAAGTGTCTGGCCCTTCTCCCGGTACTCAGGGACGAGTATATTATTATATCCGGGGACGTAGTTCGCATTGTCAAACAGCAGCTGCTTGCTCCGTACACACAACTATATTAACTGTGACACCGTACAACCACCGTGACGCGTACGTGTGTGTTCAGAACCGCGCAAAGCGTGTTTGTGTGTTTGTTTGCGATGGCTGGCGTACGAGCAACAAAAGCCGCTCTTCCAACAATGATACCGGCGAGTCAACAGTCACGAGGATACCACTCTAAGCACAATGTAACACACGATTTATAATATATCGTCTCTACCGACACCTCTCTCACCCCTCGGACCAGAGTCAAGAGGACATAAAGTCTATCTGCCGGGCCATTATGCGTTTCGAGCCTCGCTGATTTATACCTGACTCCCAAAATCGATACCCGGGGGCTCTTATGAAGTTGTCGATCCTTTAAATTCTTTTAATCTTACGGTCATTTGCTTTCCTATGCAAATAACCACCCTTGGTTTCCGCTATTTGATGTCTAGCTTTCTGACATCTGGGGATCATTCTTTTCGATTCACTTTGTCTTTTCTTATGGTTCATGTTCTACTATTTTGATGGTCGATTTTATTTGACATTTAGCTTTCTATTTAATATCTAGCTTTCTGACATCTTGTGGTGATTATTCTTTTTGATTTAGTTTGTCTTTTCTCATAGTTCATGTTCTACAATTTTGATGGTCGATTTTATTTGACATCTGGCTTTCTATTTGATATCTAGCTTTCTGACATCTTGTGGTGATTATTCTTTTTGATTTACTTTGTCTTTTCTTATAGTTCATGTTCTACAATTTTGATGGTCCGAGATTTTATTTGACATCTAGCTTTCTATTTAATATCTAGCTTTCTGACATCTTGTGGTGATTATTCTTTTCGATTTACTTTGTCTTTTCTCGTAGATCATGTTCTACAATTTTGATGGTCGATTTTATTTGATTTGTAAGATTTTTGCTTCAGTTACCCTCTTATCAATGTTTCCATCTACGATACTTAAAAAATTTGAAGTCCATCAATAGCAAGATGATTCGTGTTTTGCCAATTACTCCAGGAAATAATTGAAAGGCGCTAGAATTTTTGCACTGGAAGATTGTGTTCGTCCTAGATCGTCGATAGGGAATTCTCAGTTCCAACGGATGGGCCGTGCCAGCTGACGCCGCCATTTCGCGCCACGCTCGATTACTAGGCACATTACGCTGGCCGCGTACAATAATATTCGATTAAACTTCTCCGTGATTACTTCATCGGAGATGGCCGATTAATCTTCGAATATCCGATGCTTCATTAACTGTCAATCACCGGCTTCATCGAGCTATTAAACGCTCGTTTCCGCGAGTCATCACTCGCCACGCTGAAATTCCATCTTTCCCTCGTTAGCGATATCGGCCATAGTACAGTCATGCAGTGCTTGCAATGGAATCTCTTCATCTTTCGTTTGATGCTTTCTTCAATTGTCAACACTCGACATAGTTAACCCTTTGCGAGAGGCGACTCTGTCACCATTTTATTTAATACAATAATTTGAATAAGCATTTTTTAACTGATTCTATAATATGAACCGTATGATGTATAAACCTAGTGAAACAAAGAATAGTATAAATTATTAGTAACCTCAAAAGAATTTAACTTTTTAACTTAAGTTTAAAAGTTGCTGTTTGCGAACAGTCAAATTACCTTCAAGTGAAACTTTGAAATTATACACGAGCTGTTTGACTATTGACTACAATTCTAAAGGCGCGAAAATTTGAAAAATTAGAGATGTACACCGTCCGGTGAACAATTTTGACGGTGCACCGGCTGAGTAACTTTAGTATTCCAGCTCTCGGCCAAGAACAAAAGGGGACGAAGCATTATGGGCTGGCAGAGTAGGCGGCCATCCGGTTTCATTGCGGTTCCGTCTGTCCTCTGACGTTTCCACGGCAACCCGGATTGCGTATCTCGGTCGGTACAGGCTCCTCTTCATCGTCGTCTTTCCTGTCGTTGTTGCTGCGGTTGTCGTCGTCGTCATCGACGTTCAACCACCGCACTCCGTCTCTCGTATCGTTTTCCCTTCGTTCGACGTTGGGGACACGAAGGACCCGTAATTGTAACTTCATTTGAGGCTAATTTCGGTCGAGGGGAAGGGAGTATGATGAAACGCGGTAATAATTGCGTTATCCAGACAAAGGACGGTTATGGATACGCGCCGTCGCTGCCGCTCTGAACGCGGAGCATCATCCCCGAATCCTCCGTCCAACCCCGAGGGTGCTCTCCGTTAAGGTAGGAGGGGTCTTGCTCGTTCTGCAAATATGGCTGCTTTAACGAAACTTCAACGTGCACCATATTGTTTCAATCCGCGTGTGCTGCTTTTAACCCGCACTACCCTGCTACTTTACAGCTTATATTCGCCGACACTCACGTGATTTCTATCTTTTATTTGTATTATTACTGTACTTGAATTTTATTTGTACTTCAATTCGAATGTAATTGTAATCGAAACATTTCAAAGTTTGGTCACATGTCTTTGCTGTTTTGAAAAATACATTGCAATTATACTATGTATTTATTTATTATGAAAGTACCTGAGCTGCACTCAGTTCATATAAGTTTAGAAACCGTATTAAATGTGACAATATTGTATGATACTCTTAGAGCGATTGCAATATGAAATCTGCAGTATGAAGCTTGATATCAACATAACCTTCGCAATAAAGTCATCACATGTATCTAAAATCCGTTGTATCTACAATAATCTCATCTCTATAATAATTTCAGTCCTATAATCATCTCAGGTACTACTTCGCCAGACATAAAATGCACAGTGACAAAACAAGGTCAAGACGATGTTCCACGTCGTGAAGAATCAGCGAACGAAGACTCCCGCACAGTCGATGGAATGGTAAATAAGGCAGTTCGGTAGGCAGGCGTTATTTATGGGGATGTAATTTAATAAGCGAAAGATGAACAGGGAGATAGCAGTGACGTCGAGCGGAAAGCCGAAAGTGGCATGAAAGTAGCAGCCATCCTATTGGCGGCCACCCTTGTTCCTGGCACGGTGGAGAACAGCCGGCCATATGGCTTGGCTGCTTCTGCGCCGCTCACGGCGTTGCTCCGCGAGGTTCCGGGGGTGCGAAATGATATGGAAGTAATGGAGAGCAAAGGAGACCCAGGCTCCTCCACGGGAGATTGACCCGATACCGGGAACGGGATGGAGCACGCGGAACAGTGCGATGACAGATTGATACAATTCCATCGAGATTCGACGCGACAGATTTCCTACCAACTGTTGTTGCCTGGATGGTCATTACGTCGAATTAAACTAACGGGACGAGATAAATGATGAAGCGATTCTTTAAGGACGAATCATGAAATAATTCAGACGTGATCTGGGTTCGGCCTTTTGCTCCACTTTATTTCAATTATTTTCTATTTGACAAAAATGTTATTGGTTACTGGTCTCAAACATTAGAGAAAGTTGATCAGTAAAGTTATAGAACTATAGTTTCTGTTTAGAAACACAAGTTTGGAGGTCCAAATGTTACCTTCAAGTTCTAAACAATAATCATTGTTTAACTACGATAAGAAATAAGAGAATGAAATTACAAATGTATATGATAATAATATTTGCAAGTAGAGAATGCTTAAATCAGTCTCAAGTTTTCAGATCAGTATGAGACCACAGACATATGGACACAAGGTGACATGTCTGTTGACATATTTCGTCTGTGACAAGATAACAAGTAGTATTTTTTGTTTCTGTCAGGTGTAATGCAATATACATGTACATATACATATACATATTCATATACATATACATATACATATACATGTACATATAGAAGGTGTAATACAGACATAGACATAGACATAGACATAGAGACAGAGACAGAGACAGAGACGGAGACAGAGACAGACATAGACATAGACATAGACATAGACATAGAGACAGACATAGATATAGAAATAGACATAGACATAGAGACAGACATAGACATAGACATAGACATAGAGACAGACATAGACATAGACATAGAGACAGACATAGGCATAGACATAGACATAGACATAGAGACAGACATAGACATAGACATAGAGACAGACATAGACATAGACATAGGAATAGACATAGACATAGAGACAGACATAGACATAGACATAGACATAGACATAGACATAGACATAGACATAGACATAGACATAGACATAGACATAGACATAGACATAGACATAGGGACATACACAGACACAGACATTTACATGTACAGATATAAAGATATAGACATTGAGTCATAAAATTTTCCGCGGTCATAGATGTCCTAAGAAAGAAAAATCGATTTTTTCGGCATCGAAAAGAATAGGCCGTGAAGGGGCGGAAGAAAGATGTGAGCGGAAGAAGAGCGAAACGAAGGGAGTCATCTTCCCTTAGATATCGACTAGGTAGCCGCAAGAAAGGGCGAACGCGAAGGCATACGCGAGAGCGTGACGTCGAGGGCTGCGTGGAGGAAACGAGAAGAAGGAGGCTGTGGAGTAAAGCCCTCGGGCGAACCTCGCTCCTTATCGATCTGCCCCTGAGACTTCCTCCAAGCAAGCAAGGCAGGAAGGAGAGTTTCGGGGAGAAACGCGAAGAGGAAGAGAGACCACAGAGAGTAGAACGGACCCCCTCTACACGTTCACTTTGTATACGTGTGTAAGATACAGCTCGGCCGAGAGACGGCTACTCGAGCGTGACTCCGCAACCGAACCCGAGCCTATCAATATTTCCTCCCGAAATCCTCCTCGCCGATGTTCCATCGCCAATTTCTATCCTCTTATTTTCGTCTCAGCCCTTAACCTCTGCGGCTTTCTACCCTTAGTCGATCGAGACTGGTCATCTTCAAATGTGTAAACTTTGCAACACTATTGCATTGTTCAGTAATTTGTTAAATAACTAGGTGTATTTTAGTATTTGACCACATTCTAGATTTTAGAAGAGGTTGATGAAGAAAGTTGATGGCGTCTGAAACCACTCATCAATCTGCAACGATCACATATCGCAAACTAGTTCATATTCTCGTGGAGAACCAAACACGCGATTTTCCTGACTTATTCCTTCCAGAAATTGAATGCAATTTGATCCAACAAAATCTGATGCTAACTGTCCATTTAATACCTAGTGTTAAAATCAGAAGAGCAAGTTAAAGTTTAATTAACAGGTCAGAGTTAAAAAGAGTTGTCTGCAAGAAGAAAAGAGGGTGAATCGCATGGTCCGATTCGGCAAAGCCAGAAACAAGTCTCGAACAGTTACCGTCCAATCTTACTCCCGTTTTTCGCCAGTTTTTCCGCTCTCCTCGATCCCGAGCTCATACTCAGGATATATAACTGTTATTTTTCGCGAAAGCCACTCCATTATTTCGCTCAGCTCGTCCGCTTTTTTCTGCCGGACCACCACCATCGCTTCCACCCGTTTCCTTTCTCTCCGCCTCTGTCTCTCGTTCGCAGCCGGTCCAGTTCCAAAGTGCCTCGGCGAACCAGGACAATACATTATATTAGCCGTATCATTATTTCTCCGCACGAAAGCTAGCTCGAAGCTAGAAAAACCGAGACACGCTCATAATGGGAGAAATCCCGGCGTGCTCGTGGTTCTCTGATATTCCCAGTTCCCTGTTTCTGCAACGAGAAACTTTGCTTCTCGTTTTGCTCGCTTACTCTGTTATGTTTGATAATGAATTTTGTAGGTTTCTGGATCTTTGGAATATCGTTCACGTTTTACTTAATTTAGGGATGTAGTTTAGGGACATAGTCGCTTTAGGGATATAGTCACTTTAGGGGTATAGTCGCTTTAGGGACATAGTCGCTTTAGGGACATAGTCACTTTAGGGGTATAGTCACTTTAGGGACATAGTCACTTTAGGGGTATAGTTATCTAAGAATGTAGGCATCTGAGAATATAGAGATCGAGGGATGTGAGAAATTCACAAATACCTTAGGTCTCTCGTTTGCTCGCGTACTCTGTTATGTTTGATACTGAATTTTATAGGTTTCTGGATCTTTGGAATATCGCTCAAGTTTTACTTAATTTAGGGATGTAGTTTAGGGACATAGTCGCTTTAGGGACATAGTCACTTTAGGGACATAGTCACTTTAGGGGTATAGTTATCTAAGAATGTAGGCATCTGAGAATATAGAGATCGAGGGATGTGAGAAATTCACAAATACCTTAGGTCTCTTACATACTTAGGCCTCTTACATTTAGGAGTCCCAGGGTATAGGGTTCTGGGGATATAAGGACCTACAGACACAAGGATCTAGGAATATAAGAATCCAGTTGTGTCATCATCTTCAAGAGTAGAGCTCCCAGGATATAGGGTTCTGGGGATATAAGAACCTACAGACACAAGGATCTAGGAATATAAGAATCCAGTTGTGTCATCATCTTCAAGAGTAGAGCTCCCAGGATATAGGGTTCTGGGGATATAAGGATCTACAGATTTAAGGATCTAGGAATACAAGAATCCAGTTGTGTCATCATCTTCAAGAGCTCCCAGGACATAGTCATATAAGGATGAAGGAATCTGAGGATGTAGAGACCTAAGCATGTAGCAACCTTGAGACACAGGTCCATATAGAGATCTCAAGACATATGCACATATGACACAAAAATCCCTGAATGTATAAATCACATGCTAGAGAAATGACAGAAAGTGTTGATCTAAAGATGCAGTGCCTCTAAAGATATAAGAGTTAGCTTTCATATAGAGTGACTAGATTATGGAACATTCATTGATTCAGCTCATAATAAGAGAGATCGATAAATCGGTGTAAACAATCACTTAAGGTCCAAGCACGTTTCCCGTGCAGTGCTTTCCAGGCAGTGGAGCATCACGCGACTCTATCCATTGCTCGGCGAGCGGAAATACATTTACCTACACGTAGATAGGACGGGAAGGTTGCGGGTTCGGTGTACGTGAGCGGGTGAAGGTAGGTTGGATAGGTGCACGTAGGTAAGGTGGGTAGGTAAGTATCCGCGGGGTAAGTTTTTCCAGGCGATCTGCTCTCCGGATTCAGATCAATACCCGCCATCTGGGCCGGGGGATATGGACGAGGAGGAAAAGGAGAAGGTTTCAGAGGACGCGAGAGAGAGAGTGGAGAGAAGGTGGAGGAGTCACTCGAGCAACAAGCCACCGCCGCACCCTCCGTTGCAATCCTAGACACATCGAAAACCTCGGTCAGAAAGCAATTCCTGTATATATGTACCTACGCCCACGTTTCACGCTGTCGTGAGTATGACGACAGCAACGACCTGGCGCTACTGTAAAGAACGAAATTATGCTCCGACGAACTTTCGAGTCTTTCTCAATGTTCATTCACTTGCTAATACTACGATTTTCTCGAGATCACGTGAAGAATATCGATTATTTAATCATGTTGCGTCAATTGCCTACCTGTCGCAACTACAATTGGACTAATAGAAAATTTCAAACCCTTCAATATCATTTGCAATGTGGACACATTCTCTACATGTACATATGTATATTCTATACGTGTGTGTATGTACTCATCCACAAGATGAGCCCCGACAGGTTGCAAACAGAATGAGGGTATTCAATTCTTTGAAGTAAAAAGACGTATGACTTCTCAAGTGTCTGGGCTAAAATTTGCTTACAACAGTTGTATACAGTTGTCAATACAAAGTAACAAGCAATACAAGAATATTAATACAATATAACAAGGAAAGTATTTCTTTCTCTAAGTGCAGAGAGCATAGAACAATCATCTCGTGGGTGTAGACCTATGTATACGTATACATAGGTACACCTTCATACAGTCTATTACCGTTACAAACTTTTTAGAAAGTTCAAAAAGATCGATGTTCTCGAAAGCCGATAACAGTAAAAGATTTAAATCGTCGCGTTTCCGCCTAACGCGTACCGGTTAATTTGCGTGCGTTTCCATTAACGGCGGTGGCCGACGGAAATCGCGTTAGCGGATTTCACTTGTATCCAATCCGATCCGCATTACGCTCGATTACATTATCAGGCTTGCGGGCTGGGTTCAGGAAAGAGGGAGAAGTAGGCGCGTACAGGGAACGAATAAAGCGGGAGATAAGGTCTTAAGTAGCGACTGATTAAATCTCGGGACATATGTGTACCCATCAATGACCGCCCCATCCCTTTTTCTCCGTTGTTCCTTTTCGACACGAGGGGCACTCGTTCAGTTTGCGCGGTGCTGATACGCTGTAATGCCGTCTCATGGGACCTCGCTCCCTGTTTCCTAGACCATCCCTTTACCAGTGGATTCTCGTCTTTCTAGCCGACCCTGTCCACCCGCTCGATCTAACGGGCGACGCAAAAACACTTGAATTAATCGGCCTATTCCCGGAGGAACCTGCCAAAGGTCAATAGGATCGGGGTGACGGACCGAGTGCACACTTTTATCTCGATGCAACGAGGGTTCTTCTTGCTGGATAACTAATCGGTCCCATTGGCCGTCTAAGGCATATGCTAGTCGTTTAATTCCTTCGCAACCTTTTCGACAATCAATTTCTTCGTCTGAACAGTTTACGAGGCAGAAGTGTTGAGGGCGTGCTTTTCACGAACGGTTGATTCTTTCAGTTGGGAACTTTCGGTGAAGTAGCGGTTCGATAGTTCCCCGTTTACGGGGCTTTACTGATACAGTGATACAGCGTTAGCATCGTTTACAAATCGTATCGTTAACCAAAACAAATTTGGTTTCTTTGGAAAATAATTTTCGAAGGATTTTCGACTATTCAGAGGTGTTTCAAGTCTTTCATTTTTTAGTACAAGACTGGGTGTAGATGTTTGAAGATCAATGTACGCATTGTGTTATTAAGTCACGTTACATGACAGTAGGTTTAGTGTTAATATTTCTAAGAATTGTTCATTGAACATGAATTTTATCGAAACAGAGGTGGCCATCAAATGGTCACGAAGGTCGAAGCAATCTTCGAAGCAAATGTGTCAAAGAGCATCAGTATGATTTTGGACTTACCGATTGATCGAGGAGACGGATGGCACGTTGTCTTGAGAGCAAATGCCTTCGGCCAGCAATCGATCCCTAATCTCCCAGGCGAACATCGTCGGGTTGTCCCTCTTGTAGTTAGCGATCGCCTCGACAACCGGTGGCGTCGCCACCTTAGGCTTCGAACCGCCTATCACGCCAGCCTTGAAGCTGCCGGTTTCGTAATACCTGCGAACAAAAAGACACTGAGCCGATAGATCTATGTCACGATTCTATTACGTTCCCTTTACAACAATCTCGTTACTTCTGACACCTTCGTTTATTATTACGCGTGCGATTCCATAAACCATTGTTTACGACATGCTATGAAATTCGACGCCTCCGATACTTCTCGATCTTGAGAATCACTTTTTATTTTAGAGTAACTGGTCGGGAATGATTCATGGCAAATTGTAATATAATTAGGCGTGGTGAAATAGGTATGTATAGGTATGATTTGAGAGATATTTTGTGATACGTTGTTATGTGTGGTACTTGCAATACGATTTTACTTGGGGTGAATTGATAGCGAGAGGGGCATTAGTGTTGAAGAGGTACGGCTATATTTTTGGGCACTCAAGTTCAAAGTCACGAATTTACAAGTTTTACAAGTTCCTCCAGTTCCTCAAGGTACTTAAATTCCTCAAGTTTCTCAAGATACTCAAGATTCTTAAGTTCCTCCAATTCCTCAAGTTGCAAGTTTTTCAAGATACTTAATTATAGTTCCTCCTCAAGTTCTTCAAGTTGCAACTTCCTTAAAGTACTCAAGTTTTTCAAGATACTTAATTATAGTTCTCCTCAAGTTCTTCAAGTTGCAACTTCCTTAAAGTACTCAAGTTTTTCAAGATACTTAATTATAGTTCTCCTCAAGTTCTTCAAGTTGCAAGTTCCTCAAAGTACTCAAGTTTTTCAAGATACTTAATTATAGTTCTCCTCAAGTTCTTCAAGTTACAACTTCCTTAAAGTACTCAAGTTTTTCAAGATACTTAATTAGAGTTCCTCCTCAAGTTCTTCAAGTTGCAAGTTCCTTAAAGTACTCAAGTTTTTCAAGATACTTAATAATAGTTCTCCTCAAGTTCTTCAAGTTACAAGTTCCTTAAAGTACTCAAGTTTTTCAAGATACTTAATTATAGTTCTCCTCAAGTTCTTCAAGTTGCAAGTTCCTTAAAGTACTCAAGTTTTTCAAGTACAAAGTTCTTCATGTATAAAATTCCTCACGTTGCAAGTTTTTCAAGATACTTAATTACAGTTCCTCCTAATAGTTCCACAAGTTCAAAATGAAAAGAAGGTACATTCTCTAATCGAAGTGGAACGGTAAATGACTTAATACTCCACGTATCGCCGCGAACGGTAAAGAGAGAAACGGTCGTTTTTCCCGCGACGGGCGGGCAACGTCGGAATAACGAATCGCCGTCCAGCGGCGCGTCAACGACCGGCTGTTTTAAAACAAACGGCTTTTGCCCCCTGCTGTCTCCCCCCTCCATATCTGACCGTTCGTTCTCCTTCTCTCTTACTCTGTTTTCGTCTCTCAGCGAGCTCCCAGTGGGGCCGGTATATGCGCGCGATGGGCAATCGCGATTGGCCCGTCGTGAACGCGCCCTTTGTGTCTAATTAGTTAAATAATATCTTCGCTCGTGCTTAAATTCAATTACGGCAGAAAGAGCCGCAATAATGGTCCGCTTGTGGGCCGCCTTGATGGATGTGGGTCCGCCGCCGGCGTCGACTCGCGCCCGTTGGATACCTCGCCAATTTTGCTGGCAACCCGCTTTGCCAGCTCGCTCGTGTACGCGATAAATCGAACGTGAAGTCCTCCGACGAAAACGCTTCCTATCGTTCATTTTGCGGACGCTAGGATTCTAGATACAAAATGGCGGACGGAGGCGGCGGACTCGGACGGTCATGCATTTTTTACTCTGCGATGTTTCGGTTTTTAGATTTTTTAGAGATTTGGAAGCTTGAGAGTTTAGAAAATTTGGGGTTTAGGGATTTGGGAGTTTGAGAAGTTGGAGATTTAGGGATTTGGACATTTAGGAAATTGGAAGTTTAGGAATGAACAGATTAAGAGATTTGAGCCTTTTGAGGTTAAGAAATCAAGAGATTTGGGTATCTACGATTGAATAAAAAACCCGGAAATTAGAAAATTTGAAGTTACACGTAAGAGTGTCCCACAGGTAGAACCGATATTCCATCTCCGTTTCAGGTAGAGAAGGTATCAGTTACTCGTCAAAGCGTGAGAAGTTGATTCGACGAGCGTTGCTAGGTAGCCGTGTCAGGTTGGAAGCTATTAGACGAGGAAGCGGTATCGAGAGAAAGCGGTCATAATCGGTATTGGTTAAGGGATCAGGGGGAAAACTCGAAATTGATCTGGCACGGTGGAATTCGATTAAGAGTTCGTCGACATGGCTTCTCGTCACTTTGGTACCTAACCAAAACTTTTTCACTGCAATTTCATTTTTCGTACATCAAAGTATGACATCGACACACTCAAAGTTACGGATTCATTTCATACTTCATATAGTTTGTTTCATAGCTCAATGTATAGCTTATGTGTTTCAGATTTCATACTTTTAATGATCTTCATACTTTGAATGAACATGAACTTTGAACGATTTTAATCTATTTGAGACTTCATACTATAAATAAATTTTATATACATGTTTGAGACTATCATGTTTTGACTGAATTTCATATATATTTGAGACAACATATTACAGTTTTATTCATCTAAGACCTCATCACATTCATCTGAGACTACCACACATGAATTCATATGTTCTTCATATGTTTGGAACTCCATATTGCAAATGCGCTTCATTTGCTTGTAACATCATACTTTAAACGATCTTTACATGCTTCAGACCTCACATTATAAACGAACTTCATTTGTCTGAAACTTCATAGTTCAAATGTTTAAATCTACACATGTTTAAGTCTTCATACTCAACATGTTTGGTACTTGAAGTTGAACAGGTTTCATACTTTATGCTCAACATGTTTGATGCTTTATATTCAACATATTTATAGCTTTATTGTTAACATGTTTAATACTTCATACTCAGTATGTTTCATATTTCATGCTCAACATGTTTGATGCTTTATGTTTGATGCTTTACGTTGAACATACTTAACGCTTCATACTCAACATGTTTAAATCTTCACGTTCAACATGTATGATATTTCAAACTCAACATATTTGATGCTTCATGTTGGAAGCTTTATGTTTGATGCTTTATGTCGACCATACTTAATGCTTCATACTCAACATGTTTAAATCTTCACGTTCAACATGTATGATATTTCAAACTCAGCATATTTGATGCTTCATGTTGGAAGCTTTATGTTTGATGCTTTATGTCGAACATACTTAATGCTTCATACTCAACATGTTTAAATCTTCATGTTCAACATGTATGATATTTCAAACTCAACATATTTGATGCTTCATGTTTGATGCTTTATGCTCAACATATTTAAAGCTTCATACTCAACATGTTTGATGCTCCATACATTGCACGAAATAGCACGTCTCAAATGTTCCTCATATTTTCGACGTTCACTTAATAAATATGTAACAAGTAATAAACGAGAGAATAAAGGGTAATGGAAGCCGTTCTGCAGCAGGGTCAAAAGTGGGCGTCAATTCGCGTTGCACGTCGTTAAATCGTGTCACCGGCTTAGTACAATGTATCACTCGGCAATATTCTCCCCGAACGAGAAACGATTGCCCGTGAACCTGCAGCTAAAAGCGTCGGTAGGGTTCCCTTAAACAGGCGAGCTCGTGTCGGCCCCGCTTCAAAATTATTACGATTATATCTGGCGTAAAACCCCATTCCCGATCCACATGCTGTTGCTCGCCCTTTTTCTTCCTTGCCCACGTTCCGCTGCGAGATCTCCATTACGTCGTTGCGATTTTTGAAATCGTTCCACTCTGGGAATCGCATTAATTTGTAGTTTAATACGAGATGTGGCAGAATGTTCGTAATCACTGCTCTGTTTAATGTTATTCTATTTCTTTATTTTATTTTAGAGGATTTATTAAGGTTACAGGATTAAACTGTTACACTTTTTCTGTATATATGGCGTTTGAAGACATGGAGTATGGAGTCTTTAGTTTGGATGCCATTATTGTTTCAAATGATTAGATGTTTCTTACATTTGTAGTTCTTCATTGTCTTTAACGTGAAGCAAATCATTAGTCCATGTAAAGTTAGATTTTTTTATGTTTATTGTCTTTTAAAACTGTCTTTATGATTGTCTAGTTTTAGATCAAGCTATCTGAAACTATTTAAATCAGTCTGAATTATTAGACTCTTCTTAAATTCATGTTTTTATATTAATCATCTTTCAAAACTGTCTTCATAGTTGTCCAGTTTTATATCAAGCTATCTTAACCTATTTAGATCAGTCCGAATTATTAGACTCTTCTTATACTCATGTTTTTATATTAATCATCTTTCAAAACTGTCTCCATAGTTGTCCAGTTTCAGATCAAGCTATCTCAAACTATTTAAATCAGTCTGAATTATTAAACTCTTCTTACATTCACGCTTTTATATTAATCATCTTTCAAAACTGTCTTCATAGTTGTCCAGTTTTAGATCAAGCTATCTCAAACTATTTAAATCAGTCCGAACTATTAAACTTTTCTTACATTCACATTTTTCCAAAACCGTTCAAAGAAGCTGTAGTCGAAAGTTTTCGACACTCTCCGTGAACCTTCCACCTATCCACAAGCGCTTCCGTTTCGTTCGAACGCAGCAGTCGAAACCGTCTCGATTCTTCGAAGAAGGCGTCGCGACGTATCAGCGACGCGTGACTGCGTAAACCTACGGCGTTAACAGCGTCTCGTCGTCGCGGCTCAAAGCTTCGCTCTTCGCGTTGTAAAATCTGCCGGTTGTAAAATTACATCTGCTTGAAAGCATCGGTTCGTTATTCGCGACAAGTGACGGTCAAAAACATGAAAATGTTACATCTTGTAATTCCACCAAACTGATTAACTTGGTTACTTATCACATGTGTCGGTCAGAACTATTCATATCTATGTCAAACACAAATTTCAATCTTATGTCAATTTTTTATTTAGGAATCTTCACTTTGCAAATTCTAATTGCACTCAAACCTCAAATTGAAACATATTAGAAATTTGTGTAAGGTTAAATTGTTAGTGCGTCACGTTCGACTCCTTAGTGCGTCAAGTTCGAGTCCTTAGTGCGTCAAGTTTGAGACCTTAGTGCGTCACGTTCGAGTCCTCAGTGCGTCACGTTAAAATTCTTAGTGCGTCAAGCTCGAGTCCTTAGTGCGTCACGTTTGAGTTCTTAGAGCGTCACGTTCGAGTGCTTAGTGCGTCACGATGGAGTCCTCAGTGCGTCACGTTCGAGTCCTTAGTGCGTCACGTTCGAGTCCTCAGTGCGTCAAGTTTGAGTCCTTAGTGCGTCACGTTAAAATTCTTAGTGCGTCAAGTTCGAGTCCTTAGTGCGTCACGTTCGAGTGCTTAGTGTGTCACGTTCGAGTCCTTAGTGCGTCAAGTTTGAGACCTTAGTGCGTCACGTTCGAGTCCTCAGTGCGTCAAGCTTGAGTCCTTAGTGCGTCACGTTAAAATTCTTAGTGCGTCAAGTTCGAGTCCTTAGTGCGTCACGTTCGAGTGCTTAGTGTGTCACGTTCGAGTGCTTAGTACGTCAAGTTTGAGTCCTTAGTGCGTCACGTTAAAATTCTTAGTGCGTTAAGTTCGAGTCCTTAGTGCGTCACGATGGAGTCCTCAGTGCGTCAAGTTCAGATTCCCAGTGCGTCACGTTCGAGTTCTCAATGCGTCAAGTTCAAATCCTCAGTGCGTCACGTACCAGACCCATCAAAGTACAAGAAGTTAATTCCATCGTAAACTCGAATCGCTGTAATTTCTTTTGCCCCCTATTTGTTATCGATTTACTCTCTGTAGCCTTTGTTTCCGGTTGAAATATCGCCGAACCGTGGCATCTGAATTTCAATCGAACAACGTGGACGCGGAAAAAGCGTACCGCCGGGAGCGGGTTTCGTGGCAGGAAAGGTTACCGTTTCCCCATCTCGGCTTAATTTATTCGTGCTTTTTGGATAAATCGTTAGGAAATCCATCGCTAAACCGCTCAATACTGTTCCTTTTTCCTCCGGTTAGCCATTGTGCGACCCATCGATCCCCTATAAATTTAGATCCGCTAGAAAAATAGGAGAGCCGACGTTAATGTAGCTGTTAATTTCTGTCGATAACACATTGCCGCCAATGTTGCCTCCGATAAATCGTTCGGGCACTTTGATTAAAATCGTCGCAGATTCGATTAATTACCGGACCCGCAATTTACTCTATAATAATTCCATGCGCGTTAATATTCCGTTTCGAATGGTCCATAGGAACGTTCTTTTATCCCGAATTAATACGTTGTATGTTAAATGGCGCTGGGAGAATCTGTATTAGGATGCATTATCATAGGTGATTTCTATTTCTATTTGATCACTAACTGAAATTATGCGTATTTTGCTCATCTGAATTATTTTTAAGATCCAAGGGAAATATCGAGTCACATTCGATAGAAGTGCAAAAGAGACGAAGAAAGTTGAAACGTAATGTCAATTTGATATTATACAATCGACTATGCAAATAAAAATTGAGCTCCAACAGCGTCACTCAGGGTGCGTCACCCTTGCGTCAAAATATCGCAAGCTTTTAATCGACGATCTGCTTCATTTTTCTATTCTTTTTACAACACCAACCTCAAATTTTTACCATGCAAAATTTGAGGCCGGACCTCATCAGCGAGCGACTGAAAGGAATTGAAAATTCACCGCGATCGATCATACGCTGTCGAAATTCGATTGGCTAGATTACCGGCGGCCGGAAAATCCAGGGAGCGGTGGAGGATCAGCGGAGTAAATAATCCAGCGACCCTATTATGCACTCGGTACACGCGAAAGAGAGTCCGCGTATGACAATGATATCGGAGCTGCGGGGACGCATGACATTCGGGCCATCAAAACGGCACGAGGCCACCCGTTATGTAACGCGGGGAGGAGGGTGGAAAAAACATGGAAACCGCATATCGTCGCACCCGCTGGCACCCCCCGTCGTCGCTCGAGGAACAGAGGGGTGGTTCCTTCCTTCCGGGCGTCGCAGTTTCATCCCTGGGTTCGTTCGCCTCCTAACAGCGTCTTTAATTAAATCACTCCGACCAGAAATAGTCTACTTTTTTTCTCTTCTCTATTTCTTTCGATGTGCACCCGGTGGCCTTCCACGGAAATTACGGTGTTACGTTTGATCTGTTGCATAAATCTGCGTCGAATGGTATCGAGAACGGGTTTTTCTCTGGCGGACAATTATCGAATGAGTCTCAAGAGTCTTATACGATGCTCTTTATAGTCGTACTCTGCTATGGACTTCGTTCAATTGTTCGACCAAGGACGTTAGCAACAGTTCATTATAGCATTGTTTTACTATTTATTTTGTAGTGTCATTTTTGATTATGGTTTGCAACTGTTCAAAGTGGAACATGATTCTTGATCACAACTACTTGCACTTTTAACAGCAGCTAATAATTCTTCATATATACATGTGGTAGTTATTTGGTCGAAGTTGACTGTGACTACTAATGAGTTTTGCATGAACAATGTATTTATAGTCCATCGAGTTACTTGACTACTTGTGACAGCTTTGCATTATGATCCGTAGGATGTGGACCATGTATGACATGTGACATATGCATTTGTCTATTCATGAAAAATATCTGCTTACAATTTTCATTCTTTGGTGACAATATCTCAATTTTATTTCATCCAACATTTTTGTTTGACAAATCATCCACTTGCATCTATCTACAGACCTTTGCATAAAGGCAAGAATTCATCCTTGCCTCCTAACATACCTAATTCACCATTCAAATTATTGAACCTATGAATGAACGCGAAATGAAAGTTGATATCGATATAAAATCCCGTTGAAGCTAGAATCGAGAACATCAATTAAGAAGGAACAGGTTCTGCATGCGGGCAATTTCAATTCCCATCATCAAGGAGTCGATCTCACAGTGATCTCGATCCCCGCTGGAGGAATCGATCGAGGAAATCATTGGAGCGCCAAACGAGGAGAAGGGCAAAAAGCAAGGTGTATCGGGCACCGGGGGTCGGATCAGGGGGCTGCGGTTGTAACGGATACGGCGGTGAACTGGATGGCGCCGGGAACGGTGTCGGTACTCACCTCGACAGTATCTTGGATACACAGCCGTGAGATACCCTGAGTTGTCTGGAAATGTCGCACGGTCGGACGCCGCTGTGCGCTAGCTCGACGATCCTCTGCCTCACTACATCCGGTAGGGGCCTTCCATTCACGAAGACGCCGCCGAGCTGGTTAACTCCGCCGTGGCCTGGAAAATGGAAATCGATAATGCATTAGCCGTGAGAGAGCTCTTCTGCGATGCGAGAACGAGCTTCCGCGAGCGGAAAACGCTACTTCGACATTGATAACCTGACCGGAGTCCGATAACTATCTTTCGATCGTGAGAACTTCGGTCACTCCTTTCATCGTTAAGTAAAGCGTAGCTCCTGTTTTTGAAGTTCGTTAACGATTAAATATAGCAATACATTTTAATCTTCCTTATTCGTTGTAACAATATAACAAGGATTGTAAAGGATGCATGTGTATACAAAAATTATAGGTTGTGGCTTGACATGTTTTTGAGAATGTTCTGATTTTAACCTAAGTACTGAAGATTTATCGAAAGGTGCTTATATAAAACAATCGTAATTAGCAACAGAACAGGTGCTTTTCATCTTGTGCTTAAATTGTAGACACACCAATCATATAGTCTTATTTTATTAACTTAAAATATTTGAATGTGTCATAGTTTCATTTTATGTTTCATCGCGTGAATTCATCGAGCGAATCTACGGTTATCATCCCTAATGAGGTCCACTCCGCTCTTTAATCACATGTCCCCCAAATTTAAATATGTCCAAAATATTTTAAATATGTTCTACACGTTTTAAACATGTCTCAAGTATTTTAAATATATTCCACACATTTTAAACATGTCCGAAATGTTCCAACATATCCATTCTTTAAATATGTCCAAATATTTTAAATCCACTAACTATTACCACCCTACCTCAAATTAATAATGAAACAAAATATAAAATAAAATTGATCATACAATTTTAATATACATAGCACCCTCTCTACTAATAATTAACCTCCGCCAAAACAAAAAATTAGGAGATACAGTGCACATAAGTCATTTCAGAACGTATTCGAAGCAACGTGTTCCGAACGTGATTCGATTTTCCGGTGGCAGCGAAACATTATCGCCTCGTTTCCATCAGCAGACCCTTGGCAGCTTTATTTTCGCGCGTTACAGCCACCTAACGCGATAAGTTCGTTCTAATATCGTAATGGAGGGTCCTGGACCGCGACATATGTCCTCGTGTTCGTGCCAGTGCACCGATCATTCGATGATCGTCGCTGTTTCTAATCCCCTAACACAACCATAACTCCTGCGCTGTTATGGTCTGTGACGAGCCACGCGACCCCCTTCCTTCTTTTTACCAGATCGATCCACTTCTTTTAACCGATTGCAGTTAATGCAGATCTATCGAAATATGGACCAGTGAAAGAAATGTTCGATTTAACATGGTCTAGCAGTGCGGTCGAGTATAACTTCTGTGATTGATGTCTGGCCAGACTTAATCTACTCTGACTGTTCACTGTTCTATGAAATCTAGGGATTTTCTTCTGGCAGAAAGAAGTTTTCTTTGGGACGCGATTGTTGGGAAAGTTCTTGGGTAATATTGGTTTGAGAGGGAGTCAGGTACTGTACTTAATACTATTGTGACACCAAGTGCTGACACTGTTACACCGAGTACTAATTATTATTACATCAAATATTGACCAAGTATATATATTACCAAGCAGAGTAGATATAATTTTGAGAGTTCAGCTAACAATAAGCAAAATTTGCAAAGACTCCAAACACGATTGTCAAAATTCTAATTGTACCTAATACATGAATTTGATAAATTAGCAGACTGCTAAAATAATTTACCCCAATTTAACTTGAACCTAACAGTAAACCATAACTTCCACAAAGTCCAGAAAATACAAAAAGTTCCAATTATTTCCATAAAGGCATTCTTGCAACGAGCATTCGCGTACAACGGTACTGGACGTTCTATATCGAACAATCGCTAATTAGCAGGACGGCCTGGGCATTTCGATCAGAAGCATCATTGTTGAACGCCGTGACGCGTGAACGGCGTCGATCCATTTCTCGAATTTTTTTCTCCTTGCCCTATCGCGTAGCGATCTCCGCAATGGCAAGTCGCGGCAAAGACAATGAGGGATCCGCGATCATTACCAGAAACGATACGCGCTTTCCGGTCGCAAATCAATTCGCTCTCGTGTTTATGGTCGCATCCCCGTGGCGAGGCCGGTAGTCAAGGGGGATATCGGTAGAATCATGGTGGCGGTGGCACGGCAAAAGCACCATGACTACCGTACGAGCTCACACACGCCGTCACGCCTGCTGACCACAACTGTACGAGGTCCCTGAATTCAGCCTGGACCACCCCCGTGCCTGAATCCAGAGCTACCAGTGCTACGAATTGTCGAGCCGTTGCTCTCGCAGCCACCGTATCACCGAAGCTTATTATTGTACTGGACCCGAGGCCGTGTTCCGAGGCTAACGCTGAATCTCGTTTTCCTTTTAACGCGAAAACCCTCGTTTTGTTGCCAGTTACCCGGTTACTTATTAGCCGGCTCTTGCTGATATTTTTACTTCTTTTTAAGTTACAGACTATTTTTCGTTCTGCCTTTAATTGGAAAAATGTTTACTTCGATATTTTTAATGGGGTAGAATTGTAATTTTGGGGGAAGTAAGTTAAGGGGTACTGGGTTATAGGTTGAAGTTTAGTAGTTATTTTGTAGAGGGGGTGAAGAGTGGAGGGAGATTTTTTAAGGTGATTAGATGGGATGCGATAGTGATATAGTAGAATGCAATGTATTTTAGATATAGTAGTGATATAGTAGAATGCAATGTATTTTAGAATATTGTGTGGAGGACTCAGCGCGTTGCAAGTTCTGAGCGTGGAGAATATAGCACGCGGAGAAAACTATGAGTAGAAAATACAGCGCGGGAAGAATATAATGCGTGGAGAACACAACGCGTGGAGAGTGCAGCGCGTAGAGAATACAACGCGTCGAGAGTGCAAGGCGTAGGGAATACAACGCGTGGAGAGTGCAGCGCGTAAGGAATACAACGCGTGGAGGATGCAGCGCGTAGAGAATACAACGCGTGGAGATTGCAGCGCGTAGAGAATACAACGCGTGGAGAATGCAGCGCGTGGAGAATACAACGCGTGGAGAGTACAACGCATAGGAACTCAACGCGTGGAGAGTACAATGCGTGGAGAGTGCAGCGCATAGGAACTCAACGCGTGGAGAGTGCAGCGCGTAGAAACTCAACGCGTGGAGAATGCAGCGCGTGGAGAATACAACGCGTGGAGAATGCAGCGCGTGGAGAGTGCAACGCGTAGGAACTCAACGCGTCGAGAATGCAGCGCGTAGAAACTCAACGCGTGGAGAATGCAGCGCGTGGAGAATACAACGCGTGGAGAGTGCAGCGCATAGGAACTCAACGCATGGAGAGTGCAGCGCATAGAAACTCAACGCGTGGAGAATACAACGCGTGGAAAGTGCAGCGCTAGGAACTCAACGCGTAGAGAGTGCAACGCGTAGGAACTCAACGCATGGAAAGTGCAGCGCGTAGGAACTCAACGCGTAGAAAGTGCAGCGCGTAGGAACTCAACGCGCAGGGAACACAACGCATGGCGAACACAACACGTAGAAAATACAGCGCATGGAGAGCGCAACGCGTAGAGCACTCACCGCGCAAGGAACACAACGCGTGGAGAACACAATGCACAGCGAATACCACGTATAGAAAATCGAAAACTTACAATAATACAATAAACTTACAATTCATCAACTTTCAAATAAACAATGAGTAAACGAACAATTTGCACGAATAAATAAACAATTGAAGTACATTTGAAGTGGATTCATAGCAGAGGATGAACTTTCCCACGATAGCCTACCGCGTCCATTTCTGAACAGCTGATATTTTTGTTCGCGGGTTAACGAAGTGTTTATCGCCGTTTCGATTCGCTAACGGAGAAAGCCAGCCTCTTTCCTAATCCTTCGTGATTTCAGCTGGTCGCAAGAACAACGATGCAAAATACGATGACCTGGCTGTCCGGTGAGCTGACACGGACTACTTCCGGATTACCCACGGTTTTCATCAACGATCCATTGATGTACACCGCTCAGTATGATTGAAATCAATTGATCTAACCATTTTATTATTTTCATACTTGTTCTCAACGTGAAGTTGAGAAAACTTTAAAGATGTATAGCATTTTTCTATCATTTATAGTTGCATCTTTGATATAATCTTAAAGTATGAATTATTTCAAACGTTTTGACATGAAGTCTTTTTTCTTGAGCTATGAACTTCTTTGAAATAGTTGGACCTAACCTCACATTTAGATAAATGACAAAATTATTGTCCGAGTCATTTGTGATAAAGTAAGAAATTAAAAATAAGATATGGTGTTTGAGTGATGGATTTATTCGAGACAAGAATTTGACAATTTTTTCACAATTTCTCCTTTTCGTTACCATGCGCGTATTCAAGGCGTGCACTAGCGCTAGTACCAGCAGTAGCCAAGAACTTTGATATAAATTTCCGACTAGTCACACGATATTTCTCCGGCAGCTTTGTTCCTGTATTACATTACATCCCATGTTACTAGATTTTATTACTCGATTCCTTGAGAAATAATTTCAAAAATGTGCCTCCCTACATTCAACAACAATTTTAAAGAATGTACCACAAAAACTTCCAATAATTAACCCTCGATATTTTTGATTAACCCTCCAGTTTGACAGAATATGCCTGTAAGAAAATTTTGAACGCGATCGAGGTTTGACCTCCCTTTAAAACGAATAAATTGTTGAACAGCAATTACACAGGCAATTTTGGGCGTTCAATGAAAGAGACTGGTCACAGAACGATTCGGTTGCGATGCGCTCTCTGACCGCGCCGTTCTTGTTAATGTTTCATAATTATTATCATCCCATTAGTTTGAACGGAACCATTGGACGGCCACGAATGAACGCGCGGTTTCGATCGCTGCTATTTTAAAACGACACTCTGCTCTAATTAATACGATCCAATAGCTAATTAAACGGGAACAACATGGATTAATTGTTCAATATTTTTCCCTGGCAATTAACATTTTTTGCGACGTGTCCTTCGATTCGTGTCATTAGACTAAAACGGGACGATCAAATTTAATTTTGAACAAACTCTCAAACGGAAAAATAAAATTAAAATATACTTTCCATTTTTTGCGTAGCAATCTCGTTAACGTCGAATCACATGCTTTTTACTCTCCGCGTTCTTTTTGCTCGATTTCCCACACCTTTCATCGGGTTCAACGATTTCAATTCTCCTCGGACAAGAAACCGAATGGTTTTTAGCAGAAATCGAAGATTCGAATTTTATTAAGCGTAGAGATTTTTCGCGTGAATTTTGAGGCGACGTTCACAAAGGTTTTACCGCGAATTTAGGGGAGCGAGAGATTCCGCGAACGGTTCCTATGCGGAACGATTGCAACGATTGCGGTTTAGTTTTTTCGCCGGTACCGCTACGAACGTAGCGAATGAAGGTCATCGGATTTCTCGTTTTCGCACTCTCGTTTGTACAACGAACGCAGATTTGTCGTCGACCGTCGCTCGACTTTCCTATCTACCCAATGCCTCGCTTAATCGATAGAAAACCCCGAGAGAAATCGATTTTTACGCTATCGGCTTCGCTCTCACGATCGTGGAAAACGACCGGGATCTGTTTCTCCTCGGTCAGTTTTTACCGGTTTCCGACTGAAATCCGAAGATTATCTCCCTCGAAAAACGCCCGAGACTTATATCATTATTTATTCCGTTCCGAACGAAAAACAACCGTCACCTGTTCGCTAAACACGTCTCCGCTAAAACTTTTCATAAATAATTTGTCGCTTATTTTGTCCTGTAGTGATTCTGTTTTTATGTTCCTCAACTTTCACAGGGAAATAAACCGATTACAGAAAAGACCGTCAAGACTCAAATTTTAATTAAATTCTTCAGATGAGATTACATTATGGAACTATCATATATTTCGAAACATAAAGTACCTCCAATGACTCTTACTCAAGTTGCAAATTTCACTTTGTAAATCATAAAAAAATAAAAATAATTGAAGAATGTAGTAACTATTGAATGTAGTAACTATTGTAAAATACAATGTTATTAACCTTAAAAGTTGAACAATATCAATGTATTGAAATGCAATCCCTAAAAGGCCCACGCTATTAAACAAATAAATAAAAAAAAATTTCAGATAACAGATACGCCGCAGAACAAGTTTAACTTGTTAATAAAAACAAGTAAGAGAAGAAATAGCTTACAGGTGTAATATTCCATCATATTCTGATTGTAGCGATAAGCGGTGCTGAGGTCCATCTCGGCACCTCAGTAGCCGACGGCCGTCGGCTGTGGGAATCCAGGTGGTTCCTCCGGGTGAGTAGATTTGGATATAATAGAGAAAAGTTGGCCTAACCCCCGCTCGTAGCTATAGAGCGATAAAGGCCCGTTACACGCTTCTTGGAGCGGATTTGTCTTTTTTACGGGGGCCAGTCTATGGCGACGCGGTACAATAAGTGTCATCAGGAACGTCTTTGTGCCGGACGACGGGTGGCTTCGAGCACCCGGTCGGCCGTCGCTTCATCTTCGTGAATCGAGAATCGAATCCAGGCGAGAACTGTACCTGCGGACACTTAGGATCTAAGATGTCCTTCACGGCACTCGCATCACTGAACCGCACTTTCGCACGCTGTCCACAACGATCCGCCCACGTTCGAGTCCTCGAAAGGGTTTTCCGGCTTGCTCATCGTTAGGATTTATCGGAGCAGTTTGGAAGGAAGGTGGCACCTCACTGCACCGGTTCCACTGCACCGTATCCAAGGAACGTTCACTATGATCCAAAAAAAGTACCACCGTATCGCACAAATCGAGTTTAATCCATTGGAAGCGCGGTGGTTGGAGGTCCAAGGTGGTGACCGTGTCCGGTCTCGTCGGCGAGACGTCCCGTTCCGAAATAGGCAAAAAGGTGGCCGGGTCACGTCCGACTCTCGTTATCGTTATCAGTCGCGGTGACACGGTGGCTGGAGGGTCAAAAAGCGGCACGGCCGTGCGGATAACAACGACGTGAAAGCACGAACGAGGCTTCTGCCGATGGGCACACGTGACTTTGCCAAGCTTTTCGACCCCCGCCTCGATCGTCGAGCTTTCATCCCCACGCGTATCGCAACCCCGCCTTTTGCATCCCTCGATCAGCATCCAGCCAGGAGGATCCGAGTCACCATTGGTCGGTCTAGGATCACGTGGAGACGAGGTGGGGCGCTCTGCGGCGCGGGGTTTCTACGGAAACGGCGGCAGCGTCGCGCGGGATAACGTCGTTATTGGCATCGGCCGCGGAGGGATAGGGGAGAGAAACGGAGAGAGAAAGAGAGAGACGGTTGGCCAGGAAGAGAAAGAGGAGATTCGGGATGGAAGAGGCAAAGGTTGCGAAATAAACGTTCGCCGGCTGGTCTACCGCCAACAGTCCCACGCGAAATCACGCGGCGCACACCCCCGTGAGCACTGCTTATTCATGAGGCTGTCCCTCTCAGGAAGGTTCTACCTTGCTCCTCGGATACGATGTCTCGCCTTATCGATTTTATTTATTTAAGAGTTTCCCTTTGTCGCTCCACTTCCTACGACTTTCTTCCGAGTAGATAGTTCGGCCACTTTGTCTGGCCGCTTTTTTAGGCTCGGTAAACCCGCCGCGACCACCCTCGCGGCATCCTTTTCCTCGTGGTCTACCGATTACTCCAGAATTATCCTCACTATCTACGATCCTGTCAAACGCGCGACGTCGGATCACGCGGCGGACGTTTAATCGATTTTGATCACCGCACACCGTCCACGGAACGTGCCAAGCGTATCAGACTCTGCGACGACTAATTACGAGACTGATTACGTCGGGACAAATACCGTGGACACTGGCCATACGCCGTGGAGGGACGCAAAAGGTGGATGAGGGAGGAAAGGGTTAGGAATCTGCGAGTTACACGCGTGGACAGGGTGGGGAGCCTCGCCAAAGTGGGGGACGATATACTGGTTTGCAAACTGCGTCCCGCTTCTCTCGGCCATGGATGACTTTCCTTGGGAAACTTGTACGCCACCAAAGGTATACATATAACATTTACGGTAATCTATAGATGCTTACTCGCCGGAAGAAACTTATCACTTTTATGCAGCCCATAACTCGAAAGTTAGGCAATGCGCGATGCATTCCAATTACCCCTTCAGCCACTCGAATTACTCATCTCTACGGCTTTCCAATTTTTGCCCGTACCGAATTGCCCGAGTGCGTTATGCGACAAAAGTTTCCGAAACTCGTACGAGGATTTATTGCCAGCCCCGATCACGGATCCTTGAAACATTTACTCCTACGCCGATTTTTATTCCTTCTGACCTGCGGTTCTTAACCTGCGCTTCGAGGACCTCTATGGGGTCACGGGTTACTCGTAAAGAAACGCTGCTAGCTTTCCGGCTGACACAGAAAGAGTACGAGACTTCTAGTTGGGGTATCTGTCGCACTTTGAAATGCTTAAGTCTGACACGATGAGTTTGTAACTGGACGTTGATAGTTGTACTGTATGATAGCTGTATGTGCATGTGCTAACGTTATAAGATAATCTACACAGTTTGATACATTCGTCAGGTTTCTAATAATGCGACTATGTCTTCAGTGCATCATTTGGTCTCCATTTTATTTCCTGATACAAAGTAGCCACATGGTCAGAACGGGTTAAATGTCCAGAGGGTGCAAAAGGTTAAGAAACCCTGCAGATACCCCATAATGTGGAGTAGGTCCAGTCACTAAGAAGCCCCGCGTTAAAATCCAAAAAACGGGGATTGTCTTCGCACCGGTAAATGGTGCATGAAACAGATACGACAGCAAAAAAATGTATCGAGATCGGTGGTTGTGCCCCCCATAGGGACGAGACGAGGGGGCATAAGTCCCCCACCTATCTAAAAGTTACGCTGGGAAGGTCTGTGTACGAAGCGACTTGGATCGGCCGGATCGCCCGGAAGGTGCGGTCAGCCATCGGCGTCGGTGGGACCGCCGTTGGGCCGCGAATCTCACAAGGGTCCGGTTTACATTCGAGTGCGTTCTTTCATGACTCCTTTCTTCGTTTCATTCCTCCTTTCGTTCCGACTCGGACGCGTTACTCGCCTTCGCCCGCTGTTCACAAGCCTCGCCGGCCTCCGACATTAGATACGTGAGATCGGGAAACGCGCCTCTACTGTCAAACGATGTCGTTGCGCAACCGGTGTACCCGACACTCGTCCACAGATCCCGTAATTTCCTATTCTGCGTTTTCAAATTGTAAGATCGATTGCACACCGCATCCTGTTACCACCTTTCATCTTTTAGTCGCGCTCTTTCTTTTGACCTTCGGGTTGATGGGAGGTCGGACATTCGCAACTTTGTTGCTAAGGACATTGGGAGGACGATGATGTAACTGGGCCTGGATCTTTGGGGTACTAGGTCTGGACATTTGGGCTGACTACGATTTTTGACTCAATCAAGTACTACTGGCAGTATCGATATTTCGTCACAAGTATGACTTGATGGCTTTCGGAAATTTGCTTGAGCATTTTAGGAAGTTTACCTTAGACTACTGCAATCATCTCATCACATATGAAAGAACCTTCCTGAACCCTTCTCTTCATATCACTTCAAGATTGAAATCATAAAAGTACAACTATAGCAAAAGATCATCAAGACAAATTTACAGAAGAATACAGCTCGTTCAATATGATTATCATTGTTTAATGCCAAACATCCAACAGAACAACATGAAAGGACTCGCAAGTTCCAGGACCTCCTATGACGAATCAGACTAATGCAGCGGTTATCCGACGGATTAGGAAGGATAGTCTAGACACTGATTAGTCAACCAGTAGCACGATGCAGTCACGTTAGCCCCAATGATCGATGCACCCCGAGCAGCGAGCTCATCTGCATCTGCACCCTCTCTCCCGTCGCAATTTCAACCACCGTGGACCCTCTAGTCGACGAAACAACGCGACGCACAGTTCGAGTGCTTCCCCATTCAAATGTGTCTCGCGTCTAGCAACGATGCAGTCATGTGGAGGACATATTGCCCGTCAACGGGACCTGGATAGCTCGTTCGTTCAGCCAAATGATATGCCAAACCGTAATCTCGCGAGATCCTCCAGAGATTAGGTCGTCCGACGCGATAATGACGAATGGATCCGCGTTACCGTTCGGTCTTTGTTCGTGAGGATCACGTGGCAGGTGAAGCAAGAACCGAGGGAATTGCAAAACGAAGATGATCTTTCATACTTAGGCGATTGCTGATTGCGAGTCGAAATCTGATCATTTATCTACTGTAACGGATGTTCTAACCTCTATGTGTGTGGATTTTCATTAAGATCACATATGCCGATATTATTATTTGTTTGTATTATAAATTACTTTGTCAGTCATTTTTTTTTCTTGATCTCAAAAAGGAGAGGTTAATCGGACTTGATGCTGTTATTTGTAAAACATGAATGTTTATATAGTTATAATGGCCGTCGTCCATTTAATAGTACATGCAACAGTAGCTTTTAAACACTCATTGCACTTCAATATTATCTTCAGTACTTCAATACAATACATTCTCAGAATAATACTGATACTCATATACATGTTATGTTAATTTTATTTATATCAGTGATATAAACGTATTCACCTCAACCTAACGTAATTAGAATACAGTGCCGTCAAAACTGCCATAAAGGAGGGTCGAATCGTACAAAAGTCGTAAACCTGAACTCCTAGCAAAATGTTGGTAAAACAAAAAGTCGTCCAAGGAAAATCTCGAGCGACAAAAACATCTGAGGAAAACTCCCCCGGATGAATTTATCCGTCCATTGCTTCTTTTCTCTCGAAACGGCGGGTCGCAAAAAATCCGCGGAGTGTCCCACGAAATTCGGCGACTATTCCGCAAAAGATTAACCCCTAACCGTATTACGAGGACGAGACGATGGCGTAGGGGGGCGATAACTTACGAGATTTGATGTAAATAGCGCACTTACTTATTCGCCAGTGTCGCGCGGCGCAAGTTAAAAATACGGAGGCCAAGGTGAGGGATGGAAGGAGAAAAAAGAGCGAGAACGAGAGACGACAGAAGGAAGCGGAGAGGCCGGAGAGAAGGAGACAGAGAGGAAGTGACTTTTTTGCGTAATGAAAGCAATCAATTCAAGTCCCTGGCTCGAGCGTTCCTTTGGCAAGGGAGAATCGTGCCGCAGCTTCGTTCTCCGTCGTTTCTTCTCTCTCTCTGTTACCTCGATCCACGGCTAAGGGCGGAAAAAACCTGGTAGGGGTAGTAACTCACTGTTGGCTTCGCCCCTGCCACCCTCTTTCTCGCCGCCCTAACAGTGGCCGGACCACTTTTGTAGTCATCATAAAATGCCCTGCTTTCAAGTTCCGACGATTGCTACTCTTTCTTTCCCTTTTTTAACCTCCTACCTCTTCTTCTTCTTCTTTTCCCTGACCGTACCGTTCGAGGGTAGTGCGGGTAGGAAATAACGAAGTGGTGAGTTCAGGAGGAGTGAGCTGGTGCGGGATGAAGGGGAACCAGCCAGCTGAAGCAGGTTAATCCCGAGTATTTTCTAGCATCGGGGTTAGCTACGAGCTGCTGGGCGAGAGTTCAGGGGATGGGGATGTGCCTCTTTAAAACAGCACTAAAGTATCGTTAATCTTGGAAGGAGAGGCTCTTACTTTCGCCGGGACAAACTAGTTAGACACATCCACTTGATACAAAAATAAATTGCAATACGAAGCGATACGTCTTGTCTTGCCCCGCGCACCAAACTTACTGCTTTCGTTATCAGATGATCACGTTGCGTAAAATTAAACAATTCGTTTCAATTTCTACATGCTAATCATCTCGTACGCAACTTTTTTTCTTGAATCGTACAAATTTTATTTTCGGTAAATTTTGCTTGGAGTTAAAGTAACAAATTTAAATTGATCATTTACAATTTATATTCTAATCAAGTATGAATTGCATTTGGTTAGGTTAAGTTAAGGCTATGACATGTTTACTGCAATTCATCACTTACAATTTATATTTTAATCAAGTATGAATTGCATTTGGTTAGGTTAAGTTAAGGCTATGACATGTTTACTGCAATTCATCACTTACAATTTATATTCTAATCAAGTATGAATTGCATTTGGTTAGGTTAGGTTAAGTTAAAGCTGTGACATGTTTGCTACAATTCATCACTTACAATTTATATTTTAATCAAGTATGAATTGCATTTGGTTAGGTTATGTTAAATTAAAGCTATGACTTTACTGCAATTGATGTTAGGTTAGGTTAAAATTGTTCACTCAGAAACTTATCTCCAAATCAAGTACAAATTGAACTTTGTAATGTTATGTTAGGACACAGACTTGAGAACCTCCTCCTTTAAATAAAATAATAAAATATTAGTTTGAAATAGCAAAATAAAATGTTTATATAAGAATAATAAAGGGTGCAGACATTCGCTAAACATAAATGGCTGTAAAATCTGGAATATCATTGTACAAATGAGAATTTTATGAGGAAGGAAGAAATTGTTTGTGGCAAAGGAAGTACAGCTGGTAAAATGTTACGAGAATGGAAATCTGCCGATGATAGACAAAGTCCTGTGTTTCCCGCGGGAAATGCTAAATGTCAAACACACGACCCTCCTCCGTCCCCAGGAGAGCTAAAGGCCACGGCATCATAATACGATTACGCGTTGTCTCCTTGTTGAGACGCGATTATATCTTGTGTACGGCACATAGTGATTCCACGATGAATATAGAAGAGACCTGGGTCGAAAGTGGTGTATATAATAAAATACGTTTTTCGTATCATAATTTTACTTTTTAAGGTGACGTGTTACTTGTAGTAATATATTATATGTACAATTATCTTCTATTTGCGAAAATAATATTTTGTAGGTTATGTTGTATTATATTATGTAAAATTATTTTTTATTTAAGATTTATTTTGGATTTAAGTAACATTTCGTAGGTAGTATATTGTATAATATATTGTACAACATAAAAGTAAAATTAAAAAATTTGTTAGACCCTGTTTATTTTTACCACATGAAGCAAATATATTTTACCAGAATAAGATCGTCCAATATTTTTACGTTTAAACGTATTTAAACACAATCCTTGCAAAGTACAAAGCTGTCTTATTCTACTTTCCTAATTTTTAATTAAAAGAAGTAGTGGGACCGATTATAGCAGTAAATCGTATTCCCCCAATTCCAAATTTCCCCAATTCCCTCATTCTCCAATTCCCACATTCCCCAATTCCAAATTTCCCCAATTCCCTCATTCTCCAATTCCCACATTCCCCAATTCTCACATTCCTCAATTCCCACGTTCCCCAATTTCCAATTTCCCGAATTCCCTCATTCGACAATTCCCACATTCCCCAATTCCAAATTTCCCCAATTCCCTCATTCTCCAATTCCCACATTCCCCAATTCTCACATTCCCCAATTCTCACATTCCCCAATTCCCACGTTCCCCAATTTCCAATTTCCCCAATTCCCTCATTCTCCAATTCCCACATTCCCCAATTCCCTCATTCTCCAATTCCCACATTCCCCAATTCCAAATTTCCCCAATTCCCACATTCCCCAATTCCAAATTTCCCCAATTCCCACATTCCCCAATTCCATCATTCTCCAATTCCCACATTCCCCAATTCTCACATTCCCCAATTCCCACGTTCCCCAATTTCCAATTTCCCGAATTCCCTCATTCGACAATTCCCACATTCCCCAATTTCCAATTTCCCCAATTCCCTCATTCTCCAATTCCCACATTCCCCAATTCTCACATTCCCCAATTCTCACATTCCCCAATTCCCACGTTCCCCAATTTCCAATTTCCCCAATTCCCTCATTCTCCAATTCCCACATTCCCCAATTCCCTCATTCTCCAATTTCCACATTCCCCAATTCCAAATTTCCCCAATTCCCACATTCCCCAATTCCAAATTTCCCCAATTCCCACATTCCCCAATTCCATCATTCTCCAATTCCCACATTCCCCAATTCTCACATTCCCCAATTCCCACGTTCCCCAATTTCCAATTTCCCTCATTCCCTCATTCGACAATTCCCACATTCCCCAATTTCCAATTTCCCGAATTCCCACTTTCCCCAATTCTCGCATTTCCCAATTCCCGCATCAATCGTTATTCGTAAATCAACAAGTTCTCCGTGAAATCATACAATAAGCAAGATCGACTGTAGAAAATTCTGATTTCTCCGATTTCGAATGGCGATTAGAGCGATTAGGTAAGACGGTTGCTCAATATTGCGCAAATAAATCGTTCGGAAAATGAACTTACTGTAAAGCAGAGAGTTCCATCGAGCATCCCGACGATTATTTTCCTGCTGTGATTGATAATCACTGGCCCATGCATCGAACACGTCTACCACTACGGGCATATTGCTGATCGTTCATCGAACACCCTGTCACTTTACCGATAAAAAAAAAATTCGACGTTTGCAATCCCTCGCGAATAATTTCTCATGTTATTCGAGTGTCTACGACCACCACTCGATTGGTACTGAATGGTTCTTCAAAACGGTGTTACTATTTACTATTTATGCTACTGTCTTTCGGGCGACCGTAACAATGAATTATTCTTCAATATAAACATGGGACATGTAATTAATAAGTTTACTATCACCGTACATCAATAGTACACACATCGGTAGTAACACACTATATGTAAAATGGCACCCCTGTACTACAAAATTGTGTAATAAAATTTTAAAATAGAAATACACAACATAACCTGTACTATAAAATTGTATAATAAAATATTAAAATAGAAATACGTAACATAACCTGTATTATAAAATTGTATAATAAAATATTAAAATAGAAATACATAACATAACGTGTACTATAAAATTGTATAATAAAATATTAAAATAGAAATACATAACATAACCTGTACTATAAAATTGTGTAATAAAAAATTAAAATAGAAATACATAACATAACCTGTACTACAAAATTGTATAATAAAATGTTAAAATAGAAATACATAACATAACCTGTACTACAAAATTGTATAATAAAATGTTAAAATAGAAATACATAATAAAACCTGTACTACAAAATTTTATAATAAAATATTAAAATAGAAATACATAACATAACCTGTACTATAAAATTGTGTAATAAAAAATTAAAATAGAAATACGTAACATAACCTGTATTATAAAATTGTATAATAAAATATTAAAATAGAAATACGTAACATAACTTGTACTACAAAATTGTATAATAAAATGTTAAAATAGAAATACATAACATAATCTGCACTATAAAATTGTGTAATAAAATATTAAAATAGAAATACATAACATAACCTGTACTACAAAATTGTATAATAAAATATTAAAATAGAAATACGTAACATAACATACAGGATATGTAGCATTACCTAATATTATTACTTATTATTTATAATGTGATTTATAGTAAATTTTCGAATCGATTAGTTGAATTAGTTGAACACAAGTCAGTGACTCATTAAATTAATTTAATAATACATAGTAAAATTTGCAACAAGTTCCCCATCAGATCAAAACTGAGATTTCTCAGTTCGATGAATTTATTTAAATTCGAGTACGCAGGATCGATAACGTTTAAAATGTTTTGGCAAATCGGTCATTCCCTCTCCCCGAATAGGAGTATCGCGATGGAACATTAGAAGGGATATATTTGGCCGATGTAGCAATAATTTCTATGCATATATATGTACGTGTAGGTATATATGTAGGTGGTGCAGTGACGGCACATAGATCACAAGGGCCCGCCGACACGCGACAGCACGTGCTTCTCTGCAACCGCTCTTCTCTTTCTCCTTCCAATATCACGTGCCTCTGTACTTAGGGTGAACTTCATGAGCTTTCCACCCACCACAAACGACAAACCATTCAAGTGGATCCCTATGTGGCATAACCCTTCTTCCAACCATTACCATTAACCTATTCATCCTTAATATAATGTATCTGCGAATTGTGCAACTGTGGAGTGTCTTGGAAATAGTTTTCAGATTTTTATTTTATTGAATTGGAGTGTTTTAAGGATGGTATTGCGTGATTCTTAAATTTTCAGATTGGCAAATTTCTGAGTTTCTAAATTTTTTAGTTCCTGAGACTTCAAATTCTCAGATCTGCAAATATCCAAATTTTCAAGTTTCTAAATTTTCCAAATCCTAATTTCCCCAATTTTCAATTTCCCGAATTCTCATATTTCCCAAATCCCACATTCTTCAATTTCCACATTCCCCAATTCCAACATTCCCCAATTCCTACGTTCCCCAATTCCCACGTTCCCCAATTCTCACATTCCCCAATTCCCACATTTCCCAATTCCCACTTTCCCCAATTTCCAATTTCCCGAATTCCCACTTTCCCCAATTCCCACATTCCTCAATTCCCACATTTCCCAATTCCCACACTCCCCAATTCCCACATTCCCCAATTCCCTCATTCTCCAATTCGCACATTCTCCAATTCCCACATTCCCCAATTCCCTCATTCCCCAATTCCAACATTCCCCAATTCCCTCATTCTCCAATTCCCATATTCCCCAATTCCCTCATTTCCCAATTCCCACATTCCCCAATTCCCACATTCCCCAATTCCCACATTCTCCAATTCCAACATTCCCAATTTCCCCACTTCCCAATTTCCCCAATTCCCAATTTTCCTAATTCCTACTATCTCCAATTCATAATTTCTCAAGTCCTAAATATCCAAATTTCTAAATTCTCCCAACTCTCAAATCTCACACTCTCCCTCCACCCCCATCTCACACCCAACCAATCAACTCATCAAGTCTCCCAACATCCCCCAAACAATTCCATCAGTCCCACTCATCCAAAACACCAAATGACTGGTGTCTACCACACCATTCACGAAACGATCCAAGGCATTAATTACGATCGAGATAACGTTCTTGAAAGATTGATATTCAGATTGGTGGTAGGGGTGCGTGGACCGGTCTCCCCAAGCGAGCAGCCAGGATCTTCGACATCCGAAGGTGGTGATGCGATGGTGAATAAGGGTGGGTGGCGAGCCTCAAGGGGGTTTAACCCGGGGGTTGGTGCATATTTCACGGTCGGTGGTCCCATCTCGCGGAGACAATCTGAACCAGCGCGGATACATCATCGCGTGACGCCACGTAATAACCTCTTGGGCCACAGCGAGTGCCTTTCAAAACCCTCTTATTTATTCATCTCACCTCGTCCTTGCTCTGTCGCCCTTCCACCCTCACGACTCCTTCCCCGTTTATGCGGAGCCCGGAAGCGAGAAAAAATCCTGATGGCTCGGTTGGACGAGGACGTGATTAATGCGCGCTGCGATTTTCCAACTGAAATTGCGACTTTTTTGTTGTTAAATTGTTGTTTAACTAGTTTACCTAAGTAGAATTTTTATCTAACATAAATTTTTACATGTCATCCGATTTTACGTATTTTAAATCTCTTATTAAATTATTTTAAATAATTTTAAATCAAGAGGATTCTCTTCGTATATTGCAGAATTCACAGCAGTCGTGTCTATGATTATGTATGCATTGTATAAAAACCTAATACATCTCCACGTGTTGTACAGCTAAGTATTTGATATCTGTGCTAATTGCAACGTATTAGATGGCCAGGGGTTTTTCCTCGCGTTAAATCGCCGAGGTTCAGGGGTACCTACCCTACTCACACGATTGTTGGTGGTCTGGCAAGTTTCGCACTCGATGTTGCATAAAATGCCCGAGTGGCCATGATATTTCAGAGTTTCGCAAATGACGCTTGTTATTTCGCGGGAATACAACGGAGTCCGAATAATTGCCGCGACGGATCCGGCGCTTGAACGAAGAAAGCATCGATCAGCCTGCGGCTGGCATCGCGCTCCGGCCATTCCACGAATAGCGTCTAATTCATCAGTGAATTCCCTCGTATCGCTTACAGAGTCGATTTTTTCCTAACGGCGACATCCTCGCACCGCTTCGTCGCCAGATGTTGCAGCGTAAGCACGTCGTCGCGGTTACTTTTCACCCTGGCTACCTAACGGACTCCCTAACCCTGCATTCTAAGAAGTCTCTTCTTCTCGAGCTTAACTGTTTCGCGCAATTAGTTTAACTTTGTATTTTATCAAGTTTAGTATTGTTTCATAAAATTGTGTTTGTTTAAAGATCTGTTGTTGAACTGCAACTTGATGTATATGCAATTTTATATAAATTTTATGTTTATAAATTGTGTCGGACTTAATATGTGACAAAATATACTACCTCCCGCTGTAACTGATTGGTCAGCATGCATGAAGAATGTCAATGATACCTTAACATTTCTGTACCTTAATATAACTTAGTTCTTTAACTGCAGGTTAATTGAATTTTATTCAATCTAAATTTAACATGACACAAAATATACTACCTCCCGCTGTAACTGATCGGTCAGCATGCATAAAGAACGTCAAGAAAACCTTAACATTTCTATTCCTTAATATATCTTAATTCTTTAACTGCAGGTTAATTGAATTTTATTCAGTCTAAACTTAACATGTCACAAAATATACTACCTCCCACTGTAACTGGTCGGTCACTGTACATAAAGCACCTCAATGAAAGCTCAACGTTTCTATACCTTGATAAACTTTAATATTCTTTTTAACTGCTGGTCAATTTTAATTTAATTTAATCTAAACTTAACATGTCACAAAATCTACTATCTCCCGCTGTAACTGATCGGTGACCGTACATAAAGCACCTCAATGAAAGCTCAACGTTTCTATACCTTGATAAACCTTAATATTCTTTTTAACTGCTGATCAATTTAATTTAATTTAATCTAAACTTGACGTGTCACAAAATCTACTACCTCCCGCTGTAACTGATCGGTGACCGTACATAAGGAACATCAATGAAAGCTCAACGTTTCTATATTTTGATAAACTTTAATATTCTTTTTAACTGCTGGTCAATTTAATTTAATTTAATCTAAACTTGACGTATCACAAAATCTACTACTGCCCGCTGTAACTGCTCGATCACCATGCATAAAGAACATCAACGAAGCGTCAGCACACCTTAACCCTTTAACTACGGGTTAATTTAATTTAATCTAATCCTGCTACTGAATTGATATTCCATTTTGAAATATCTTTTGTATTCATTACATTTTTAGTAGCAAACCACAGCTGCTACTTGACATTAGTAAAAATCAGCTTCTTTATAAACCACGTGCGTCCAACTATAATTTTAGCATCTGTCTATAAACCGCACCCGCATCAAATGAGAGTAAAAATTATCTCATCACAATGATCTTAGGAAAAATATAGTATTATCCGATAATCCGTTTCATTTAACAGTAACAATTCCAGATAGCGAAAGGGGTGACGCTCGAAGAGTAACGAGTAGAAAAGAAGGGACGTATTTCAGTGTCGGAGAAATATGTTCGGTTCGGGGCACGTCCCTAGCCGTTAAGATAATAATAATCTTACGAGCGCGAATCGTTCCGCGCGCGAGACACGAGGAACACGCGTACGTTCTCGAGAGCTCGTGTCGACACACGTACTCGACTCTTCTGGTGTAAGCCAAGCCGGCAGAAAGGCTATTTGTCGGATGACAAACGAGCGGCGGGCTACGTGGGTGGCATCGGCAGTCGCGGGAAATGGTGAGCACCGCTCCGTGTCGCCGCACGCGCTTTCGTGTCGTTCGCTTTTCGGAATCGGCCGAAAGATCCGAACCTGCCCGCGGGCATCTTCATATCCACAGGATACGATATCTAGGTTTTATTTCGACGGGTTCTAATTCCACGCGTCGTGACTCCATGTGCCGAATTTCCAAGCATCAAATTTTCACGCGTCGAATTCGGATGCCCCGAATTTCCACGCGTCGGTACTTCTACGCGTCATAGTTGCACGCGCCATAATTCCACGCGTTGTAATTCCACGCGTCGTGACTCAATGCGCCGAATTTCCAAGCATTAAATTTCCACGTCACGAATTTCCACGCGTCGAATTTCCACGCGTGGTAATTCCACGCGCCGTAACTCCACGCGTGGTAATTTCACGCGCCGTAACTCCACGCACCGAATTTTCACGCGTGGTAATTCCACGTGTCGTGACTCAATGCGTCGAATTTCCAAGCATTAAATTTTCACGTCTCGAATTTCCACGCGTCAATTTTCTACGCGTCGAATTTCCACGCGTGGTAATTCCACGCGCCGTAACTCTACGCGTGGTAATTCCACGCGCCGAATTTTCACGCGTGGTAATTCCACGCGCCGTAACTCTACGCGTGGTAATTCCACGCGCCGAATTTTCACGCGTGGTAATTCCACGCACCGTAACTGCACGCGTCGAAACTCCACGTGCTGAATTCCACGTGTCATAACTTCACGCGCTGAATTTCCACGCGTGGTAATTCCACGCGCCGTAACTCCACGCGCCGTAACTCCATGCGTCGAAACTCCACGCGTCGAAACTCCACGCGCCGTAACTCCACGCGTCGGAACTCCACGCGCCATAATTCCACACGCCGAATTTCCATGCGTTGTAATTCCACGCACGTAACTCTTTCTTTCTTCGGGGAAGTCGGTCATTTGTGGTGTGACGCAAGCAGGGAGATTGATCCACATCGACTTTAGACTTTCATTTTATTACCGATTGAACAAATTTAGTGGTTGACTACATAGGTTGACTACTTAAATTAGGTTAAGTACTTTTGATAATAGCTACCTGTTAACTAGTTTTAATAATAGCCAACTACGGATGCACTAAACAGAACAGTTTCATATTTTACATCCGCCGCCATTATCAATGGCTGACAAGTGTGGCCAAACCTAACTAGCTAACCCAATGTTAACTTTGTTCCATCAGTAACAAAATCCATGAAAGACTCCCGAAATCAGTTGCATATTGTTTATCCACCAAAAAGCCAAGATCAAAGCGTGTAAAAGATTAAGAAGACAGACCTTTGTCTCGAGGATGCAGGGACATGAAAGATGCAAGATAACCGTAGATTGGAATCGTCTCGTATAAGTATTTCTGTCCGAGCTAATTCGTGTTCAAAGTGTATAAATGGAAGTTTGGACGATCGTTAGATCCGAGATCCCGATTGCTGTGCTCACGTATTTTAGGCATTCTCGATGGCACAAATGAAAGTGGTTGATCAAATTTATGCGCGAGTCCGAATTTATCAAACCCGATGAAAAGGGGTACAGAATCATGTTTGCTCTTTATACTTAGAACTGAACTTGTGATATATGTAACATATGATAAGTTGAGCAAGTGAAGTTTTAAAATATTTTTAAGGAAAAAAATTTCGCTTCGGCAATCTTATTGAAACCTTCCCTTATTTTTCAACCCTTTGGCTTATGTCGCACCTATGACGCACAATTCACATATGACAAAAATAAACCATATTTGTTTTACAAATTAAGTGTCGCTGTTAGAAGTATATTTGAGAATGTTGTTCTATGTGCACTGCAGAATTCAACCTTAACACTAAACCTACCGACATATAATGTACACTTTGAAATTAAAAATGAAGTTAAAGAATAAATATACAAACGACGAAACATAAATTAGCACACACATTTATTCTTTATCTTGATGGAAATCAATGCTGATTTCAAGGAATGTACTTTAACAAAATGTGCACCTTATAATAAGAAATTTGTGGAGCGGTCATTTAACCGGTTTGGTAGTTTTAGTGTTAAATAGCAATTCCGACAGATGAAAAGAAAGAGTGTAACAAACAGAGTGAAAATCCCTAAAACGTGAAAGTCATGAAAGTGCCAAGGCTCCAATCGTTGCACCCTTTCCATATGACACACGTCATGTTGCGTATCTCCCAACACGGTCCACGTGTGAGCCCGTTCCAGCCTCGATTCAAGGAAACGAATGAGCGCGTCGCTCCGGTGGTCGTTAAAGACGCGAACCGGCGCGAATTCGAATTTGTTCGAGCGTCGTTGTCGGCTAGTAGCGTAGATCAGCGCCTAGTATCATAGCTCAGAGGGTGTAGGTACAGAGAGAGAGTGGATGCATTTCGGTGGGCAGCACGGTAACGCTTCACGCGCGCACACGCGCGTGTTACCGTCGCGTCGGCTACGTGAGTGGCACGTAAGTGCGTGTATGTGTGGTCCGGGAGGCACATAATGTCTAATGGGGGTGATTGTGCTCGCGCTCCGTGACGGATCAATCTGCCACCCCCTTCAACCCCCTGCTCACGGCTTCGAAGAGCGACCAAGAGGGCGGGAGGGCAAGGGATACAAGGGAGAGAAACAACGGGAGAGACGGAGAGACCCTTGGTCTCACCAGCCCGAAACCCGACCACGGACTCGCGTGGATAACGCGCCTATTCGTCATACCTACGAAGGGCTGGAATTAGACGCTGGAAACATTATTAATCGACCGGCCGCAGTCAGCTCACGGATTTGACTCCACGGGACCAACGATAGACCGTGGAAATCTTTTCGAAGGGTGATCCTGCGGTAATTAACCCCGTTACGCTGTTTCAACCCTCCTACTAACTTTACGGAATTATAATTCTTGCTCAAAACTATGCAAGTTTCTCAACAGAGTTGTACTAAAAATTAACCTCCATGTACACTGAGACAAGACCTAATACACAAGTTGTCTTTCTCGGTCAAAAACTATGGAGACCATATGTGTATGTGGGAGATCACATGTGTATGTCGAAGTTTTCAACAGGGTTGTACTAAAAATTAACCTCCATGTACACTGAGACAACGAGACCTAATACACAAGTTGTCTTTCTCGGTCAGAAACTATGGAGACCATATGTGTATGTGGGAGATCACATGTGTATGTCGAAGTTTTCAACATGGTTGTACTAAAAATTAACCTCCATGTACACTGAGACAACGAGACCTAATACACAAGTTGTCTTTCTCGGTCAAAAACTATGGAGACCATATGTGTATGTGGTTGATCACATGTGTATATCGGAGTTCATATGTGTATCAGGTCTAACTGAAGTCCATTAATTTTTATACACTTCTGAATTGTTTAACCCCCTCCCGTGCTTTGACGAGTCTCACTCGTGACGCACTCACAACTCAAATGTGATTAATGTTACTCTTTTGAATACTCTTCAACTTGAATTTTAGATCCAACTATAATTTGCGTTGTCAAGGATCCCTGAATATAAAATACTTAGAACATTTTAATTTTCTTTGTTCGTTTTAATGTTATAGTCCTGAATGGTCAGTCTTGACTGACGCACCTCATAAATAAATGACACGGCAAGGGGTTAAAAATAACATGAGTAGACTTTGACTCTCAGACACAACTGAGATTTCTGACCACAATGAAGTGTATTAAGTTTTCGTTAATCGTCACAAAAGTTTCATCCAAATAATTTATGAGAAAAGATGCAAGTACCGTAAGGTAGGACACCAGCGATCGGTAATCGGTATCACACGGTGCACCGTATCGCGTCGCGTAATAAATAGAGGCTGGTTATCGGGTTTGAATTACAAGCCGCCCGCGGGAAAAGCCATTTTAATTACCGGGCTGGACGCGTGCAATTCGCCGCCGTGGACTTTCCGGGGCCCGGCGGGTCGCCGATATCTCGGACGCCCAACTAGTTAACCAGGAAACGCAATATTTCAGAACGTACACAGAAACATTTATAAGCGTAACCTGTTTCCCGGCTCCGTTCTGGAAGCGGGCATATGGTATAAAGTAACGAGGCGATCTCTCATATCGAGCCGCCCACGTGCACCGCGTTGACACAAACACGACCGTTGCCTGTACACCGATCGCTCGCGAAAAACACCGACGATCCGATCGAGAAACGAGGAAGTCCCTGTGTCGTATATATACGTCATCTCTTTCTTCTTGCGATTTTTCTTTACGTTTTATCGATTACCGAGAAATTCAACACGTATCTTTCTTATTAGTACTTTTAGAAGTAACTTGAAGTTTAGTATAATTTACTAGTGCATAGAGTAATACTATAACATATTGACTACTGACGTAATACTATAACATAGACTACTGACTTGATACGTTAAGTTCTACGTCAGTCAGGTGACTGACACTGAGCTGACCCTTCACGCCTTTCACAGTGCAGAATAAAATTAAAAAATTTGCATTGTTCAATTACCTAAAAATATACAGTTCACTGAATTTTTACTTATTCCAAGATTTGTTAATGTATTTAGATATTTTTTTTTTAATAAAATTGTAATAGATTTTACTACGTGATCTGACGATGATTTCCTCATGAGTTCAAGAGGCAGTGCTATACTACAACATAACAATTTCTACCTGGAACAAAATAAGTGATACAATTACGTAATGAATTAAATCTAACCTCACAAAAGTCTGAAGATAGACTGATAAAGAAGGTTAATAAAGTTAAATAGTTCGCCTTTTCAAGTAACCATCGTTACTAAACGGTCGATTTCGACAGACGGATGATATAATACTAATCTTAACTTAAATACCAGTCTTACTAACGTGGATCTAATTATTTCGAAAGTAGTTCAACCATGAAAGAAAATTACTTTCCAAGTTGCTAATTGGGGAAACATCAGAAATGAATGAACCGACGAACATTTCGCCTTTATCTAAGTATAAAGATATAGAATGTAACTTTTTAAGTATTCAAGTTACAGAATGAAACGTGTAGCAATTTAATATCTAGGCAGCATCTAATAATATTCGTTTATAGAATTTATCCAAGAGCAATGCACCCATGTTATGACCGCAGGCATATCTATACATCTGATACCACATTCTTTCCCAGTTTACGCATTACTTTCTAAGCGATCAGTGAAAGGACAAGATCGCTTACCATTGAAACCTCGCAATATACATAGAAGGTTAAACGGCGATTGATAAGTCGGTCACGATCGTGCAATTGTAATATCGTTTCGTCTGCGATCAGCGAATGCAATCAATTTTAATTATGAACGAGAGAAATATTCATAATTCTAGTATTTTTCTTATTTTGTCGGTTTAAACATTTTTTTTTTTAGGGTTAAGCGATGAGCAGCAGTGGAATTTGTTTTGGGGATGATTTAGGGGATGTCGAATATTGTGGGATTCCGTTCTTACCTACGGAGACTCCTGGCGACAAAGCTGCGACGCTGCTCTGTCAGATGGCAGCAGAGGGTCCTTGCACAACTTATGGAGGGTAGCAACCCTTTTAATTCAAGCTGAGTCAATAAGGACCCAAGTCTTAGGAAATTTGAGGATTAATAATTCAAAATATTTGGTAATATTAAATTTGCAACTATGAAAGATTTTTTAATATTAAACTGACTTATGTGTATTTTCCGCGCGTCAAATTTCCACGTCCCGAATTTCCACACGTCGGTACTTCTACGCGTCATAGTTGCACGCGCCGTAATTCCACGCGTTGTAATTCCACGCACCGTAATTCCACGCGTCGAATTTCCAAGCATCAAATTTCCACGTCCCGAATTTTCACGCGTCAAATTTCCACGCGTCGAATTCGAATGCCCCGAATTTCCACGCGTCGGTACTTCTACGCGTCATAACTCCACACGTCGAATTTCAACGCGCCGTAACTCCACGCGCCGAATTTCCAAGCATCAAATTTCCACGTCCCGAATTTCCACGCGTCAAATTTCCACGCGTCAAATTCGAATGCCCCGAATTTCCACGCGTCGGTACTTCTACGCGTCATAACTCCACACGCCGAATTTCCACGCGCCGTAACTCCACGCGCCGAATTTCCAAGCATCAAATTTCCACGTCCCGAATTTCCACGCGTCAAATTTCCACGCGTCGAATTCGAATGCCCCGAATTTCCACGCATCGGTACTTCTACGCGTCATAACTCCACACGCCGAATTTCCACGCGTCGTAATTCCACGCGCCGTAATTCCACGCCCCCTAATTCCACGCGCCGTAACTTCACGCACCGAATTTCCACGCGTCAAACTTTCACTCCCTCAATTTTCACTCTCCTAATTTGCACGTCCCCAATTTCCACGTCCCAAATTTCTACACCCTAAATGTCCAGACGCTAAAATCCTACGCGTCGACTTTCTTATTATTTTAACCAGATTTTGGTTTGGTAAACAGGTTTCCTCCTGTAAGTAAAGTACGCAATATAAAGTTCAAATTTTGCTCAACATTCCACAGCAAAGAATGAAACAACGCGTTATATCACAATTCGATATTCCTGGAAACCGTAAGCAGATAAATGACAGATCAATTGTACAGAAAATCATGTAGTATTTACAGTCCGCTAATTTTATTGCTTCCTTTGTAATGATAAATGCGTGCAGTAAAGTTACAAGGGATTTAAATCGAACGATCGCAGACGCGATTATCGATTCTTTCAAGCACAGTTCGCAGACCTGTTGCGGACTAATAGCGAAGATTAGTTATCGACGATCGTGATCTTAATAGACAACTATCGTTTCAGTGTACCAGCGTCGATCACCGAGATCTAGGGCGTATTATTTATTCTTCGATTCGAACTTATGCTGCCAGCAATTGCAAGGTATCTATCATACGCGGGTCTAGAAAGTGCTTCTTTATTTATCCATTAATCAGTGTTTAATGGCGTTGCGTAAAATTGGCGACCGGCTAGAAACGCGTCAAGAACGAAGGAGAAAATCGTTCGTTTTCTCTCCTGATACAAGGACACTTAGGAAAAATCGGGGTCGTGTTTCGTCGATTATCAAGGAGGTCGTGGCATTGCTACTCTTGGTTATTTTTACTCGATTCTTAGAACTACAGATTATTTAATTTTTTGCTAGCCTCCGTAATAATCGACTTGCACGTGCTGTACGGTAATTGCGGCTGTAAATACTTGCGGTTGAATCGGTTGGGATTTTCGTCTGATATAAATGGAAGATGAAGTATTTCTACGTTAGCTGTACTTCCTATAAGCTTCCTAATAAACAGAGTTCATGAGGTACCTCCTCTAGCCCCTTGCACTATTTTCACGAGTCTGACGCATGACGCACTCGGCCGTGATCAATTTTATTCAAATTTTTAATATGATTCAATTTGCAGTTCAAGTCCAATTATAATTTGCATAGTCAACGATTGCATAATAACATATTGAAACAACATTTCAATTTTTTTGTTTATTTTGATATTATAGCTTAATTGCGCTGTTCTGTTTGACGCACCTGACAAATATGTCATAGTGCAAGGGCCTAAGGTACCTCCTCTAGGACTCTAGTTTATGCATTTCCCTATAAGCTCCCTAATAAGCAGAGTTCATAAGGTACCTTCTCTAGGTACATCCTAAGGTACGTCCTTTAAGACTCCAGTTTGTGCATTTCACTATAAGCTTCCTAATAAACAGACTTCATAAGGTACTTCCTCTAGATACATCCTGAGGTACCTCCTCTAGGACTCTAGTTTATGCATTTCACTATAAGCTTCCTAATAAACAGACTTCAGAAGGTACTTCCTCTAGGTACATCCTAAGGTACCTCCTCTAGGACTCTAGTTTATGCATTTCCCTATAAGCTCCCTAATAAACAGACTTCATAAGGTACATCCTTTAGGTACATCCTAAGGTACCTTCTCTAGGATTCTAGTTTATGCATTTCTCTATAAGCTCCCTAATAAACAGACTTCATAAGGTACTTCCTCTAAGTACATCCTAAGGTACCTCCTCTGGGACTCTAGTTTATGCATTTCCCTATAAGCTCCCTAATAAACAGACTTCATAAGGTACCTTCTCTAGGTACATCCTAAGGTACCTCCTCTAGGACTCTAGTTTATGCATTTCCCAATAAGCTCCCTAATAAACAGATTTCATAAGGTACCTTCTCTAGGTACATCCTAAGGTACCTCCTCTAGGTCTCCAGTTTGTGCATTTCGGATCAATTGCAAACTATAACCAAAATCATGAAATGTCTCTGTGTTTCATCCACGTTGCAACGATGGAACGTTGCAGTGTAAATTAGATTTGATCATAGTTGGTTCGTAGAAACGTAGGTTCGAATGGGTACATAATACCGGTTGGTAATTACGGTGGCTAATGGGGATTACGGTAGACGGGCGAGGAATCGAGAGTAGCCGGATGATGATCGATATACCATCGGTATCATCGTCGAGTAATTATGGGCGCGGCAAGGGGTATAGATAGGTGGCGTATCGAGGGGCCCAGAAGTAAAGAGCAAAGTGAAGGGTTCCTGCGGTCGAAGGCGCGTTGTTGCGGTTAAAGCCATAACGCGTCACGTCGAAGCTGCAGCCACTTCTTAACTACCCGCTAGCCAGATATACCTGCTTTCTTGGTAGCCGGTGCACGCATTTATAATATACTCGTCCGTGGGTCAATTATACCCGGCCGACACGACCGCAGAACTCCCGTCGATGACGATACGCGACGCGCCACCGACCCGGTTTCGCGGTGTCCGGCAGAATTTTCAACGCAGAGAAAAAGCTGCCACCGCACCCCGGGATTTGGTGAGAATGGATCCTGGACCGGCAAAAAATTCGCCTCAAGCGATTATAACGCACGTGCAGCAGCCTTCGGACCGCAGAACACCGTATCGATTTTTAGACTATCGAACGCTTCTTTCGAACAATGTGGACCGTTTATCGCCTCTTACGGAAAATACTTTATACAAGTATTACAAGACAACAAGGAAACCCACTAGAGACAGAGAACCAACTTAAATTCGTTCATTTCATTCGCCCAAGACAAATGAATCGGTACGGGCACGATTTTGGCGGTCTTTCGAAGTGCGCATGCGCGTAGCGTACAAGCATGGCGGCCGAGAAAGAATTCCTGCACATCTCCATACTTTCTTGTAATTGTTTTACTAATAAATTACTGTGTATTCAAATATATTTGCACATCTGATATTTCTTTTACTCCGATAGTAAATTAAGTCCATATTTCGACTTTCTTGTAATTGTTTTACTAATAAATTACTGTGTATTCAAATATATTTGCACATCTGATATTTCTTTTACTCCAATAATAAATTAAGTCCATATTTCGACTTTGTTCACAGCTGGAATGGACTTGATAGGTTGTTTCCTCCGCAACGAATAATGGTACACTCTTCCATCTAAATCGTGTAATAGTTGAAGCTGTCATAACTAATTGCTTCGCGTGACAGAAGAGCGTTAATCCTTTCAGAGCCGATTTTTTTCTGCAATTAAAAGAATGTAACTGTTCGCACGACAAATAGGTTAATACTAAAGAGATTACAATGCATACTCCAAAAATAAATTGTGCACTGTATTATTAAATTAATCTTGTTTTGAAGGAAAATACATAAGTGGATTATAAATTGAAAAAGTGTTGGTTTAACGCCCGTCGCGTGCAGAACGTCAGACGAGCGTACGCCAGAGGATTGCGCGACGCATGCACTCGAGCGTGAGATGCGTTGCGCGTCGTTGCACGCACACAGCCCCGCTATCCGCGGATCGACACGCGTGCACGAAACGCAGGGACGCGATGCGGCGCGTAAACGCGAAGGCAGATAGATAGGGATACGGCAGGAAATGATTTGTGTTGTATCTCCTCGTCCGGCCGAACAATACCGTCATGACTCATCCTCTGCGAGCCGATGCCACGAAATGGGCTCGAAAATAAATCCACGCCTCCGGTGTGCGTGTGATTTACAACGAGGACGACCATACTTTCCCGTAAACTCGATGCAGATCCTAGCATTCGTACCGATCACACTTTTTAATTAATCTTAATACGGGTGCTTTTCAATTTTTTAAATTTTATAGGTTATGTTGTTTTATAGAAAATCGTCATTAGCTGACTTTAAAATGACACTTCGTAGGTGTGGTTAGGGTGTCATAAATTGGCGGAGTTAGAAACTTGATAGATATAGTACTTATTAGGGTGTCATAAAATGGCGGACTTAGAAATTGGATAGTTGTAATATTTATTAGGGTGTCATAAAATGGTGGATTTAGAGACATTCGTCCAAATGGCTTCCAGACATTCTCTGACATGGCTTGTCAAAGTAAAAGCACATCAAAAACCACGCATCGAATTTCCACGCGTCGAATTCCTATGTTTCCGAATTTCCACGCATCGAATTTGCACGCGTCAAATTTCCACGCATCGAATTTCCACGCCCCCGAATTTCCACGCGTCAAATTTCCACGCGTCGAATTCCTACGTCTCCGAATTTCCACGCTTCGAATTTCCACGCCCCTGAATTTCCACGCATCGAATTTCCACGCGCCGAATCCCTACGTCTCCGAATTTCCACGCGTCGAATTTCCACGCCCCCGATTTTTCACGCATCGAATTTCCACGCGTCGAATTCCTACGTTTCCGAATTTCCACGCATCGAATTTGCACGCGTCGAATTTCCACGCATTGAATTTCCACGCCCCCGAATTTCCACGCGTCAAATTTCCACGCGTCGAATTCCTACGTCTCCGAATTTCCACGCTTCGAATTTCCACGCCCCTGAATTTCCACGCATCGAATTTCCACGCGTCGAATCCCTACGTCTCCGAATTTCCACGCTCCCGATTTTTCATGCATCGAATTTTCACGCGTCGAATTTCCACGCCCCCGAATTTCCACGCGTCAAATTTCCACGCGTCAAATTTCCACGCGTCGAATTCCTACGTCTCCGAATTTCCACGCCCCTGAATTTCCACGCATCGAATTTCCACGCGTCGAATTCCTACGTCTCCGAATTCCCACGCGTCGAATTTCCACACCCCCGAATTTCCACGCATCGAATTTCCACGCGTTGAATTTCCACGCCTACGAATTTCCACGCTTCAAATTTCCACGCGTCGAATTCCTACGTCTCCGAATTTCCACGCCTCCGAATTTCCACGCATCGAATTTCCACTCGTCGAATTTCCACGCCCCCAAATTTCCTAACGTGAAATTTCTACGTCCCGAATTTCCACGCGTTGAATTTCCATTCCCCCAATTTCCACGTCCCGAACTTCCACGCGTCAAATTTCCACGTCCCAAATTTCCACTCCCAAAATTTCCACGTCGCGAAATTCCACGCATCAAATTCCTACCCTCCAATTTTCACGTCCCAAATATCCACGTCTTGAATTTCCAACTCCCCCAATTTCCTCGTCCCAAATTTTTGTATACTACTAAGCAAACTTTTCGTCACTGCTCTAAATACAAAATGGCTGTATTAAGTAAAATAAAGAAATACACTCAATCTTCATAAAAGTATTAATCTTCAAATATAAACAGTATGCACCCACCTACAATTTGAAGACAAGAGCACAACAAAATGGCGGATGATGAACATCAATTTAAGGGTAAAATTTTCACGAAAAATCCACGGATAGAATAAATGGTAGCAAAGAGAAGAACTGAAAGTGGAAGTGACCCTTTGGAAGTCTTTATAATTTCGCTCATTATCAGCCGAGGTAGACGCGTAATCGAACTACAGATAAGCCATCTTTCACACGCCGCTCCAGAACCATTTCGATGCAATGCAATAGCAGCAGCGTCGATAAAACGATCACCATTAGTATCCAGGTTAATTTAAGATCCAACCGATTTCATAAATTCCGCTGTTGGATTCCTAAAGATCGCGAAGTAATCAAACGAGAGCAAAGAGACGGGAATTGGACGCTTCCCTCGGTGCGTTCGTGCGTCAAATAACGACTTCGAAAGAGCAGCGTTTTATAACTTCATAAAGGGGAGCAATGAGGCGTGCTGGTCTTTTCGAGTCCGAACGAACGACGCTTTTACGTACGATCGAGCAGGGATGCCGAGACAGGTACATAGGTGCTTTGGAATGCGGAGACGAGGAGAAAAACCGAAGGAAATCGCGGACGATAAAAAAATACGAAACGTAGCGTATCCGTTATGGAAAACGAGCATTCCAGCGCGGATAAACAAATTGACCGATAACGAGAGACAGGTACACGAGGCTGGTAATTAATTTCCACCAAAGGACCGATCGTTCGCTGCGTCAGGGATTTAGAAGAGTTTATTGGTGCTGCGTTATCGGGCTTCCTCAATATAATTCAATTAATAGAATCGTGCCATTGGCGTAAGGTACTTTTTGGAAGATGTTTTGTTAATTGCTACTTGTATCGGTTTTATTTGTGCTATTTGTAGGGAGGTATGGGTTGTTAGGTGATTTATATCTGTTAGATTACAACGTGCTGTATTTGTACTTATATGTTTTATTAACGAGAGATAGATTGGTATGTGACGTCAGCACTTCTGTATGGGAGATTATAGGGAGTCGAATTTCCACGGAGGGAAATTTATGTTTTAGAGTAGTATTTGACGATTTTTTACGGGTAATAATTTCCACGTATCGAATTACCATGCGTCGAATTACCATACATCGAATTTTCACGCGTCGAGTTCCTACGCCTCCGAATTTCCACGCGTCGAATTACCACTCCCCCGAATTTCCACGCGTCGAATTTCCACGCTCCTGAATTTCCACGCATCGAATTTCCACGCGTCGAATTTCCACGCATCGAATTTCCACTCCCCCAAATTTCCACGCATCGAATTTCTACGCGTCAAATTTCCACGCGTCGAATTCCTATGCTTTCGAATTTCCACGCATCGAATTTCCACGTATCGAATTACCACGCGTCGAATTTCCACTCCACCGAATTTCCATGCATCGAACTTCCACGCCTCTGAATTTCCACGGATCGAATTTCCACGCGTCGAATTTCCACGCGTCAAATTTCCACGCTCCTGAATTTCCACGCGTCGAATTTCCACGCCCCCGAATTTCCACGCATCGAATTTCCACTCCCCCAAATTTCCACGCGTCGAATTTCCACGTATCGAATTACCACGCGTCGAATTTCCACTTCCCCGAATTTCCATGCATCGAATTTCCACGCCTCTGAATTTCCACGCATCGAATTTCCACGCGTCGAATTTCCACTCCCCCGAATTTCCACGCGTCAAATTCCTACGCCTCCGAATTTCCACGCGTCAAATTTCCACGCCTCTGAATTTCCACGCATCGAATTTCCACGCGTCGAATTTCCACGCATCGAATTTCGACTTCCTCAAATTTCCACGCATCGAATTTCTACGCCTCCGAATTTCCACGCGTCAAATTTCCACGCCTCTGAATTTCCACGCATCGAATTTCCACGCGTCGAATTTCCACGCATCGAATTTCCACTTCCTTAAATTTCCACGCATCGAATTCCTATGCTTCCGAATTTCCACGCATCGAATTTCCATGCCCCCGAATTTCCACACATCGAGTTTCCACGCGTCGAATTTCCACTTCCTCAAATTTCCACACATGGAATTCCTATGTCCCGCATTTCCACACGTTAAATTTCCACTCCCCGAATTTCCACGCGTCAAATTTCCACGTCTCGAATTTCCACTTCCCAAATTTCTACGTCCCGAAATTCCACGCGCCAAATTTCCACCTTGCAATTTTCACATGCCAAATTTCCACGTCGCAAATTTCCAACTTCCCTAATTTCCTCGTCCCCAATTTCCACACACTTAACCCTTTGCACTCAAAGATAATTTCATTGTTTGCAAACTGCAATTTTAAATATTAATTAAAATGTTAAATGAGTTCTTTTAAGGTTATTATTTCTCTACTAATAATTTCCATTATTGTCTATTTCACTATGTTTATGCATCACATATGCACTATTATAGAATTAATTAAATAATCCTTATTTCAAATTAATGTATTAAATCGAATGGCGCCTCAGAGGCACTATCGATCGCAAAGTGTTAAATTCTACACGTTGACATCCTACGTTCCAAATTCTCTCACACCAAAAATCTACTTATCAAATTTCCTCCACTTATCAAATTTCTCCCCAGTCGATTTTCCCCGCGTTAAATTCCCACCTCGTAATTCAGCAGGGTGCAACCATCGTTTTAAGGGATGCAGTTCCCTGTCCAGTTACGCCAATGTACGAAAGGATCCGCGCGCGAGATATATCGACACACAGCTCTCCGGTCGTTGTATCCGTGGTTGAATCGTGGCAACTGGAATCCGCTCGGTCGGATTTAACGACGCCGCGCAGTTCGACAAATTAACGCCGACAGATATGCGGCTCCTGATATGAAGAAGCGCGGACATTCGGTTTGATGCTCGAGAAATCCTCGCGCAGCGGAATGGACGGTGTAGCCGAGATTGCTGGCATCTATTAGCTGGACGTGTGGAGCTACTGGGATCCTTTGGTTGCTAAGCGAAGGTGATTCTCTGCTACTATGTTACCGTAGAAAATCGTGGCCCATTGATACTCTCGAGAAAATGCTCTCGATTACCTCATTCTTTAGCGTGGAGATCTCTATCTGGGCTTCGGACTTCGGTCTGCAGTGTGTAATGCAAAAAGTCGATGGTTTGGGATCGCAGTTCGGTGTTGTATGTGTCGTGTCATAATTTATGCAAAATTTTAATAAATAAAGCGATAAATTTCTTTCGGTTTTTGTGGCGGGTACAAATGATGGGCGTAAAGAGAGTTGACTATGGATTTAATAATCGCGAACATGGTACATGTTATAAATAATTGGTACACTGATTTTATAAGACCTTAACTATTCCTGATCACCGTTTTGTGGATGTATTTTTGTAGACCTTCACAGTTCCTATCATACCTGTCCGTTTCGAGTATTTGCAAGAGTAAAAGGATCTCCTGGTTTTTCTTTCAAAATTGATACGTTGTAATTGGTATTCCGTGGTTTATTTTGAAGTCCAGGTAGACAGTTCTGTAATTGATCATTTGATATGGAACAACTTGGTACTCGGTAATCGATAATGAAGGTTCTCTAACAACCAGCCATTTTTCCACGACTGTCAGGCTAATCTATGTTCATGTTCATGGCTTCTCGGAAGAGCAGATAAGCTACAGTTGTTACACATTTCTTGCACGGCGATCGATTAAATGGGAAAGGTGAAAAAATGAACTTGAGTTACTACAGCTATCTGGTACAGATTAGTCCGATTGAAACCATCACGTGTGTACGGGTATAGACAAGATCAAGTTCTGTGAAATAATCTGCTGGGAATTTTATTATGTGAGCGGCAAGACTGGGTGATGCTGAGGAAAAATTTGAGGAATTTTTATTTTGGTAATTTGGTAATTTGGGGGAAGTGGCGGAGGTTTTTTGTGCTGGTGATGACGTTTGGAAGGAGAATTTTAGGGATGTTGGGTTGAGTTGGGATTAAGTAAATTTATTTCCATGCGTCGTAATTCCACGCGATGTAATTCCACGCGCTGTAATTCCACGCATCGTACTTCCACGCGCCGTAATTCCACGCGTCGTACTTTCACACATTGTACTTCCATGCATCGTACTATCACGCACCGTAATTCCACGCATTATACTTCCACGCGCTATAATTCCACGCATCGTACTCCCACGCACCGTAATTCCACCCGTCGTAGTTTCACGCGTCGTAGTTTCACGCACCGTACTTCCACGCGTCGTATTTCCACGCGCCGTACTTCCAAGCGTCAAATTTCCACTCCCCCAATTTCCACGCATGGAATTCCTATGCACCGAATTTCCACGCGTCGAATCTCCACGTCCCGAATTTCCACGCATGGAATTCCTATGCCCCGAATTTCCACGCATGGAATTCCTATGCCCCAAAATTCCACGCGTCGAATCTCTACGCCCCGAATTTCCACGCATGGAATTCCTATGCCCCGAATTTCCACGCGTCAAATCTTCACGTCTCGAATTTCCACGCATGGAATTCCTATGTCCCGAATTTCCACGCATGGAATTCCTATGCCCCGAATTTCCACGCGTCGAATCTCCACGTCCCAAATTTCCACGCATGGAATTCCAATGCCCCGAATTTCCACGCGTCGAATCTCCACGCCCCGAATTTCCACGCATGGAATTCCTATGCCCCGAATTTCCACGCGTCGAATCTCCACATCCCGAATTTCCACGCATGGAATTCTTATGCCCCGAATTTCCACGCGTCGAATCTCCACGTCCCGAATTTCCACGCATCAAATTTCCACTCCCCCAATTCCTATACTCCGAATTTCCACGCGTCGAATCTCCACGCTTCAAATTTCCCTTCCCCCGAATTCCCACTCACCAAATTTACACTCCCTACACTTCCCCAACTTCCTACGCAATTCTGTTTCCACACTTGTTAATTTCCCAACAAGAAATAAATTTCATTTACTTAAAAGAATATAGTGAATTTTGATTAGGAGCCCCAAGAAGAGATAGGAAAAGTTGTGCGAATAAATTTATTTTGCATCGTCCTGCACGCATCTCCAGTGAGCTGACGAAGGAGGAAACGTCTCGAGTGGAGTCCGCCCTGGCGGGAGACATTGCCGGAGGATCACGGTGTCCCATATAAATAACTACCGGTCGAGTGTCTACCAGCTCGAACGTTTCCCTTCCCCTCGCCAGACGGTCCGCTGTAATGACATGATTGCATACCTTCCACACACGCTCCTTCCATGTTTTCCTTACTTTACCTACGTGCCGTTCTTATACTACGCGTATGGAAGAAGGTGGAGGAGGTTGGGAAAGAAGGGGAGACATGGTTCGGACCTTTCCCTAATAAGATTCTGACTTGGTATTGATTGTTTAGTATGGGTGGAAAGTGGAGAATGTTTAAAGGATTCAATTGTATTTGTGTACCATTGGATATAATGCATAAAATGAATATACATGTATATAAGAATATTTGTATATACATATATGAAATGATTAAGTATGATATGATACATGTAAGTATAATTATTTGATAGTGGATGGTTTTGTTGTGCTATTCAGTTTATGTTTATGTACGTGAAAAATATTTGACGTCTGTATTTTGTGGATGTGGAGCTTTTTGTGACACATGGTTTTGTAGAATATGTGGCGATATAACGAGTAGAAGATGCAATGCATAGATGTTGTAGTAAGGTACAATGCGTAGGAGATACATGTGGCAATACAAGTAGTAGGAGTTACGAGACGTAGAAATACAACGGACAGAAACTACCACGTTGAATTTATTGTACGTAGGAGGTACAGTGGTGACACAGCGCATGGGAAATACAATGCATAGAAATTACCATACGTAAGAGATACAATGCGTAGAAGCTACCATAAGACGCGTAGAAATTATTATGTATAGCATCTATCATATGTAGGTGATACAACACGTAGAAGTTATGAGGCGGAGGAATTATTGCGCGTGGAGATACAAGGCTGGGGAATTACTTCGCGTGGAGATACGACGCGGAGGAATTACTGCGCATGGAGATACAACGCGGTGGAATTACTGCGCGTGGAGATACGACGCGGAGGAATTACTACGCGTGGAGATACAACGCGGTGGAATTACTGCGCGTGGAGATACAAGGCTGGGGAATTACTACGCGTGAAGATACGACGCGGTGAAATTACTACGCGTGGAGATACAACACGGTGGAATTACTACGCGTGGAGATACAACACGGTGGAATTACTACGCGTGGAAATACGACGCGATGAAATTACTACGCGTAGAGATACGACGCGGAGGAATTACTACGCGTGGAAATACAACGCGGTGAAATTACTGCGCGTGGAGATACAAGGTTGGGGAATTACTGCGCGTGAAGATACGACGCGGTGAAATTACTACGCGTAGAGATACAACACGGTGGAATTACTACGCGTGGAAATATAAGGCTGTGGAATTACTACGCGTGGAGATACGACGCAGAGGAATTACTACGCGTGGAAATACGACGCGGAGGAATTACTACGCGTGGAGATACAACGCGGTGGAATTACTGTGCGTGGAGATACAAGGCTGTGGAATTATTACGCGTGGAAATACGACGCGGAGGAATTACTGCGCCTGGAAATACGACGCGGTGGAATTACTGCGCGTGGAGATACAAGGCTGGGAAATTACCACGCGTGATGATACGAAGCGTAAAAATTACTGCGCGTGGAAATACGACGCGGACGAATTACTGTTCGTTTAGATACAAAACGGGGAAATTATCACGCATGGAGATACAACGCAAGGAAATAACTGCTCATAGAAAATATACAGCATATCAATAGAGTACGCAGAAAACACAACGTAGACATTACACTACATAAATATCCCCACCTGTCAACCACAATGCATGGCACTAAAACACAAAAAAATTACAATCCGCATAAATTGCAACACACAGAAAACATAGAGCATACAACTAACTAAAATTACATCGTGCAGAAATCGGACCAAGCGAGAAAGTACATGGCAATACAACGCGTGACTATCACGCAGCCGGTGATCTACCATGTATCGCCATCCGAAGTATGGCAATAAAACGTGTATCCCTCGAAAAAAATATACGATCGCAAAACATCCACTGATACAACAATTTCCACGCTCCAGGATCGTGCGAGAGAATGAAATAATGGCGATATAAGGGGAGTACAGAAGGGCACAGTTAAAGCTCGGTACACGCGATCGTGCAGGCTAGTATTCGCGAGAGGCATACCAATAGTAGAAGTTAGTGGGGCCGGTATAACCGCGAATAAATCCTCTAATCTAATTGATACGGGCGGCGGTATGCAGGCTCGGTTGGTTACACGCTAAAACGGTCGTTGTTAAGTAGCCCCGACCGAGCAGATAGCGCTCGGCCACCGTAGGCCAACGTAGAAGGAAAAACGATGTCGAGGTGGGATCGCAGGCGCATTATAACGGAAGAAACGTCTCCCGTGGCCCAGGATGAGGAATGTTTTCCTCAAGGCTGACTTAGCCGGCAAACTAGCCTCGGTGGACGACGGGTGGATCGGTTTTTGAAGCGCTTCCGCTAGGGAGTGCCTGCTGCTATCACGATCGTTCTATGGACCCATTAAATGTCTTCATCCTAGCCGGCTAGTTTACGCGGCAAATTTCATCGCGAAAAAAGCGTGGATTTGGCTCGATGTCCGGCTTTCTTAATAAGATCGACACGATAAATTAACCGTGAAGGAATATTGAATAGCCTCGGTATGGGAAACCGGTTCGTGTCCCGCGAATGATCGCGTTCCGATATCGTCTCGAGCCAAGCATCACCGAACGCAATATCTGTAACTGTTGCGTAACGCCGCGAGTGTTACGTGTGCACCGACTTACAGGTTATCTTTACGGCCCTGCTCGGTTACTTCGTTTTCCTCCATTTTCATACATTTTCGCGTCTTAACGCGGCTGTTTGTTACCTGCGCGTTTCAAAATTTGATACGAAGATACGCGACGAGTTTGACCTGTCTCTTATAACTTGTCGCGATATACAAAATCATGGTGTTTGACATGTGTGGTATCTGAATGTTAAATGTAGCTGTTGGTGTGGATAATGGTATTAATCCTGTTGCTTTAATCGAACTTAAACTTAGTATATGTTGTATGATTATCTAATTTGATATAGTATAATCTTAATTTAATATACTTCTAATCTGACTTGATCTGATACCTTCATTTAACCTAACTGAATCTGATATAACCTTCATCCGATTTGCATGAGTTTCATATGTCTTTAATTCAACCTAACTTGATATGACATTACCTTAATTCAACCTATCTGAGTTTCATATAACCTTAATTTCACCTAACATAATCTAATATAAACTTTAATCTAACCTAACTTGATGTGATATAACCTTAATCGAACCTAACCTAATTTAATATAATCTTAATTTCACCTAACTTAATCTAATATAAACTCTAATTTAACCTAACTTGATATGACATAACCTTAATCCAGCCTAACCTAATTTAATATAATCTTAATTTCACCTAACTTAATCTAATATAAACTTTAATCTAACCTAACTTGATGTGATATAACCTTAAACCAGCCTAACCTAATTTAATATAATCTTAATTTCACCTAACTTAATCTAATATAAACTCTAATTTAACCTAACTTGATGTGATATAACCTTAAACCAGCCTAACCTAATTTAATATAATCTTAATTTCACCTAACTTAATCTAATATAAACTCTAATTTAACCTAACTTGATATGATATAACCTTAACCCAACCTAACCTAATTTAATGTAACCTTAAACTCACCAAACTTAATCTAACATAAACTTTAATCTAACCTAACTTGATATGATATAACCTTAACCCAACCTAACCTAATTTAATATAACCTTAATCTCACCTAACCTAATCTAATATAATCTCTAATTAACCCAATCTAATTAACCCAAATAATATAATCTTAACCCAACTTAACCTAACTGATTCTGATGTACCCTTAATGCAACCTAACCCAATTTATCATAATTTAATATAATCTTAATCCCATCTAACTTAATCTATTAAAAACAATAATTTAATCTAACTTGAAGTAACCTAACATCACCCTAACTTAATAAAATTTTTGAATTCCCTAGGAGAGATTGAGACTACGACAGAGCCAGATAGGAATTCTCAGTACTTCGTGTTCGATGGTTCTTGCAGCGCGTAAATACGCATAGAATTTATTAGCAGGTTCCGCGACGTTTCGTTCTCTTTGACGTACACGAACCGTGCCGCCTATTGAATGGAACTGACCGATCTAATGGCGAGTAGAGCAACGAAACCGGAGATTAAAGGGAGTCGAGTGGTCGTACGCTAATGATCTTCACCGGGTTTAGAGTCCCGGCGACGATGTCGGCTATGATACCAGCTGTTTTACGGGTATTCCCTCTGGAAGCTTGTTCTGTCACTTTCCAACATTCGTTGAAATAAAACAGAAGCAAGTGTCTGATGAAACTCAATATCTCAAGCTTAACTTCTTGGAGGATTTTGAGGTTAGAAAATTTCACTTATTTTTCATGTGGCTTCTGGCTACCGATTGAAAAGAGAATTAAGCGAACGTCAACCTCGAAGAGGTTAAAAACCCACAAAAAAGCGCGTTCGTCGAAGGAGAGAGTGATAATCGATGAAACAAGTTTCCGTGTTCAAAGGTAGATGGTAATCATTCCACAGGGTTGTTCGGCACAGTTACCGATAAAAGTTCGCAGGCAAGAAAAGGGTTAAAAGAGAGAGTAAACTGTTGGCAAGAGAGGCTAAGGAAAGTGGAAGGAAGGGCCCCCCACGAGCCACGAGCAGGCCCTGCACTCCGTGTGGTCTCCGCTACGCCTCGCGGCGACCTCATCCCTTCTGCTCACCACGACCATCCTCTTTCTCCTCCTTCCTCTTCTTCATCTCGCTCACTCCTCTCCTCGCCAGACATAAATCTCGGTAGGTTGCATTTATACTTAATGTTGCCAATATACCGCTTGATCCCCCTCTCTCAACCTCGCCGCACCGTTTGCCTTCTTTATTAGCCGAGAGACCCACCACCCGGCGGAATCAAGAAGAGACACGCTGGTCTTCAGGTTCACCCGGTCAACCCTGGCGAGGGTGAATTTATCGTCCCCCTGGTAATGGATAGCCACGACGCCGTACGTCATCGACGTCTCCTGCAAGATGTTTCAGCTGTTCGCGAAAGAATCAACATCCTGCTATGTGGACAGGTTCATTCGCCTCTTTCTTTAATTTTAATCGGCTTTGAACGAGATGGAGGTGGGTCAAGGGTTAGGTGATTGCTCTGTGGATTGGTAGGTTGCATCATAGCATGTTAGAGGTGTTGCGCGTTGCAATTTTACGATGGAACCACATGTTGGATCATGGGTTCACGCGTTGCAACATTATGTGCTGGAATAGGTGATGAATCACCATGTGTGAGATTATCATGCTGGGATACCACTCGTGGGATTAGTATGCGTTGGGTTGTTACATGCTGGATTACTACGCGTTGGATTTCCATGCGATGGATTACCACGCGTTCGATTACCACGCACTGGATTATTACACGCTGGATTACTACGCGTTGGATTACCACGCGTTAGATTACCACACGCTGGGTTACCATGCGTTGGATTACCACGCGCTGGGTAACCACGCGATGGGTTACCACGCGCTGGATTACCACGCGTTGGATTACCACGCGCTGAATTACCACACGCGGGATTACCACGCGTTAGATTACCACACACTGGATTACTACGCGCTGGATTACCACGCGTAGGATTACCACGCGCTGGATTACTACGCGCTAGATTACCACGCGTTGGATTACCACGCGCTGGGTTACCACGCGATGGGTTAACACGCGTTGGATTACCACGCGCTGGATTACCACGCGTTCGATTACCACGCGTTGGATTACCACGCGTTGGATTACCACGCGCTGGATTACTACGCGCTGGATTACCACGCGTAGGATTACCACGCGTTGGATTACCACGCGCTGGATTACCACGCGCTGGGCTACCACGCGATGGGTTACCACGGGCGGGATTACCACGCGTAGGATTACCACGCGTTGGATTACCACGCGCTGGATTACCACGCGCTGGATTACCACGCGCTGGGTTACCACGCGCTGTATTACCACGCGTTGGATTACCAAGCGCTGAGTTACTACATGCTGAATTACTACGCGCTGAAGTACCACGCATCGGACCACCACATGTGAGTTACCACGCGTCGAGTGACCATATGTGGAGTCACCACGCGTCGAGACCCCACATGTGGAGTTACCAAGCGCCAAGTAACCATATGTGGAGTCACCACGCGTCGAGTCTCCACATGTGGAGTTACCAATCATTGGATCACCATGCTTTGCAACACCACATGTGGAGGTACCATACGTTGCATCACCACGCGTCGCAACATCACGCACCAGAGTACCACATATTGAGTTATCAAGCCTAGAACTACTACACGCCAGACCTCCACGTTTTTCACCACATGTCGACGTCTAAAATTACCATGCGTGGTATTACTAACCTCCACCCCACCTGTCATCACACGATCACCCATTACATCGCCCCATGCTTAAACCATCAAAAGCCTATTAATTATGAAACTAATAACCTTCATAACCTTAATAATAACCTTCCAACCTTCATATCTTTAACCTTCATATCTTCAACCTTCATAATTATATCTGATTATGTATCTAAATGCACCTAAAGTACCTACCTTCATCAAATAATCACAATTCCCAGTCATGCAAAGATGGTGTCATGAATGTATAGTAGCGGTAGTAAGGGTTCAAAGGTTCGAAGAGGTAGACAGAGTGATAATGTTGGCAAAGGTTGCAGCTCTGAATTGCATTCTAACAGCGCTGTTAGAGGATCAAGCGTGGAGATCACCCAAAGTGGACGAGCACGAACCACGTGAAGGATGAAGCTACATCACTGCCAGGTCTCGGCACGAATCCTACACGGCACGTCGGCAGTCGGCATGTTAGGCTTGCCTGTGACCTTGAACGACCCTACTGTCACGAGGATTTACTTATCGAACTTCCTTGCAACGGCTGCACGGTTCCTGGTCTAGAAATAGCTGTACACCTGTTTGCGGATCGCTCAATAATGCCGATCGGCCGGTCTACTCCACCGTGTTATTCCTCTTATTTTCACGTTGCGGAGTACGGCTTGTCTTCGGTGTCTGCTTCTGCGTTATTTACTAGTTACTTTGCTCGGAAATTGGTTTCTTCATTTTAAGAGAAATTGCACTTGGGGGTGTACTAGTGGAATTTATGGGTTGGGCTTTGGGACTTTGGGTCTTTTGAAATTTTGGTCTTGAAATATTCAAACTATGTGATTGTGGACTTAGGAGTGTTGGGACGTGGGTATACGGAGACTTTTAGAGCTGTAGACCACTTCAAATTTTGAGATTATGACCGTGAATGACCTTGGGACTTGAAGACTTCAATATTTTGTGGATTTCTAACTTCTGAACCTTGACACTTTGAGACCTAGGAATCTTGGAACATTGGAACCCAGTAACTTTGAGAGTTTAAAACTTAGAGACCATGAACCTGGATGACCTTGGAACTTGAAGACCTTAAAATTTTGTGGTCTTCAAACTTCTGGACCTTGACATTTTGAGACCTAGGAGCTCTGCAATCTTGGAACATTAGAACCTAATAATTTTGACAGTTTAAAAATCTGAGACCATGAACCTGACTGACCTTGGGACTTGAAGACCTTAAAATTTTGTGGTCTTCAAACTTCTGGACCTTGACATTTTGAGACCTAGGAGCTCTGCAATCTTGGAACATTGGAACCTAATAACTTTGACAGTTTAAAACTCTGAGACCATGAACCTGACTGACCTTGGGACTTGAAGACCTTAAAATTTTGTGGTCTTCAAACTTCTGGACCTTGACATTTTGAGACCTAGGAGCTCTGCAATCTTGGAACATAAGAACCTAGAAACTTTGAGATCCAGAAGAAGTTTGAAACCTTGAGACCTTAAGTTTGAAACCTTGAGATCTTGAAATATTAAACCCTTGCTTATAACCAAAAAATATAAAGATCTAATCTAGAAATAATCTATCTGTCCACTTAGCAGTTTGCTAAAGCGTTCCAAACATGGTCAGTCACAGTTAAAAATGGTTGTTCTCACGTGTGTTGAGGAGACAGGAGGAAACAGGAACGGGGGTTTATCGTGTGGCCGCGCGCTCTCGCTATCTACGAGCTCTCCGGGGCCGTTTTTCTGTCAATCTCCGCGTGATCCCTGTAATTTCCTGTCTAGAAAACCACGCCGTGGCTTTAATGCTCCATTGTCTCAGCCGCTCGTTCCCCGTCCTCTCCGCTTCGCTCTGAACTGCACACCGTACTACTCCCAGTTTACTCCCACTATTTTAACTATCAGCACAGTGGCTCTCATTCCAACCGAGCCAAAAATCGAACAATCAGACGTTCTTACTGTAATTGCAACACAAATTGCGCGACCGGTTAAAACGACCATCGATAGATGCCCGCTGCGCTCGCGCCTTTTTTACACGCCTCGACCTCGTTCCTTCGGTGATACTATCTTCATTTACTACGCAGCTTACGTTCCGGGAAACGATTTATGATCTAACTATGAAGTGATAGCTTGGTTTGGTAGCTTTTGGATTAGTTTGGTAGCGTTTGGGATTAGTTTGATAGCGTTTGGGATTAGTTTGGTAGCATTTGGGATTAGTCTGGTAGCATTTGGGATTAGCACAGTTCATGAGTGGTCATGTTTGTATATGTTCTGAAACCTTCATATGTACAAGTGGTATGAAGTGTTTTGTGAGTTTCTGAAGTACTGAAGTGAAGTACTTTGGGCAGAAGTTCCAAATTTCTACATTGCTGAACCTTAGCATCCCCAAATTAGGACATTTACAAATCCTTACATTCCTGAATCCTCACATCACCGAATCTCCACATACCTAAATCCTCACATCCCCAAATCTCTACATACTCAAATATTCACATCTCCAAATCCTCACATCTCCAAATCTCCACATACCCAAATCCTCACATGTCTAAATCTCCACATATCCCAACCTTCACATCTCCAAATCCTCACATGTCTAAATCTCCACATGTCCCAACCTTCACATCTCCAAATCCTCACATCTCCAAATCCTCACATGTCTAAATCTCCATATATCCCAACCTTCACATCTTCAAATCCTCACATGTCTAAATCTCCACATGTCCCAACCTTCGCATCTCCAAGTCTCCACATACCCAAACACTCACATTCCCAAATCTTCACATCTCCAAATCTCCACATACCCAAATCCTCACATCTCCAAATCTCCACATACCCAAATCCTCACATCTCCAAATCTCCACATACCCAAATCCTCACATGTCTAAATCTCCACATATCCCAACCTTCACATCCCCAAATCCTCACATCTCCAAATCTCCACACACCCAAGCCTCAAAACTCCCTACCACCTCACAATGAAATAACCCTCATCCTCCAAGAGAGCAATAACCTTGTATCTCCACGCTACTCACATGAAACCTGTCCTAAACCTTCCCTACAATCTACAAACGACCAAAATCGAGATCCAAAGTCCTCAAAGTCGAATTCTCCATTGTCGTGCATCAACTTCAAACGAAAAGATTGACCCGGTCGCAACAGAAGGCAGCGTGTTTCATGCAGGGTCGCGTTGAAACACAGAAACAAAGTGGCCGTAGCGAAGCGCGGTTAAAGGGGTCTGTCGGAGGGTCGGTGAAGGTAGCCAGAGGAAGGGATCACGAGGAAAGGGGCAGGGGCATTGTGATGCGCAGAGATCGGTCACACGATAGACCCGGTCAAGGACGTGCTCCGCGTCGGGTTCCCAAGCGAGTTGAACACACCGTCGCGCGTGTACACGCGCGCGTCTCTCGTTCCTCTTTTCTCCTCGCTGTTCTTCGTCCCGGCTCCTCGGCTGACTCGCGTCATCCAGGAATTCGTGTATCGCCGGGAAACGGGTAAATTAGTCCGTTGGGGTAATAGAGAACGAGACCTTGGATCGTAAAACTGAGCGTTTTTATGAGCGTTGATTCAGTGACTACACGTTGGAATATTTACTGAGATACTTTCGCTTAGTGCTCTTGATCTATTTACGGAGTGGATGGGTTGGGGAATTTGTGGATGATGGATTTGGGTGTGTGAAGATTTGGGGATGTGAGGATTTGAGTATGTGGAGATTTGGGAATGTGAGGATTTGGGTGTGTGGAGATTTGGGGATATGAGGATTTGGGCATGTGGAGATTTGGGGATGTGGAGATTTGGGTATGTGGAGATTTGGAGATGTGAGGATTTGGGGATGTGAGGATTTGGGCATGTGAGGATTTGGGCATGTGGAGATTTGGGGACGTGAGGATTTGGGTATGTGGAGATTTGGGGATGTGGAGATTTGGGTATGTGGAGATTTGGAGATGTGAGGATTTGGGGATGTGAGGATTTGGGCATGTGGAGATTTGGGGATGTGAGTGTTTGGATATGTGGAGATTTGGGGATGTGAGTGTTTGGATATGTGGATATTTGGGGATGTGAGGATTTGGGTATGTGGAGATTTGGGGATGTGAGGATTTGGGGATGTGAGGATTTGGGGATGTGAGTGTTTGGGTATGTGGATATTTGGGGATGTGAGGATTTGGGTATGTGGAGATTTGGGGATGTGAAGATTTGGGTATGTGGAGATTTGGGGATGTGAGGATTTGGGGATGTGAAGGTTGGGATATGTGGAGATTTCGACATGTGAGTGTTTGGGTATGTGGAGATTTGGGCACGTGAGGATTTGGGGATGTGAGGATTTGGCTAAGTCAGGAGTTGCATGTGTGAGAGTTTGAAAGCTTGATCTAGAAACATGGAAATGGGGAACATAAGGATTTATGAATGTGGGTGTTTGGAAACATAAGGATCTGAAGATACAGAAATTTGAAGATATCGGATTTGAAGATATAAGTATTTGCAAATGTCAATATTTACAAATGTTAAAGTACATATCATCAGAATCTAAAAAAGTGAGATCACCAAACTACATAAACTTCAAACTTGCTATCAATCCACAAACCTACAAATGTCCAACCTATATCCAATATATATTCAAACCTGCAAAATGATTCTTAAAGCGCCTCTAAAGTCCTTCCTACACTGTCCCTATCGAAAAAGAAAATTTGTAGCCATTTTTCGCGCACGTTGTTAGTCGTCCATGACACGTAGATCGTGAGCGGGCACCGTTTGAAAACGGTTCTAAGTTCAAATCGGAAGCCGCGGCGGCGGTTTGCGAAACTGTCGAGATCGTATCGTCGTCGAAGTGTAGTAAATCGGTGTCACTCGTACCGTGGCTGCCATTCGTGCCGGCTAATGCAATTAGATAGCTAGTGGTGGTAGCACGCGCTCCGCAATCCATGGCGCGGTTAGGGCGGGCGTGTTGTGTGTACACTTTCGCTACACAACGCCGGCAACCTCATCTGACCTCCCCCACTCGTGCTGGCGCCCCCCTCTCCGTTCGATCTTGCTCTCGATATTTGCCTTTGTATCGATTCTGATGCATTGCACGAATCGTTCGATGTTTACTCTCGTATTCACTGTTACCTCAGACTTTTAGTTCATGCAAATATTGTTTTGTAACATCACGATAAATTGGGTATTACAGTTATGATTGAGTCGGTGTTAAGGTTATGATGAAGATTATGTTTCATTAAGGTTATGATGAAGATTAAGTTTGTATTAAGGTTGTGATGAGTCATTTTTAACTTGATGGTTAGGTTATATATTTTGATGGTTATATTTTGATAATATTATATACATTTTGGTAGTTTCATTTTATAATGTGGACATTTTTAAATGTTCATTTGCTATGTAAGGTGATTGTCGAATTTATATACATAGCATATGGAAGTAACTCTTTAGAGACCTACATCTGGCTATAAGAGATTAATACGTTATCCTATGAGTAGGACTGAAGTTATGACTGAAGTTTATTATGGTCAGTCAGTGCAGCCATACCTAACTTAGCAACGACACTTGACCTCTTAACCTACAATCTTTCAATACTTGTGTCAATAGAGGTACCTCCTTATAACTGCAGTATTAAGAACATTGAAATGTTAGGTATATGAAGAACACTGAAATGTTAGGTATATCTTGTACTTATTGTAAGCTGTCTTCAATCATACAAACAGCACTTGGTATCCAACTCAAAACCCCATCTCCATGCAAATATGACATACGTTTGTCACATTTGAACAGTAACATACGTTACCAGTCGATACAGCCTCAAATCTCAACAACTCCCTAAATCTCCCACAAAGTACCAACTAGTATACTAGTACCAAAGTACTAACAGAAGCGTCTAAGCGGTTTAAGAGAGTCGTTGAAACCGCGAACGCGATAAACTGAAGCTCCTCTCGTGCTGTCCGCGTCGAAGGCGCGTGCAGGCTCGTAGCTCGTTAAGTCCAGCGAACGATGTCGTTTGTCACAATTTCAAGTCGGATCGAATAAAGGGCTCGGTCGAGCGGCTCCCAGAAAAAATGCCCGCTCACGAACTGCTCCCGGAAGTCTCGCGTTCCTTGATGGCGGACGAGGTCGAGCAAGCCGGACGAGTTGCAGGTGCACAGGTGTATCCTCCCTAGAGGAGAGTCGGTTGCACGTATTCGAGTGGTGGGTTCCCCACGGTAAAACGCTCGTGTACGGCTCGATCTGACCTCTCGCTTCCTGCAATTTGGCGTTCTTGAAAATCAATGTGCGGACTATCTCGCGGTTCCCATCGCCCCGGTGGCTTCTCGGCTCGCTGTGGTCCCCCTTGAGAAACGAGGGGAGAAACTGTATGCGGCATTCAACCTCATTTACGCCGACGCCACCGATTATTTAGGGAGTCGTGTAACGATCGAGATTTTGCCCGAATTCGGACCGGAAGAGGTGGTGTTAATCGTCTGTGAGAAACCTGAAGGAAAGGGTTTTTGCGTCTAGCTTCAGGTCAAAGATTTTCGAATTATCAAATTATGTGGTCTCAGAAAATTTTGAAGAAGGTAAATGAAGAAGGTAATGGTCTAAATTTCCAGCTTGTTGCAAAATTAGTACAAATTGATACGTAATTACAAAATGACGTTTCTTAAATACATCACTCTAAGGACATAGACCATACAGTACAAAGCAAGTTTAATGATTTGAAATTTGACTCATCACATCTCTATCAAACTAACTTATCTTCAAGTACATTTATTTTAACACAAGTGGATCAGCTTATAGTATTATAAATTATAAGTTATTCAAAGTGAAATATGATTAGCTTTGACCTTATTTGAACAAAGCTGAGCAAACTGATTCCAAAAGGTAATTGTTCGCAATTAATTTCAAGCGTTCTTTTTTCCCTTGATTTCGTCGAGCGTCGTTGAATCATCACTTCCTTTTTCGAGCCCGAACCGCGAAACAATTGCGAAAAGTAGGCTCGCGATTGCGCCTCAGCTTGGGAACGCCTTGCGAAATCGATGTCGCGCGATAACATCCGCGATACACCTGCATATGATGATTATAATGGCGATTACTCATGACCGGGTTTTCATTTCATCCACACACGTGCGAGGGAAAATAGCGTTGAGAATCCCCTTTGTCTACACCGTGTCGCGAATTCTTTGCTAATGACCCCGCGCCACGGAGAGCCGTTTAACGAAAACGAGTCCGTAACACGCAACCGTTCGATTTTGCCTGATCGGATATCGATTTCTAAAATCTAACTTGTTGAAACCTTTGCGAAAGTGCACAAATTTTGATGTTGTGATTTATTACTGAATCACTTGAATAACTTTCAGTTTTGTCTAATGTACAAATCAAATTTTCCAAAGTACAGTAGTTTATTGTATACATAAAAATTGCGAAATTTTGTGGAGTTGGGTTACAAGATAAGTTGTAAGGCTTCCACACGTGGAAATTCGACGCGTGGAGTTACGGCGCGTGGAATTTCGACGCGTGGAGTTACGGTGCGTGGAATTACCACGCGTGGAAATTCGGCGCGTCGAGTTATGACACGTGGAGTTTCGACGCGTGCAGTTACGGTGCGTGGAATTTCCACGCGTGAAAATTCGGCGCGTGGAATTACCACACGTGGAGTTACGGCGCGTGGAATCACCACGCATGGAAATTCGACGCGTGGAAAATCGACGCGTGGAGTTCCGACGCGTGGAATTACCACGCGTGGAGTTACGGCGCGTGGAATTACCACGCATGGAAATTCGATGCGTGGAAAATCGACGCGTGGAGTTCCGACGCGTGGAGTTACGGCGCGTGAAATTACCACACGTGGAAATTCGACGCGTGGAGTTACGGCGCGTGGAATTTCGGCGCGTGGAGTTTCGATGCGTGGAGTTACGGCGTATGGAATTACCACGCGTGGAGTTACGGCGCGTGGAATTACCACGCGTGGAAATTCGACGCATGGAAAATCGGCGCGTGGAGTTCCGACGCGTGGAGTTACGGGGCGTGGAATTACCACACGTGGAAATTCGACGCGTGGAGTTACGGCGCGTGGAATTACCACGCATGGAGTTACAACGCGTAACAATTGAGAGCAATCCCAGCAATTGAGAGAGGCCTTTCCCTATTTCTTGATTGGTCTGAGGCAGCCCTTGTTCAAAATGTATCCACCTAGAAGAACACTAAATTACAAAAGGTGTATTTTTCAAACGTAGAGCTTATAGGAAAATCAGTAAAAGTTATAGGAAAATAAGTTCGGATCTGAATCGATCGAGGGCGGCTAGGTCACGATCGTCACGGAAGTCAGCTTCCGTCTCATTGGGCGGGCCAGCGTGTTGCACTTCGCCAGCGACAAGTTTCCCGGTCGAGCATGCACCGGCGACAGTCGACGTATGAACGATAATTTATTCGGAATGGGATGCAAGGCGAGCGGCGCAAAAGTCGTGCAGCCTGATCGGCGACCGTATGACTTTCTGGTCGCCGGCTCCGCGGACCGAGAAATCGTTTCTTCGATCAGCAACGCTATAAGAGGCGAGACGAGCGGACCCTGCGGTCGCCGCCTGAACGAGAACACCGAGATCCAACCCCGTTCGTGGAAACCTAACGTCTCTATCTGAAATTGGCAGTCGGCCTGCACCTATGCCAACCGACAGATTTATAACCGACGATCCAGGCAAATTGGATTCTCTATTCGAGACACGCTTATACCTTTCTCTGCAGTGCAGAGATTACGTCTTACAAATTTTTGGCGCGAGTGTAATTAACTCTGTGTTATTTACATTTACTGTTATTTCATTTCTGGATTCCTTTAGAATGTTTTGGGTACTTTCAGATTGTTTCATTTTGTTTTGGATTATTTTATTTTGTTGTAGACGCCTTTAGGTTCTTCCATTTTGTTGTAGATGTCTCTAGGTTCTTCCATTTTGTTGTAGGTGCCTTCATGTTCTTCCATTTTGTCGTAGATGCCTTCAAATTCTTCCATTTTGTTTCACATCCCATCAGACTCTTTCATTCCATCTCAATTCATTTTATCAAAACGGTGCTATAAAAAAACCGTACCCTGTCTACATCATCTCTATAAAAGTCTTTTTCAAACACACACTATAAATACCCACTGCAACAATGCATCAAGGTAATAGTCCTTGACTAAACCAGCATTCCATAGTCTGTTAATAATCCCACAATCATAGAGCACACGAAAGTCGTTAACAGGCTTGTTACCGAAGTTCCTCGTACAATGTCTCATGTCGAAGTCGATAAAAAGCGATAGCCTGACAAATCGAAAGCGATCAATCATTCGCCAATCAGCGAGGGGAAAAATTAATCGCCGCTACTGATTCGAGGATCGTCGTTAATGGCAACACCTTGTGGCCGATGTCGGTTGAATCGGTTGTCCATGCACAGAAACAACCATTAGTCGAGATCGTTGTCGTTACGTTGTTACTCCGTGAATTCATCCGTTTTTTGTCGGCGATTGGGCGGGATTACGCGACCGGCGATCCAAGCCTGAATCCGACCGGCTTGTCCGATCTAGCGAAGCAGGGAAGGACTAATGATGAAGGATACCGCTTTCAGTACGTGGAAAAACGAGCGATCGACACGGGGACAAAAAGCGTCTGAAATTACTCGCGAGAGCCGTGAATCGTCTGTCTTGTTCTTGAAACGTTAGGTTACTATGGCGCGTTGAAACGTCGCGTGGCATCGAGAAATCGTTTCTGTCACGAAATTCATAAGGTACCGCGAGATATATTATAGGACTGTGTAATTTGTCATGGAGGACAATCGTCAGTGGACATATATTCCCTAACTCAGTAACTCCACGCGCCGAATTTCCACGCGTCGCAACTCCACGCGCCGAATTTCCACGCATGGTAATTCCAAGCGCCGTAACTCCACGCGTGGTAATTCCACGCGCCGAAATTCCACGCGTCGAATTTCCACGCGTGGTAATGCCACGCGCCGTAATTCCACGCGTGGTAATTCCACGCGCCGTAACTGCACGCGTCGCAACTCCATGCGTCGAATTTCTACGCGTGGTAATTCCACGCACCGTAACTCCATGCGTGGTAATTCCACGCGCCGTAACTGCACGCGTCGCAACTCCATGCGCCGAATTTTTACGCGTGGTAGTTCCACGCACCGTACCTTCACGCGCCGTAACTCCACGCGTCGAAACTCAATGTAATTTTTCATGGAGGACTATCGTCACCGAAGTCCTCACTATCGTCACCATATATTCCCTATAGTAGTAAACCCGTTTCTGCAGCTGTTGTTAGAGAACCACTGACACTAAAATATCTTTCGATTTTTAATAAATAAATGCCCGCCATTATTTCCTTCGAGCATATTGAATCAATAAGCAGAAATGAATAATAGTTTAAAATATAAGCATACGGACGTATTAAGCGGTTAAATTCGAATCCCCGATTTGCATACCCGACATCCTATAAATTGACAAAAGAAAATGAAACTCGTGTTCGAGCGATCGAATAAGGCGGTCGGCCGACAGGAAACTGGTGTCGTTGCAGACAAAGCAACGATAACGTACGAGGCATTTTTGCAATCGAATTTCACGCCATTTAATGCCAGCGGAACATTAGCATAGCGGTTGCTCGTTGAACGCCTTGTTTTTCTGCTCGAAACGGCCGACGCGGCGTGCACCAGCTCCGACAGCGATGGTGTCTTGCCCGCTGACTTCACACGATTAGCATTGTCATTAGCATAAATAGTTTATGGGATCAAAGTGCAGCCACGATCGGAGAAAGGGCAACCCGAATCGGCCAGGCGGCCCAGTTCGTTCAAGGTTTTCAAATGACATCTAACGTTCTCGATCGATTTGTGGCGCCGGTCACCGGGGACCCAATCGACGCGTTCACATTTTACTGCCACGCGGGAATTTACATATGTGTTCAGACACACGTTACTGGAAATACCTGCCGATTTTCCAGGTTAAACTGGACCTAACTATAGTCATTCCAATGTTGGGTATAGTATTTATAAGTGGGTAGAAATATGTTTCTGGTGGAGTTACTACACAATTTGAAAAGATTAGTCAAAATTGCATGCACAGTACGTTAAGAGTCTCCACAAGTTTATTTCTGTTTCACCTTCGCATTTATTAAAATTTGTAGCGTCGGTTATTTTTGTATAAAACAGCAGGGAAAGTGTTAAGTTAAATGAGAGATCTGTATTATATCGGAGCGAGTTCAAGGCAAAAACGGTATAATAAGATCGCGCAGAAGAGAGTAACGCTGGTATCATGACGTCGGGAAAACACGGGATGACGACTACGTGGGATCGTCCTTGTGTTTTCTCCCGCGGCCCTCATTGTTCCCCTCGAACGACGACTCGTTTTGCTCGCAGTGGGTCGTGCGATCATCGAAAGTGCCTCATTTTTTTCCCTCCAACGTTGTTTAATTGTTCGATGTACTTAATTCTCGCGGGGCTCCCAGACAAGGCTCGAATAGAGCCGAGATAAAGTCGCTCTGCATGCTGATCATCGCTTTGTAAACCAGCAGTTTGTACGGTACAGAATATGTATACTGTGTGTTGAACCATCGCATGTTCTAATTATCGTGCATTATATTGCCACGCATTAAGTCATTACCGGCTGGATTATTACGTGCTGGACGCGTTCATCTATGAGGTGTTAAATTATCGTATGTTCGAACGTGGTGAATCAGCACGTATGTTGAAGACGCTCGGTTACCACGTGCTGGATTATGTTCAACTATATGTTGGATTATATGTTCGATTACTAGGCGTTAGATTACTGTTCGGATATTATGCTCGATGCGTTGGATTAGTACGCGATCAACTACTGCGCGGTCAGTTATCGGACGTTTAACTATCGCGCTTTCTATTACCACGCGTTTAGACTACCACGCATTGGAGTACCATGAGTCCGATTACTTTTTGTTGTGTTACCACGCGTTGATTACGATGCGTTGGATCACTATGCATTCAACGACTGCGCGGTCAGTTATCGGACGTCCGATTACCGCGCTTTCAATTACCACTCGTTTAGAGTATCACGCATTGGATTACCATGAGTTCGATTACTTTTTCTTGTGTTACTACGCGTTGAACTACGATGCGTTGAATCACCACGCATTCAATCACTGCGCGGTCAGTTATCGGACGTTCAACTATCGCGCTTTCTATTACCACGCGTTTAGACTACTACATATTGGATTACCATGAGTCCGATTACTTTTTGTTGTGTTACCACGCGTTGATTACGATGCGTTGCATCACAACGCATTCAACTACTGCGCGTTCAGTTATCGGGCGTTCAACTACCGCGCTTTCAATTACCACGCAGTTAGACTACTACGTGTTGAATCACCACGCCTTTGACTACTTTGTGTTGGGTTATTATACGTTCGATTACAATGCGTTGGATCACCATGCGTTCAACTACTGCGCGTTCAATTATCGGTCATTCAACCACTGGGCGTTCAATTACCGGGCGTTCAACTACTGCGCGTTCAGGTACCACGCGATGAGTTACAACACCTTAATATCTTGATACCTTGCTACCAGGATACCTTGATATCTTGATACATTGACACTTTGGTAGCTTGATATCTTGATATCTTGATACCTTAATACCTTGATACCTTGATATCTTGATACCTTAATATCTTGATACCTTGATACTTTGCTACCATGATACCTTGATACCTTGATACCTTGCCACCATGATACCTTGATACATTGACACCTTGATATCTTGATATCTTGATACCTTGATATGTTTATCTCCTGACACATTGATACATTGATACCTTGACACCTTAATAGCATCATAGCTTCATACCTCGTCGTATTAAACATTTGCAAGTTACACAGTTTTGAGTTCAGCAGTTTGAGTATACAAGAATGTAATAACTCGATACGTCAGAATATAACCGTTCTTGAAACCGGTAATTTTGTGCACGCCACAATGCGACAAAGTGGCAACTTACAACGCATTGTACCGACACGCAAAGGTTTAAGGAAATGTCAAGCAGGTGATGCACTCTGGCCGTAAGTCGAGCAAAACAGGACGGGATTGGAAAGAAACTATTAGAACCACTTCCTGATCTCTGTTCTTGCACTTGTCCGCGGACAGACGAGAAGGAACATCGTCGATGTTTTCACTGTGTATTTACGGAAATTACGGAGCCCGCGGGCTGCTACTTTTCTGCCGACAGTGATTCGTATACTAGGCACAGCCTCTGGGGCAACGATTACGGTTCTCGCTCGCGCTTCTAAGAACCATCGTTGTCCTTAAGGTCCCGAGAACTTAACTGAAAGGGTCGGATGTTTCTTTACTTTCTTATCTCGGACGCAACACGATTTGCTCAAAACACCATGTTCGTGCGAGAACAATGCTGAATGGGGAACATAGGCAGATACACTCGAACTACGTCCTCCGGGCGATTAGCTCCGTCTTTCTGAAGACGAATTGCTTGCTTGTAAATACTTTGTTAGTTTTATATTTGGAAGTTGGAAAAAATAGGACACTGTTCAAACTGACAGTTTTCATGTTTTATGAAAATTTTGTATGAAACAGTTTTTGGTGATCGAATATTTTGTGACATTGCTATTTTAAATTATATTGAACAGAGGTCTCTGACAAAATTATGTTAAACATCATTGAACATGTCCTGCAAAATTATTAACATTAGTTAAAAATTAAAAGACCGACTATATGTCATCAGAGTAAATTCGAATTTTCTGTGGGAACGAAAGTGAAACTGGTTTCCGAAAGCCATTTTTCGATAGCAATATTCCAAAGGGTAACAAAATATATTCGAGAGCGAGGGTAAAGCCGTTGATAAACGTTTGGGAAACACTCGTGAACTATTCGCGGAATTCCCTCTAACATTCCTCTAAATATTCTTTTTCAGTTTAATGGAAAATTAAGCGTCTTACGATTGCCGGCTGCACCTCACAAATCACACTAAAAACGTCATAAGCGCTTACGCTACTGCACAGAATGTAGTCAATGGCGAGGTATCGAACGCGGAGCCGTACATGTTCCGATATATCATGCGAATAAACCGCGTTCGAGCGGTTATTAGAGGCGTTCGCGTGTGTACGGGGGAGAAAAATCCGGTTGGCACAGCAATGAAATGGCCGCGTTGGCGTGGCCGGACTCGCGGTGAAAATCGAGGAAGCGATCGGTTAACGCGCTCGCCGAGATTCGCTTAACGAGCACCGTTGACAATCCAGAATTTCTCGCGTCCCATAATCCGGCCGGCCATTTAAGGACTATCCGTTTACGGTGAACCACCTTTCAATTCAATTCGAGCTAGTTAAGGGACTGCCGGTTCGGGATTTGGGTTTACCAATGGGAACCTGTCCCCAGTTTACTTTGCAACTTAATTCCGTGACTGCTTCGTATTTTATCTCTTCGTACACCAATATTTACTCTTCGTGGGAAAATTTGGAATTAAAACATCCTTGATATTCTGCAAGACAATTGCTATTACGTACTTGGTACCTTAAGATTTTACAACCACTTAACCATTCTTCTCAAACGATTATATGATGATAGGTTAATAGGAAAAGTCTCTTAACAAAGTTCAGAAACAAAATTTGGCGTGTGAAGTTTCGACGCGTGGAATTAGCACGCGGGGGAATTCGTCGCGTGAAGTTACGGCGCGTGGATTTAGCACGCGTGGGAATTCGTCGCGTGAAGTTACGGCGCGTGGAATTTCGACGCGTGGAGTTACGGCGCGTGGAATTATGAGGCGCCAAATTTCCGCGTGTCATAACTTCACGCGCCGAATTTCCACGCGTGGTAATTCCAAGCGCCGTAACTCCACGCATCGAAACTCCACGCGTGGTAATTCCAAGCGCCGTAACTCCACGCGTCGAAACTCCACGCGCCGAATTTCCACGCGTGGTAACTCCACGCGTCGAAATTCCACCCGCCGATTTTCCACGCGTGGTAATTCCAAGCGTCGTAATTCCATGCGTCGAAACTCCACGCGTGGTAATTCCAAGCGCCGTAATTCCACGCGTCAAAACTCCACGCGTCGAATTTCCACGCGTGGTAACTCCATGCGTCGAAATTCCACCCGCCGAATTTCCACGCGTGGTAACTCCACGCGTCGAAACTCCACGCGTCGAAATTCCACGCGTCGAAACTCCACGCGTTGAAAACTCCACGCGTCGAATTTCCACGCGTGGTAGTTCTACGCGCTATAACTCCACGCCCCTAAACTCCACGCGCCGAATTTCCACGCGTGGTAATTCCTCGCGCCGTAACTCCACGCGCCGAATTTCCACGCGTGGTAATTCCTCGCGCCGTAACTCCACGCGTCGAAAACTCCACGCGCCGAATTTCCACGGATGGTAATTCTACGCGCCATAATTCCACGCCCCGAAACTCCACGCGCCGAATTTTCACGCGTGGTAATTCCACGCGTCATAATTCCACGCCCCGAAACTCCACGCACCGAATTTCCACGCGCCGAATTTCCACGTGTCATAACTCCACGCGTGGTAGTTCCACGCGCCGTAACTCCATGCTCGAATTTTAGATTGTTTCGTGTCAAAAATAAGCAAAAGTATTATTAAACAATTAGCAGATGGAGAATATGAAAATTGAGGTTTCATGTTAAAAATAAGCAAAGTTATTGTTAAACAGTTACCATATGAAAGATGTGAAAATAGCGGAATTCGGTGGGTTTGAAAATTTGGATATCTTAAGAGATGTGGGAATTTCAAGATCCTTAATTTGTGACGAAGCTTGAATATCTCAAAGATGTTAAACCTCAGAAAAGTCTTATAATACAAACGCCGTGAGCAACCACTTACTTATTGGTTGATTCAGCTACCTAGTCTCCCATAGCCGTAGCTCTTAACAACCATAATTTCAATGTCCATTTCCACTGCAACAATCTGCCGAAACGAAACTCGAAATCTTGAGCGTATCGCCAGATGGTACAGTATGAAGACTTTAGCGTACCCGAAGCTAAGAAAGTCTGCGAAGTAAGCGAAGAAAATTGCATCGACGTCTAACGACATAGTCGGATGTGTCCAATACAGTGATTAGCCTCAGGGTGTACGCCGGCAAAGATCCTAATGACGAGGATGATGGTGTACGCTTTTGCTCGGGCGCGCTCTGCACGACCTCTCGGCTCGTACGCACACCATCGCGCGAACCACGCCGCCATGATTTTATTATCGATGCTATTGAATACCGCCTCGACCGGTGTGCAGGCCCCGGCGAACCTTCTTCCGGGCTTGAAGGCCTGCTGCCGCGCCTTTATGTAGCGGATGCGCTCGTTCCCGTTTCTGCCCAGAGTCCAGTTGCCGCGGGACTCCGTTGCTCCTCACTGCAGATACGCGATCTGCCATTATCTCTCGCGACCGACCTGAAATTCCACCCGACGATTCTCCTACCTGTCGATGATCTACGACCACCTTAGGAACCGTCCCGAGATAAACCGGAGATTTCTCGACACTCTTTCGAACAACGTTTTATCTGCCGTGATCGGGGGACGACCGATAAGTGCGTCGGTGCTCTAACGGTACCGTTAATTATTATCTGTGACGCTGCCGATCATGCAAATGGCTCAAACAGTTGCAACTGCTCTTTCTAGTTTCTTTATGTTGCGTGTTAATTATCATGTACAGTGACGCGACTCGTGCAAACAATTCCGACGCCTGTGGGGTACTTTTTGCTGGACTTCCATTGCTACTTCTTGCTCGTTTGGTCAAGCTGTTGGTCGATGTTAAGTATGATAATACTTACTGATAAGTATGATGCGGTTGTTGATCGTGAAAATCGTTCCGATGCGACAGATCTGATCACAAATACCTTTTGCGAGTTTGGTCAAGCTTCATTTGTTTGGTAACATGGTTGCTGATTATATATATGATCTGATGTCTAAGACAGATCAGATACCAAGTAGCTTTTGTGAGTTTGGTCTAGCTTCATGTCTGGTAACATGGTTGCTGATCATACATATGGTCTGATGTCTGAGACAGATCAGATACCAAGTAGCTTTTGTGAGTTTGGTCTAGCTTCATGTCTGGTAACATCGTTGCTGATCATAGATATGGTCTGATGTCTGAGACAGATCAGATACCAAGTAGCTTCTGGGAATTTGGTCTAGCTTCATGTCTAGTAACATCGTTGCTGATCATACATATGGTCTGATGTCTGAGACAGATCTGATACCAAGTAGCTTTTGTGAATTTGGTCTAGCTTCATGTCTGGTAACATGGCTGCTGATCATACATATGGTCTGATGTCTGAGACAGATCAGATACCAAGTAGCTTTTGTGAGTTTGGTCTAGCTTCATGTCTGGTAACATGGTTGCTGATCATACATATGGTCTGATGTCTGAGACAGAGCAGATACCAAATAGCTTTTGTGAATTTGGTCTAGCTTCATGTCTGGTAACATCGTTGCTGATTATACATATGGTCTGATGTCTGAGACAGATCAGATACCAAGTAGCTTTTGTGAATTTGGTCTAGCTTCATGTTTGGTAACATCGTTGCTGATCATGCATATGGTCTGATGTCTGAGACAGATCAGATACCAAGTAGCTTTTGTGAGTTTGGTCTAGCTTCATGTCTGGTAACATGGCTGCTGATCATACATATGGTCTGATGTCTGAGACAGATCAGATACCAAGTAGCTTTTGTGAGTTTGGTCTAGCTTCATGTCTAGTAACATGGTTGCTGATCATACATATGGTCTGATGTCTGAGACAGATCAGATACCAAGTGCCAATTGTTATCTCTTATTAGTTTGGAGTTGTTGATCCATATTAATTATCTGTACAATGATGCGGTTGTTATGCAAACCTTGTCTTCATCAGAGCACATTCCAAGTGTCTAGCCAGTCTGGTCAAGTTATTTGGATTTGCAAAGAACACAGTGTGATGCATTCTCTTCATCGTGACTGATCTTCATAATTCGTCATATGACATAAGGTGAGACATCCTCATGTGAGGATCAAAGGCATCGCTATTAAGAATATGTTCACTTATCTCCTAGAAAATGTTCATATGAACTATACTTGGAGCTACAAAACAAATACTATGAATCTTACACTATAAATCAGTATATTGGACAAACTCAGATTATTGATACGAATGAATCCACTCTGATCATTTCACACACAAACCCTCGCTTCTGAGTTCAGGTACAGCAACATAGAGGTATACCCAGCTATTAACTCGCTCCCTTCGCGCATTGTTATGCCTCGTTCCTGGGGGCATTATTAGTCGTCCGTGCGCACGTGTAATTTCAACGAATCCCCGAAGGAAAGTTCGGGATTGGATCTCGACCCGGCAGGACCTGGCTTATGCTAATTAGATCCGATCGTGCAATTATCTGCTTTCTCCATCGTTCGTCTTCGCTAGCATCCGCGCCGCTCTGTCTGAACGAGCGGATTCCTCCTGGCGTCCGTTTAAATTATACTCGTTTCGAACGGGCCCACCGAAATGGCCAATCGTAGCTGCAGGCTCTACCATGACCTGGGTTCATCGGTAGCACTCTCCCTTTCGATCTTTTCTGAGAGGCTGATGCACCTGCCGCAGCTGGACCCGTTCCGCGTCCTGCCTGCTCACCTGTCACTTTCGCTGAACGAGCACCGTTGCTGCTTCTGTTTAATTAATGATCCTCGGCTTGGTATTACGCAACGTTTAATACTCTTCCGTTATGGCTACATGATTGATCGGTATCTCGGATGCTTATTTACATATTTATTTTGGTTAACGGAAACTCTTCTTTCGTACATATTTTTTGAGGCGTTCTTCGCTTAAGACTTTTGCGTTTATTTGAAATTCTTTTCAAGTATAAGTTATATGGGACGCAGATACAGTCAAGAACAAATCTCTAGGAGGATCGTGAAGTCACGAAGGAAATTGAAGTCTACTTTGGTTTTAGGGGTGTTTGAGAATTTAAGGGTGGAATATAGAAATTTGGCAGGGTAGAAGTTTGGGTACATTGATAAAATGTGGTAAACTGAGAGATTTGGGTATAATGTGACACTAGAAGATTAGAGGTAGATGACATAGTTGCAAAGGTGAGGTAGTCAACATGTCAATCAAGTGTGAGTTAGATATTATATTATCAGCTTAGAAATATTTATTAATAGAAAGATATGCTTTGGTATGCTGTCGAAGGTAGACTGAAATGTGTTCCGTATCGAAGGCGTGAAGAGGTCAGTTCCCGAGGTCCTGGCCGACCCTGTCCCCAGAGGCAAGGACGAGTTCCCTCACCTTCTTCAACATCTGCCGGATCGCTGCACACTGCATCCGCCATGTCGAGCAGTCGAACGTACACTTAGGTGCAACGTACTTACTTTAAGCACCAGATATCTAAGCTTGATAATCTATCAATTTCTAAATTTGTAAGACTCAAGACTCAATTGCGGACTCAAATTTTCATATTGCTAGATACCTACGTTCTCAAATCCTCACATGGGTGAGGACGCTCGTGTTACCAAATTTAAACATTCTCAAATTCTTACATTGTCGAATCCCTACATTCCTAAATTCTTAACATTGTCGTATCCCTATATTCTCAAATTTTTATATTACTAAATCCTTGCACACTCCAAATCTCCACACACCCAAATTACCTAAACTCTCAAGTTCCCTAAAGTACCAAATTTAAGTACCAAATTAAACTATGCCCAGGGTAATCCAGATTTGCCCCCGAGTGTACCGAGCGCACCATCGTGACCAGTTGCTTTCCAAAGAATTCGCGCATTCCGCTATCCGAGCGGCATTACACGGCCAACAAGAACAACCCGATCGAAACGACTAATGCTACCTACGCGATCCTCTCGCCCCTCCCACTCCAGCCACCCAGCTCCCTCTTTCCTTCTCGTTTTCCTGCCACGCCGTTCGATGCCGCGGACACACCGGCCAGAATCGCGAGTAACGCGATATGAGCTTCGTATTTATACCAGCCCCGTTGCACGGATAAAACGAACAGAAAATGTTGCAGTATAACTGGTACGCCGGGGTCAGACGGGTCGATTCGGTGGAAGCAACTTTGTTTTCCCGGGAAGCTAACTTGCGGTTACCGTTTCTACGCTGGCGTTGTGAATAGATCGAAAATGTAAAATTATGGGATATGATGTAAATTCGCTAGCTAACATTATCACGCGTGGTAATTCTACGCGCCGTAATTTCACGCATCGTAACTCCACGCGCTGAATTTCCATGCGCCGTAATTCCACGCGTCGGAACTCCACATGCCGAATTTCCACGCGCCGAAACTCCACGAGTCGAAACTCCACGCGTCGAAACACCACGCGCTGAAATTCCACGCGCCGAATTCCCACGCGTGGTAATTCCACGCGCCGTAACTCCACGCACCGAATTCCCACGCATGGTAATTCCACGCGTTGAAACTCCACGCGCCGTAACTCCACGCGTCGAAACTCCACGCGCCAAATTTCCACGCATGGTAATTCCACGCGTCGGAACTCCACGCGCCGTAATTCCACGCGTCGAAACTCCACGCGCCGAATTTCCACGCGTGGTAACTCTACGCGTCGTAACTCCACGCGTGGTAACTCTACGCGTCGTAACTCCACGCGCCGAATTCCCACGCATGGTAATTCCACGCGCCGTAACTCCACGCACCGAATTCCCACGCATGGTAATTCCACGCGTTGAAACTCCACGCGCCGTAACTCCACGCGTCGAAACTCCACGCGCCAAATTTCCACGCATGGTAATTCCACGCGTCGGAACTCCACGCGCCGTAATTCCACGCGTCGAAACTCCACGCGCCGAATTTCCACGCGTGGTAACTCTACGCGTCGTAACTCCACGCGTGGTAACTCTACGCGTCGTAACTCCACGCGCCGAATTCCCACGCATGGTAATTCCACGCGCCGTAACTCCACGCACCGAATTCCCACGCATGGTAATTCCACGCGTTGAAACTCCACGCGCCGTAACTCCACGCGTCGAAACTCCACGCGCCAAATTTCCACGCATGGTAATTCCACGCGTCGAAACTCCACGCGCCGTAACTCCACGCGTCGAAACTCCACGCGCCGAATTTCCACGCGTGGTAACTCTACGCGTCGTAACTCCACGCGCCGAATTCCCACGCGTGGTAATTCCACGCGCCGTAATTCTACGCGTCGAAACTCCACGCGCCGAATTTCCGCGCGTCGTAATTCCACGCGTCGAAACTCCACGCGCTGAAATTCCACGCGTCGAAACTCCACGCGCCGAATTTCCACGCGTGGTAACTCTACGCGTTGTAACTCCACGCGCCGAATTCCCACGCGTGGTAATTCCACGCGTCGTGACTCCACGCGTCGAAACTCCTCGCGCCGAATTCCCACGCGTGGTAATTCCACGCGCCGTAACTCCACGCGTGGAAACTCCACGCGTCGAAACTCCACGCGCCGAATTTCCACGCGTCGTACCTTCACGCGTCATATCTCCACGCGCTACAGTACCACATGCCGTATTAATATTTTGTTTGGTAAACCCTACTCTTTACCATTAATATTCCCGATTATCTTACAATAAGTAGAAATAGTATAATAGGGATTAGAAGAATAAAAGAGTAGGAACGGAGCCGTGTTACATGGCGTCTCGTATCCGTCTCTGTTCGCATTTTATCCGCTGAAAATGTCAGCTTTGCTTAGCCACCGACTGACCATTTGTTACAAACGGCTTGACCTTCTGTAATAATCTCTCGATGATCGAACGGCTATCGACGACGAGATTTCGATCGAAGAGATCGGCATTATTGAACGTGTACTTAATAGATCGATTGCGATCTGATGCTTGTAAATTGTTTTTCAGATCCCTTTCGATGGATGAAGACTTTTCATTATGTTCTTGTGTAACCATACGACATAGTTCCTCTTGAAAAATTGTTGTAAAATTGCAGTTTGAATAATTATTTTTATAGAGTATCTATGGTTTTGTTAAATTATACAAGATTGTTGTTCGTGATTTTTATAAAGTAAATGTTTATATGATTATTTTGGTAACGTATGAGTGTTCTCGATAAATTGTACAATATAGTTGTTGTTTTCGTGAATGATCAATTTAGGAAATTATTTTCGTCACACATAAATATATTTATCATAAAATAATACATGATGAAACAACAAACTTGAGACCGTCATAATTTTTAAAGTGACACCTTGATTTTATCCGAAAGCGTATCAAGCAATTAATTATGATAAGAAAACAATGGCAAGCAGGTGACGCGAATGGCGAGAATGTTAATGCGGATGGAAAGGTTAGATCAAAATGCGGAACGAACACAAGTCATGTAATCTTAACACCACGCAAATATTGATTGATAAATATTGCAATTGCTTTTATTGGAAAGAGGATCTAAACAATGTTGCATCTTCAAGATTTCACCTGCTACGAGCCTCCCCGAGAAGGTCATATTCCACGCTGATCCCAGAGCAATCCTATTATCCTTTACAATACCTATTATCCTTTACGCAACTCGAAACATGGAACGATTTATGATAACTCGAACTACACCCGTCTGGAGTTGGACAATGTTCACCTGCTGCAAGAACTATAGAAATTTAAAAAGATACGCTCTTTCAGTGTGGGAGTTATAGTTATAATTATTCGTCCTTACGGAAAAAGATATAATATAGGCAAAGCAAGGATTATATTTTTCGCTATAATTAATTGCAATTATAATAATTAATTTTATAAAGGTCTCAACTGGTACGATCATTAGCCCAATTGCAAATGTATCTTTTGTAGTATTATACTAGATTTGCGGCGCGCGTACATATAAGCGCGGGTCGCGAACTTCGTACTGCGGTCGCTAGGCGGCCACCCGCGCCTTGTCACTCTCGCAATTATAATGCGCTCACGCGAATATTTATAAGGGACCGCGAGGCAGAGACAACGAGCAAGATTTCGCTGAGCGTACATGGTTATAACCGGTAACGCAGAAAGGGGGAACATACTCCAATTTTTGATGTTAGGGGATTGCAAGAGGTGTTCTCACCCGCACCCCTAAGTTGGCCCAACTTTAAAATCTCCACATGGTAAAACATGTGAGGAGAGCAATTTTACTACTGACGACCGATAATAGTCGTAGTTACCTCCTCATAACCGAGGATAATCGTATACCTACCACGGCATTAAATAATCCCCGCCATGATGACGTCACGATGGAACCTTTCCATCCACCCAACCAGTCCTCTGATTGTCCTCTGCCCCTAAATGTACCATGCCCCTGAAATGCCCCCATACGAAGGATGCGCCTTTCCCCTGAAATGTCCCAAACCTTTGAATGCCACACCCCCAGAATACTACTACACACACACCTCTGAATGCTAATATCATGCCCCTGAATATCACCACACTCCTGAATGCCACTACATATCCATAAATACTATCACACATCTCTGAGTGCCCCATATTTCTGAAATGCTCCAATACCGAATGCGCCAACCCCTGAAATGTCCCATACCCCTGAATGCCCCGACACTCTTAGATGACACATATCCCTGAATGCCTTATGCCTTAAATGCCCACATCCCTAAATGCCCCAACACTTCTAAATTCCCATATCCCTAAATGCCCCAACACTTCTAAATTCCCATATCCCTAAATCCCCATATCCCTAAATCCCCATATCCCTAAAAGCCCATATCCCTAAATCCCCATATCCCTAAAAGCCCATATCCCTAAATGCCTCACACATCCTTCAATGCCCTATAGTCCTAAATGCCCCTACATCCATGTGAGTGTGGACCTCACACTCTATCGCCAATTTCAAGCTCCAAAACAAGTCCCTGACAATTTTTAAACGGAAGACACACAATTAGCCGGTGCAATTCGATACAGGTTGAACGAGAAATCGCTTTCCTGTCGTTGCAGAATAAAAACCATAAAAACCATCAGCATTCGTCGAAGCAGCGAACGAGAAGTTACGAAACGCGAAAGCAACGTCACGTTCGACAACTCGCCACGGCGATAAGCGGATCTCGCTTAAGTTATTCATGTATACGCGCGTAGATCCGAGCGGGTCGGTGATTATACGACGTCGTGACACAAGATTCAACCGCGAGTGACTCGACGGAGGCGTGAACGGGCTCGTTGATTGAGCGGTAAGATCCATCCAACCTTTCCACCGAGCAGCGATCGCCTAAAATAAACTGTTCATGCTAATGCACGACCGACTGATAAATCATTTCCACTCGCCGTTGAAATTGCAGACAATTTCGACGCGGGACGCCGGCTACCGACTTCGCCGCACCGATCGAGCGCAACGATGCGTGCCAACTTCAATGATCGTCGACACTCGTTCTCTTGTTTTCGTTTAATTCTATTCTCGGGTGATTATGGACACGAATTTGTTCGTTTTACCTTCGAGAATGTGCGAGTAGATGCATTTAGACTGTAGAGTTGGAGGAAGGTCACTTTTTTGGGGTGTGGAGGAATTTTAGAACTTTTGGGATATGAGGATTTGGGGATGTAGGTATTTAGGGATGTACCACGCGCCGTAATTCCACGCGTCGTATTTCCACGCATCGTAATTCCACGCGCCGTAACTTGACGCACCGAATTTCCACGCGTGGTAATTCCACGCGCCGTAACTCCACGCGTCGAAACTCCACGCACCGAATTTCCACGCGCCGTAACTCCACGCGTCGAAACTCCACGCGCTGAAATTCCACGAGTCGAAACTCCACGCGCCGAATTCCCACGCGTCGAAACTCCACGCGTCGAAACTCCACGCGTCGAATTTCCACGCGTGGTAATTCCACGCGCCGTAACTCGACGCACCGAATTTCCACGCGTGGTAATTCCACGCGCCGTAACTCCACGCGTCGAAACTCCACGCACCGAATTTCCACGCGCCGTAACTCCACGCGTCGAAACTCCACGCGCTGAAATTCCACGAGTCGAAACTCCACGCGCCGAATTCCCACGCGTCGAAACTCCACGCGTCGAATTTCCACGCGTGGTAATTCCACGCGCCGTAACTCGACGCACCGAATTTCCACGCGTGGTAATTCCACGCGCCGTAACTCGACGCACCGAATTTCCACGCGTGGTAATTCCACGCGCCGTAACTCCACGCGTCGAAACTCCACGCACCGAATTTCCACGCGTCGTAACTCCACGCGTCGAAACTCCACGCGTCGAAACTCCACGCGTCAAAACTTCACGAGCTGAAATTCCACGCGCCAAATTCCCACGCGTGGTAATCCCACGCGCCGTAACTCCACGCGTCGAAACTCCACGCGCCGAATTTCCACGCGCTGAAATTCCATGCGCCGTAATTCCACGCACCGAATTCCCACGTATCGTAACCTAGTCACCAAACCTGATCTCGTCATAACCCAAATCTCCCAATAACCCAAACTGAAATCCTTAATCCCTACATTTTGAGTTACTATACTTGACGAGTTATAGGTGGTAAACTGAGGGGTTGAGTAAGAAGGGACACAGTATTACCAGGTTCCAGGTACTTGGATTAATTGGCCTGTACAGTTAAGGGAGGCTGTGGTAGGGGGATCTTCGTCGATCGCCCGCGGCCCTCTCACGGTTAATTTATTGCGCCGGCCACGGGTGGACGGTGTCGCGGTTGTCTCGGCCGCGATCACGACACCGCAAATGAAGACTTTTATGCTAAACGGCTCGCCGAGCAGGTGGAAGAGGAACGTGCCGCGCACGGATCCATTAATTACGATGCCTGGGAATACGCGAACGGGATACTCGACCGTGCTGATTTCGAGGAAGACGTTATTTGAGGGACACTCGGTGAACGGTCTCTTACACACCTCAAATATATTCAGGTGTCTTGTAATTCGATTAATTTATACTTGTTTGTACGTTTCTTTTTAGTTAAACAGATTTATATGTGTTTTTTGTGAATTTATGTGTTGAATGGGAAGTTGGGTTATGACCAATTCGGTCCATGGCAATTCGGCTTATGAGCAATTTGACGCAAGAGAATTCGGTTCATGACAAATTCGACCCATGAGAAGTTGGCTTATGATCAATTCGGTCCATGACAATTCGGCTTATGAGCAATTTGACGCAAGAGAATTCGGCTCATGACAAATTCGACCCATGAGAAGTTGGCTTATGATCAATTCGGCTCATGATAATTCGGTTCATAACCAATTAGGGATGTAGGCATTCGGCCCATGCGGCTTCGACCTATGAGAGTTCGGCTCAATAAGGATTCAACCTATAACTACATCAAGATCTTAGACTTCAGTCCATACGGACTCGGTTCGTGACTATACCATAATCTGAGGATTCACAAGACTTCCCGTAACTAAATCGCTACCTAAGAACTCGGATCATGAGAATTCAATCCATGTCAAATTAATATCCCCTTCAGTCTCAGTTCAGTCGACAAAGGACTCAATAAGAAATGGTTCCAAATGATAAATGACATAAAACCTGTCCTTCTCAATTCCCCAAAACAAACATACCTAAATAACTCTTTCAACAGTCCTCCACGAGTCTCCCAATCCCATCTCAATATTCAGTCATACTACACAGTCCATTAGACGCAATACATCTATTATCTCTCGTTTCTTCATAATACATAATACACAAAGGATGATGTAGGTTGAAACGCTGTTGCTCGTTTAATTTCTTCTTCAGCCCCATTAACGTATAATGATCCAGGGTTCCGTTAAATAACGAGCAAGATTGAACGTGGAACGATGGAAGGGATTGTGGTTGCTGTGATGTTGCGCGTTCGTTGATCCGAGGAGCTTCGATCGAGAGGGAAATTAAAGTAACTGCGACCGCGGAATGTTTTGAGATTCCGAGAAAGTGGCGACAGTTTAGAGACCACCTACCGGTTTCGCCGTTACCGGTACAACCCTGATTACGTAAATTTCATTACGTAAATTCTGCACCGCGATTTTTAACGATAATTTCGAGTTATCCCAATATGGGAACTCCGTTAGCTGCTATCTGGTGTATCAGGTGTTAGCCTCGGAATGGACTGGGAACTTAAATATTCACGAACGTTTGACTCGTGTTTAATTACTCGCTTATGACCTTTATAAAGCGGGTTTTGTACTTAATAAGGAACAATGCTTTCACCTTTTGTAAATCACGATTCTGGTATTTATACCTTTTTGGGGGTGGAACTTGAGACTTTGATACTTTGGAAGTTTCATGTTTTTTAACTTTGGTGTGATGAGGATTTTGGGACTTTAAAGTTCTGGGATTGTAGGACTTTAGAATTATTTTTCGATTTTAAACATGTTAGACTTTGGAAGGTTTATAATGTTCACATTATATTCACATTATTCGAGAATACTTTTGCACCTCTGAATTTAAAAACTTTTACATCTTAAGATTTTTAACCTACAAGATTTTTAATCTACAAGATTTTTATCCTACAAGATTTTGTACTTACAAGATTTTTAACCTACAAGATTTTTAATCTACAAGATTTTTAACCTACAAGATTTTTAGCTTACAAAATTTTTAACCTACAAGGTTTTGTACCTACAAGATTTTTAACCTACAAGATTTTTAACCTACAAGATTTTTAACCTACAAGATTTTGTACTTACAAGATTTTTAACCTACAAGATTTTTAACCTACAAGCTTTTGTACCTATAATGCAAGACCTACAAAGCAAGTCCTATAACGCAATAAAACCAATAAAAATACAAAAGCCATGTTAAACAAGAAATGACAGCCCAGAAAATGTAAGTATCACGACAGCATAATCCTCAATACAACAAAATTTCTGGAACGAGTCTTTCAGCGATTTAACGCGGTGATCAACGGCGTAAGTATCTCATAGCGACTGCGAGTTCACCTTCCCCGTGCCCATAGAATTTGTAAGCGCAACCGTATTGTGGTGCGGCGAGCGTGGATACGGTGTTGTTAAACATGAGATCGCGTTCGATCTCGCATGTAACTGCATTGCACAGTGCATCGCATTAAAACGAGTCTCGAGGCGATGGTGGTCGCCTCCTCCGCAACTTTAGTCCACCATACAATATCCTCGAATCTCTTCGTATGCTTCCGTGTATCGTTTCACGCTGAAGTTAACGCGTGCCCTCTTCTTTAACCCGTCGTAACGTTTCAATAATCTTCTCTACTGCGTTTCACTTTACTAGGGTATCGTACTAGTTTATTTATGATTATACTGCGATGTGAGGATGTGGGATTAGGAGGATTATGAGAGGAAGGTGTAGAGATATGGGGATGTGGAGGCAAGGTTGTGGAAATGTGATGATGTGGGGTTATGGGGAGATAGGGATGTGGACCTGTGGAGATGTGGGGATGTGGAGAGATAGGGATGTCAGGATGTGGAGATGTGGGGTTATGGAGAGGTGGGGATGTCAAGATGTGGAGATGTGGGGTTATGGAGAGATAGGGATGTCCACGTGTGGAGATGTGGGGTTATGGAGAGATAGGGATGTCAAGATGTGGAGATGTGGGGTTATGGAGAGATAGGGATGTCCACGTGTGGAGATGTGGGGTTATGGAGAGATAGGGATGTCAAGATGTGGAGATGTGGGGTTATGGAGAGGTAGGGATGTCCACATGTGGAGATGTGGGATTATGGAGAGATAGAGACGTCCAAATATGGAGATGTAGGCTTATGGAGAGATAGAGACGTCCAAATGTGGAGATGTGGGCTTATGGAGAGATAGAGACGTCGACATGTGAAGATGTGGACTTATAGAGAGTTAGGGATGTCCACATGTGGAGATGTGGGGTTATGGAGAGATAGGGATGTTAAGATGTGGAGATGTGGGGTTATGGAGAGGTAGGTATGTCAAGATGTGGTGATGTGGGGTTATGGGGAGATAGAGACGTTCAAATGTAGAGATGTAGGCTTATGGAGAGATAGAGACGTCCAAATGTGGAGATGTGGGGTTATGGAGAGGTAGGGACGTCCACATGTGGAGATGTGAGCTTATGGAGAGATAGAGACGTCCAAATGTGGAGATGTAGGCTTATGGAGAGATAGAGACGTCCAAATGTGGAGATGTGGGCTTATGGAGAGATAGAGACGTCGACATGTGGAGATGTGGAGTTATGGAGAGGTAGTTATGTCCAAATGTGGAGATAAGGGGATTTGATGACATAGCAACTTAGTGATCATAGATTTGATCACATGGTAGTTCTGGATGTTTAGGGATCTAGGTTAGTAGCTACCAGTAGCAGATATAGGTTTATATGTATGGTCAGACAAGGATATTATCTAAGGATCTAAACATCTAGCAGCAGTTAAGAACCTAAACTTACCACATGCTTAAGTAGCTAAAGATCTATTTATCTAAGGATCTATCTCAGTAGCTTGTTCAAATCGATAAGGACATTTATCTAAAGATCTAAGAGTCCAGGTAGCTGACACTCTGGGTTTACTATCTACTTAAGTAGCTAAGGATTTGTGTACATGAAGATATAGACACTAAGAAGGTTTACTATCTACCTAAGTAGCTAAGTATTCAGATGAAGATGTAGACACCAGCTAGGTATGTAGGTTTACTATCTACCTAAGTAGCTAACAATTTAGACGAACATGTAGACATCACCTAAGAATGTAGGTTTACTATCTACCTAAGTATCCAGATGAAGATGTAGACACCCAAGGATTTAGATACCCGATTCACTAAGAATCTAAATAATCCACAACTGATAGGAATCCACAATCTAAGGATACCTATGAACACAAGTACATAAACGCTCCAACAGATGGTCAACATCAAAGACCAGATGTTTGTCACGATCCACAGATTCAAAGCATGTAATTGAGAAATTGACACATTTGGAGAAGTTGGGCAGAAGGGTTCACGTTTCCGGCGAGGCACCAAGGGTGATGGTTGATAAACACGGACAGGTCTCAACGTATACGTGTCGGCTGTTCGAACGTAGTCACGCGAGGAGCTGCAGCACCACTTTTATTTTTTACTTTCTTTTTTATCCGTCCTCTTCGACCAGTCGGTCGTTGGTCTCTTCCGCGTGCCGATTTAGACGTCTCCCCTGTTATCCCTGATTCCGATCTAAACGAGAGATCCTTGGCGGCATCTCTGATTCTCTTCCCTCAGAATCGAACAGTCGGAGCACGTGCTGACTTTGATTGTATCGAAATTTGATGATTTCATTGAATACGCAGAGATAGATCTAATGTGATTCTCCTTTAAGATTTCTGTCTGTGCTTTTATAATATAAATTTCTTCTATTTCTGTGTTTACAGAATTCGATATGGACCCCACGTTGTTAATTTGCCTCACATCTTTGCTTTCCTCAGCAACCTCGGTATGTAATGTTGCGCTTAAACGCAAGTAATCGAATCTCTGTTGAAGCGTTGAGCCGCGGGTGGGTCTGGGAACTCTGAAAAGGGGATTAGAAAAGAACGCGATGGTCGGCTAATAAACACGGAAATGATTCGATAGCCGGAGAGATTCCCATGAGAGGGGAACAGTTCCGCAGGTTGGCGCAATAACCAATAACCGTCGACTGTGACCGCAGAAAATGTCCATCTTAGGATCGGAGCAGAACGGAGAGGGCCCGCAGGGCAAAATCCTCCCTTTTCCCAACTGAAGCGTCATCTTCTTTCGCTTCCATCCTTCGTTCCGCGTCTTCTTTCCGTAATTCTTCGATTTCCTAGGATCGATTCCCGCCGTGGCCAGCGTGAGATCGCGACCGTTCCTGCTGTTTGTACGACGATAATGACTCGGATGATACCGCTGCTCTCCTCAATCGACTTCATCATTTTTCGATTCTCGATAAATCGTTTCAATCTTTCTTCTTACTTATTCTACACGGTTCACGAACTATGGCTTAATGGATTGCTCTGAGCATTCCGTCTATAACTTGAACCCGCAACTTTGAATCTGCAACTTTGAACCTGCAATTTTGAACCTGCAACTTTGAACCTGCAACATTGAACCTGCAACGTTGAACCTTGAATCTTCAACCTACAACTTTGAACCTGCAACTTTGAACCTACAACTTTGAACCTGCAACATCGAACCTGCAACATTGAACCTGCAACATTGAACCTGCAACATTGAACCTGCAACTTTGAACCTACAACTTTGAACCTGCAACACTGAACCTTGAATCTTGAACCTGCAACGTTAAACCTGCAACTTTGAACCTACAACTTTGAACCTGCAACACTGAACCTTGAATCTTGAACCTACAACTTTGAACCTTGAATCTTGAACCTTAAACCCTGACCTAGGCACTTAGAACTAGGTACATTGAACCTCGAACCTTGAACTATATACCTTGAACCTCGAACCTTGAACTATATAGCTTGGACCTTGAATATTGAACCTCGAACCCTGAACCTTGAACTATGTACCCTGAACCTTGAACTATGGACCGTCAACCTTGAACCATGAACCTTGAACTATGTACCTTGGACCTTGGACGTCGAACCTTGAACCTTGTGCCTCGAACCATGGACATTAAACTATGTATCTTGAACCTTAAACCTTGAACCTTGTGCCTCGAACCATGAACTTTGAACTATATACCTTGAACCTTAAACCTTGAACCTTGGGCGTTGAACCCTGAACCTCGAACTTTGTACCTCGAAACATGAACTTTGAACTATGTACCTTGAACCTTGGACCTTGAACCTTTAACCTTTAACCTTGAATCTCGAACCATGAACCTTGAACTATGTACCTTGAATCTTGAACCTTGAACCTCGAACTATGAACCATAAATTCGAATGACGATCCTTTCAACGAGACCAGAAAGATCGATCCATAAATCGACGGGAAGTAACCTGCGCGGGTTCAAAGAATCGTTCGAAAGCCCAGCAGCGATAATTACACATCAGAGTGTTGGTCGATCATTAAACACGACGAAACGTTTAAGATCGGCTAATCACAGTATCCGAGTTCAAACAGACCGGTAAACCGGTCGTGATTCAGTCGGTCCGCACCTGTAGCGCTACAGAAGAGTGCTTCGAATCCCTAGAAGCCAGGATCAGGCGCGGCGAAGCTCTCGAAGGATCTCCAGCACCTGTTACGACACAAGGAAGGCCGGCAAATTGCGTATTTGCACCGCTCGTATTCCCCGTCCCGGGTAAACCGCGCTCCGGCAAAACGTTCGAGTTGTTCAATAAAATAACATTGATATTTCCGTACGTGAGCTTAGCCTCGTTAGAACGCTTGTTTATCGCCGTTATTATTATATAGCGCATAGACGTACTCGCCGGCTGATTATATACCTACAGGATGTTGCAAGCTGACCATTCATCGGTGGACCGATCTACCTCGCAGTATCTGGATGATGAGGATCGATACAAAAACCATTTTCGTTCGAATTGCGCGATATGGACTATCCGCAGATCTAACGAGTTATCGAACACGATCGGAGAGAAAATCTTTCCACATCGATTCCGACGAACAAGGATCAAATGATAGGAAGCTGGTAGCCACCGATGTCGAGCATTGATCGACGAAGATCTACGCCCACCACGAGATTGCTTCTGTCCCCGGTGTTATGGTGATGATAAGGTGAACGATGTGACGGCTCTTGCCGCTTTACGTGATCGGATGGTTCTTTTCTGATGGATCAGGATCGAGGGACATCGATCGCACTTAGAGAATTCAGAGGTGTAAAGGATACTATAGGGACAGGGCATGCAGAGCTTTAGGTATTTGGGGATTTGGAGACGTGGAAATTTCAAGTTGTGGGGATTTGGAGATGTAAGGATTTGGAGACGTTAGAATTTGGGAATGTGAGAGTTTGGGGATATGGGAGTTTAGGAATGTGGGAATTGGAAGATGTAGGAATTTAGAGACGTTAGATTTGGGTATGTGGGAGTTTGGGAGCGTGAGGATCTGGGAATGAGGGATTTGGGAGATGTGGATTTGGAGACGTTAGCTTTGGGTATGTGAGAGTTTGGGAGCGTGAGGATCTGGGAATGTGGGATTTGGGAGGTGTGGAGAATGGGGGGCGCTAGCTTTGGGTATGTGGGAGTTTGGGAGCGTGAGAATCTCAGTATGTGGAATTTGGGAGATGTGGAGTTGGGGACGTTAGCTTTGGATATGTGGGAGTTTGGAAGCGTGAGAATCTCAGTATGTGGAATTAGGGAGATGTAGGAATGTGGAGACGTTAGCTTTGGATATGTGGGAGTTTGGGAGCGTGAGAATCTCAATATATGGGATTTGGGAGATGTGGAGTTGGGGACGTTAGCTTTGGATATGTGGGAGTTTGGAAGCGTGAGAATCTCAGTATGTGGAATTAGGGAGATGTAGGAATATGGAGACGTTAGCTTTGGATATGTGGGAGTTTGGGAGCGTGAGAATCTCAATATGTGGGATTTGGGAGTTGTGGAGTTGGGGACGTTAGCTTTGGATATGTGGGAGTTTGGGAGCGTGAGGACCTCAGTATGTGGGATTTGGGAAATGTAGGAATTCGGAGACGTTAGCTTTGGGTGCGTGAGGGTTTGGGAGCGTGAGGATCTCAGTATGTGGAATTTGGGACATGTGGAGTTCGGGACGTTAGCTTCGGATATGTGGGAGTTTGAGAGTGTGAGGATCTCAGTATGTGGAATTTGGGAGATGTGGAGCTGGAGACGTTAGCTTTGGATATGTGGGAGTTTGGGAGCGTGAGGATCTCAGTATGTGGGATTTGGAACATGTAAGAACTTGAATATGACAGAATTTAAGTATGTGAGAGTTTGAAAGATATTTGGGCTTGCAACAATTAGGATATCTAGGGTTCTCGAAATGTGGGAACACAAAAATGTAAATGTATTTGGGTTTCTCGACTTCTAAGGATGTAAGACTGATCGTCTTATATATTTGTATATCAAGAAATTTAAAAAATCCAAGACATGAAAAACAGAGACATGGAATCTTCGTTGGAATAGTTCATCAGCTCCTCTCTCTGCCCATCACCTAATTTCTCATTTCCCATAAACTCATTGTCGAAAGACAGAAGATCGCGCACCTCGGCAGAGAGGAAAGGCCGCGCTCGTAAAACGCAGCAGAAACGCCGACGCTAACGGACATAAAAAAACTCCGGTGAAAATAAAAACCAACCATAATTATGTTTACGAGCCGCGGCTGCGACAATAACCACGAGAAAGAGGACGGATACGAAAGATGGTGTCTCTTGCAACTCCGGAGATTGTTGTTGCACGACGTGCAACGGCGATAAAAATCGACAACGATATCGTGAAAATTGCAAGAGCCGATCGAGAACGATGATTTACGGGTCCGTTCGGTACCCTTGAAGATCGGGGGATGATTCAGGGCTGGAATTAATGGGGTAACGCAGGGGGATCCTTTTGTCGAAGAATGGACGCGCGCCGTCGTTCACGGAATACTTAAACGCCGATTTCGACGTTTTATTGCGGTCGTTATTGGCTGCGACCCTGAGCGCAGCCTTCGAGTCGCTCGATCGAGATCGATTCCCTTTGTTACGCGCCGTTCCCATGTAACTCGTTATTAGCGTTCCAAGTACCTTTTAATTCGATACGATGACGAAAGTGTAGTCTTGGTATATGGCTGCTTCTTATATGTCGCGTACGTTCTCATGCATTCTTGTTCAATTGTTAACGTAACTGATTAAATAAACTATCAAACTTTAAAAACTGGTAGATAAAAAATACTTTCGAGACTTGGAACTTGTAATTGTTGATCGAAGTGAAGTTGAACAATGTTAGGTTAGAGTGAAGTTTGGATGAGGTTTATTGAAGTATTCGTTTGAAGTATTGTATTATGATATAATTACCGTGATGTGATTCTTTCCTTAAAGACGTTCTGCCTGGCAGATCTTTTATATGTTAAGTGACCTTGATATTGCAATCTTGATGTAAGTGATCTAGACCTAAGTAATCTTGTTCTAACTGATTTTGAACCAAATAATCAAAACCTACGTGATCTGGACCTAAGTGAGCTGGACCTATGTGATCTGAACCTGAGTGATCTTGTCCTAACTGATCTTGGCCTAGTATATATAGTAAGTCAAGTAATCTTGACCTAAGTGATGTGAACCTAAGTGTTCTGGACCTAAGTGATCTTGTTCTAACTGATCGTCAAGATCATTATTGGTCAACAATATGTGTAGTAACTCAAGTAATCTTGACCTAAGTTATGTGAACCTATGTGATCTGGACCTGAGTGATCTTGTTCTAACTGATCTTGGCCTAGTATATATAGTAAGTCAAGTAATCTTGTCCTAAGTGATGTGGACCTATGTGATCTGGACCTAAGTGATCTTGTCTTAACTGATCTTCACCCAGTATGTGTAATAAGTTAAGTAATTTTGACCCAAGTAATCTTGACCTAAGTGATGTGAACCTAAGTGATCTTGACCTGAGTGATCTTGTTCTAACTGATCGTCAAGATCATTATAGGTCAATAATATGTGTAGTAACTCAAGTAATCTTGACCTAAGTAATGTGGACCTAAGTGATCTTGTCCTAACTGATCTTCACCCAGTATGTGTAATAAGTTAAGTAATTTTGACCCAAGTAATCTTGACCTAAGTGATGTGAACCTAAGTGTTCTGGACCTAAGTGATCTTGTTCTAACTGATCGTTAAGATCATTATTGGTCAACAATATGTGTAGTAACTCAAGTAATCTTGACCTAAGTGATCTGGACCTACCTTCAAATGCTGTTACTCCAAATATGTCACACCCCAAACGCCACTTCAAACATACACCTACTCAACATATACATATGTAAATATCCCCCATACATATCACCCATAGTCCCCAATATACAAATTATTATTTCCTCCACTTATTTCCTCTTATACTTATTTCCTCCACAAAATATAATAAACCTTAGTTATTCGATCTCTACCCCCTATGAACTAAAGCACCCAGGTGAACTATTATAATAGCCAGCCGTTGCCCAGCTCATCCACAGTTTTTCCACCATAAAACTACTCTAAGCGTTCCAACCGTCCATTATTAAAATATAACGCATAGTCGTAGATTAACCTGGGTTCGTTAACGCGAAGGAAAGTTGCACAGCGCGGAAAGTGGCCTCCAGATTTTATAGCTCATTAAAGGATAAGAAGCTTGCAATACCGAGCGCAAATTGTATTTCAAAGGAGAACTCAAATAAGTCGGAATCGAATAGAAATCGAAATCGGTCGCGTGCGAATCGTCGCTCGAAAATTAATGAACACGTCAGACACGACAGATGTTATCGACTTTACGGCATGTAAAGGAGCAACATTATCGAAACGGCGTCAGGACGTGCCTCGGAAGAGTTACGAGGAGTCTGAGACTAGATCCACGGTTGGTCTCGTAAATAACCATCCTGGAATCCACACGCGTTTCTCCTTCGAGCAAAATCGTTGGATAAGAGGGAAAAAACTTGACTTCCGTTCTTACGCGATTTCTAAGTCAGGATTAAGAGTCTTAGTTCTAGACGTATTCGTTTCTGGATTATTTTTAATTCATTCAGACTTCTACGCGCGGGTCTGCGTTGTGGAACTGAACAGACACATATGTAGGTGCACCACAAGTCTGCATCACATGTGTGTGATTAATATTGTATTACTTAAAGAAGTAATACAATATTAATGTCTCTTTAAGTAACACGATATTAATGTCCCTTTAAGTGAGATTATATTAATGTCTCCTTAAGTGACACGATATTAATGTTTCTCCAAGTAATACGACATTAAGTTTTCTTTAAATGATACAATATTAATGTTTCTTCAAGTGATACGATTTTAATGTCCCTTTAAACATATTATCTCTTTAATGTCTCTTAAAATACAGTGACACTCGTTAATTTAATTTTGTCATACGTATAGTTTCTTTCTAAAAACCTGTTACCTAAAAATCATATGTGTTTGAACAATTGCTAAAAACCTGTTACCTAAAAATCATATGTGTTTGAACAATTGCTAAATACACCTGGTATCCACAGTTCTTCAGAACATAAAGGCAACGAATAAATGACTAGTTATTCGATTTCTAAGCTACCACACAGGAGCACAGGTGTCGCGCAGCAAGCAATAAAGCGGCGGATAATAACGTGGCAGGATAATGACGATCGGTGGACCATTGTTGGCGGCTGTTAAGGAGCCGTGAACACGCTGCGTTCGCGTGGACCCAACGAGCCATGGCGAGAAGCGCACGCTTCTCGCTAACCTTAGTAGCTGCTTCAGAGGACTTTAGTTACAAGCATGTGTACGCTTCTGGGGATACCTAGAATCTGGAAGGTCGGTAGTACCTTATGGTAGTTATTTTGGAATGGTACTTTTGGGATGTGGAGTCCTTGAGACTTTGAGGGTTTGAGGGTTTATCTTTGATGCTTTGAGAGTTTGAAGCTTTCAGAGTTTTGAGACTTCGAGACTCTGCAACCTTGAGAGTTTGAGACTTCGAGACACTGAAACCTTGAGAGTTTGAGATTTTTAGGCTTTTGGAACCTTGAGAGTTTGGGACTTCGAGACTTTGGAACCTTGAGAATTTGAGACTTCGAGACTTTGGAACTTGTGAAAATTTGAAACTTTGAGACTTTGGAACCTTGAGAGTTTGAAACTTCGAGGCCTTGGAACTTGTGAAAATTTGAAACTTTGAGACTTCGGAACCTTGAGAGTTTGAGACCTTGAACGTTACCTAACCTTGAGAGTTTGGGACTTCGAGACTTTGGAGCCTTGAGAGTTTGAGACCTTGAACCTAACCTAACCTTGAGAGTTCGGGACTTCGAGACTCTGGAACCTTGAGAGTTTGAGACTTCGATGCCTTGGAACTTGTGAAAATTTGAAACTTTGAGACTTTGGAACCTTGAGAGTATGAGACCTTGAACCTAACCTAACCTTGAGAGTTTGGGACTTCAAGACTCTGGAACCTTGAGAGTTTGAGACTTCGAGGCCTTGGAACTTGTGAAAATTTGAAACTTTGAGACTTTGGAACCTTGAGAGTTTGAAACCTTGAACTTAACCTAACCTTGAGAGTTTGAAACTTCGAGACTTTGGAACCTTGAGAGTTTGAAACCTCGAACCTAACCTAACCTTGAGAGTTCGGGACTTCGAGACTTTGGAACCTTGAGAGTTTGAGACCTCGAACCTAACTTAACCTTGAGAGTTTGAGACCTCGAACCTAACCTAACCTTGACAGTTTGAGACTTCGAAACTTTAGACCCTGTAAAAATTTAAAACTTCAAAACTTTGAAACCTTGAGAGCTAGAAGCCCTAAATCTTAAAATTGAGACTATATCCTACCCTTTGCACTTCACTTCGCCTCTCAAACAATAAACGACCATCCATACACCAACATTCAATGTCTAATTTTACCGCAACATGTCTATTCATATACTCGTTGATATTGGGTAACAATTTTTCCACAAAGCGAATTTAACACTTGACAGTGTCATTATTTCGAGCAGGGTGATGGGTCGAGCGATTGTTCCAGGACACGTGCCCAATGCAAGCGTGACGAGTCTCTTTCATTCAGTGTTCTCTAAATTGTTCTAATACGAACATCATTTTTTATCTAAGTCATCGTTCCACGAATCGTGTATTGTTGAAGTTTGTATTGATTAAACAATTGTGGAAATGAAATCGATAACACGTTACTCAGGTTTAAATTTGTGTATCTGACTCAGTTTGTAATTAAGGATGTGTTGCAATAAAGTACATGTCTTTAACAATCACATATCACACGTGTTAATCACAGGATTAATCATACATTATCCAATAAAGTTTTTGCAATGTCTGCTTGCATATTTAGTTAAATTTTTTCTAAATTAATACTTGTCAAATTTTAAATATATCGTATAAGCATATATAAGATAATAATATATAACAACAATAACAACTAACGAAGACTAACTAACATTATTCTTCGAATTTACATGGCGTTCTCCAACAAATTCTACTAAACTTTCACAAGATTTCTTGCGTTCCTTGCGGTTTCGATTCTGCTTATTTAACGAACAAATCATGAATCACGCTGGATGATTAATTTTTTATCAATCCGGCCTTCACACCATGTTGGATTCGATTGGACTCAGCGACAACGAGTTCGTTAAAAAGGAAACACAATCGCGCAAACGGATTATCGTTGGCCGCCATGCTTTCTAGCTCGCGGATACCGGGTTTTCGAGCAATTTGTGACAATATGACGCGCTCTGGTTCGTTCGTCATCGTGAAACTGCTCGAGAACGCTCCGATGATTCGTCTGATAACGTGGACAATTCGAATGGAGATCTAGTTTCAAAATTTTTCGTCGTATTTTCTCTTGTTTGATCGTAGGGGTAATGAAGGTTAGTTGTTACGAAGGTTAGGATAGTTATGAAGGTTAAGGTAGTCATGAAACTCAATCATAATGGAGGTTCATGTAAGTTTAGTAAAAATTAATATGGTGAGGTTGAATATGATGAAGTTTAAATTGTAACTTGGTGAACATAATGATTAATATAACTTGTGAAGATTAATATAGTTGTCTTGAAGGTTAACATGCTATACATGAAGGTTAACATAATGGACATGTAGTTCAACATGATTGTCATAGAGGTTAATACAATTGTTATGAAGGTTAAGGTAATTGTTATGAAGTTTAACATACTCGTTATGAAGGTTAACATACTTGACATGAAGTTCAACATACTTGTCATGGAGGTTAATATAAATGTTATGAAGGTTAAGATAATTGTTATGAAGATTAACATACTCGTTATGAAGGTTAACATACTCGACATGTAGTTCAACATACTTATCATGGAGGTTGACATAATTGTTATGAAGGTTAAGATAATTGTTATGAAGATTAACATACTCGTTATGAAGGTTAACATACTTGACATGAAGTTCAACATACTTATCATAGAGGTTAACATACTTGACATGAAGTTCAACATACTTATCATAGAGGTTAACATAATTGTTATGAAGGTTAAGATAATTGTCATTAAGATTAACATACTCCTCATGAAGGTTAACATACTCGACATGTAGTTCAACATACTTGTCATGGAGGTTAACGTAATTGTTATGAAGGTTAAGGTAATTGTCATGAAGATTAACATACTCCTGATGAAGGTTAACATACTCGACATGTAGTTCAACATACTTGTCATGGAGGTTAACATAATTGTTATGAAGGTTAAGGTAATTGTTATGAAGATTAACATACTCCACACGAAGGTTAACGTACTTGACATGAAGTTCAACATACTTGTCATGGAGGTTAATATAATTGTTATGAAGGTTAAGATAATTGTCATGAAGTTTAACATACTCGTCATGAAGGTTAACATACTTGACATGAAGTTCAACATACTTATCATAGAGGTTAACATAATTGTTATGAAGGTTAAGATAATTGTCATGAAGATTAACATACTCCTGATGAAGGTTAACATACTCGACATGTAGTTCAACATACTTATCATGGAGGTTAACAAAATTGTTATGAAGGTTAAGATAATTGTTATGAAGATTAACATACTCTTCATGAAGGTTAACATACTTGACATGTAGTTCAACATACTTGTCATAGAGGTTAATATAATTGTCATGAAGATTAACATACTTCAAATGAAGGTTAACAGATTCGTCATGAACCTGACCTAACATTCTCATCATGAAGTTCAAAATAATCGTCAAGGTTATGATGATCCTCATGAAGGTTAAATTATCACAAAGATGAACATACTCCTCATGAAGGTTAAATTGTCATAAAAACTAACATACTCCTCATGAAGTTTAAACTATCATGAACATATTCATAAATGTTAACATACTCATAAAGTTCAAACTAGACATCATTCCAATAATCGTCACAAAGTATAACATAAATTTCGTAACAAATTTCGTCCCAACCAAATAAAACCCTGAAATAGTTTTCTGAATTCGGAGGAGTGAATGTCGGTTTCCTCCGAAAATCATTTGCAACGCGGCGTGATAGCCTATCATCCTGAAACCGCAATCCCGGTTATTGTACACCCGCGTACCAGTACGGATGGGTCGGTGGACTCGGCTCTGTGGCCACGCCGACCATTACCCACTTCCGGTCAAGTGTTTCTAAACTACGATCGCCAACCCCGTGTCCAATTGACGCGGAACGCGAATGAACATTTAAATCCACTTCGTAATTACCTCACTGTTTCCTACGTTTACTTGTGCCACACACGTTTTCCTTCATTATTTCAGTGATCTACAGAATGACCTTTAACATAGGTGGTGTGAAAGTAGATTTGATTCGACGTAATTTGGTTGACTATAATATAGATGATTATGTGGATGATTATGTGGATGATTATAATGTGGATGAACACATATTAAAGATTCTTAGGATATCTTCTTGTGGAGGGTCTCTTATTTAAATCAAGCAAACTTGAGTTCACTTTTTGTGTCATTATATGTCACTTTATATTGGAATTAAATGAGAAGGTTTGCAAAAATTATTATCTCAAAAGTGCACGCATAATGTGTAAGGAAGAGAAGTATCCACATATGTGATCATGAGTGAATTAAATAAGGACTAAGTGTATACATGTTGGTCATCGGTTGTTGAATTTGAGAAATTGGATCTACATATATGGTCACTGATCGTCGAACTTAAAATGAAGTATATTATGTATGTTATGTACGTATCTGATATACATATGTACATGGACATTGCTTTATTGAAAGAATTAAAAGTACACACATGGTCATATGTTGCTGAATTAAGAAAACTAATAATACACACATGGTCATATATTGCTGAATTAAGAAAACTAAAAATACACACATGGTCATATGTTACTGAATTAAGAAAACTAAAAGTACACACATGGTCATATGTTGCTGAATTAAGAAAACTAAAAATACACACATGGTCATATGTTGCTGAATTAAGAAAACTAAAAGTACACACATGGTCATATATTGCTGAATTAAGAAAACTAAAAATACACACATGGTCATATGTTGCTGAATTAAGAAAACTAAAAGTACACACATGGTCATATGTTGCTGAATAAAGGAAACTAAAAATACACACATGGTCATATGTTGCTGAATTAAGAAAACTAATAATACACACATGGTCATATGTTGCTGAATTAAGAAAACTAAAAGTACACACATGGTCATATGTTGCTGAATTAAGAAAACTAAAAATACACACATGGTCATATGTTGCCGAATCAAGAAAACTAAAAGTACACACATGATCCTTAGGTCACGAAAGTAAAACATATATAAAAATTTAGCCAAAAGTATACGTCAAAGATTGTATTAAAACCAAGAAGTATCAAAGAACGAAAAAATAGAGCGAAGAAAGAAAATTTATTACCAAACGTGTTGATCCGAGATTCTCGTACAAGATCGATAAGACGAAAGCATCCCGAGGTATAATTTGTAGCGCGGATAATTGCGAATATTATTTAATGTCACGCTCGAAGCTGGTAAAAAAAAAGTAACGGTGGTCAACGATCGATTTCCGGCACGCAGCTCGACCGCGCTTAATCGCCTAATTATTAATCCCCTCGCGGAGACGCGGCGCGATTTATGGCGACAATTAATAGCACCATGGGTTTTATGATAAGCAACGAACACTGGCCAGAGGGGACCATCGCGAAATTGCATTCGCGACAATTCTTCATCGCCTAACCCTTGAAAATTGAATGAGGATGCACGTAGGAAGTCGCGTTCGAACATTCAATATTGCTATGTTCAGATGTAGTGTTGAATGTGAGGAGAATAATTAGGTGGACGTGGAAATTGTTATATTAAGCTCTAGTTGAGGAATTAAGTCATTTATTAGTTCACTTCTTTAAGCGTTCAATTAGAATTATGAGGAGAACGTGTCTTCCTCTGTTAGGACAGAACATGTTGTATTACATAATTTAAAATTATTTAGATTGCCTCTGGCATAGGTGAAAGATAAATTTAACAGACAATCTACAAATTGATAGAGACTGAGGAAGTTACGTTCAGAGATTCAATATCGCTATTTTCTTTCACTCGCAATGTTCAATACAAGAATAATAATTAGTACATGGAAATTCTTATATTAATCTCAAGTTGACAAAGTTAACTCATATTAAGAGAACGTGTCTTCCTCTATTAAGAAAGAACTTGTCTATTAGCAAAGAACTTGTCCTCCCTCTACTAGAATCTAGAATTATTTAGATTACCTCTAGCATAATTAAAAGATAAGCGTAACCCAATAGATAAGAAAATCAACACGTTCCAAAGATACAGACTAAAAAAGACTGAGGAACTCGCCTCCACATTCGCCAAACTTTTTGCTAACCTAAACCGTAAAACTTCGCCTTCATCACCCAGCCCCCGTAATTATACGCTGTTTACGTCGTTCTTAATATACTCACGCGGTGATTTACACCAATTTATATGGAAATTTGAAGCGAGGATCATCGATTGGACATGAGGAAATGCTTCATCGACTTCTTCCGCGTTAATTATGCTGAACCCGTGATGTGGCGCCTGAAAAAGGTGTTCAGGATCGAATCGGAAGAAAAATGAAGAAAGAACTCGCGTCACGCGAACATTGCGACTCGCATTAGTAACCTGTTTGTTGGCTGATAAAACCACTGTCACTGAAGTACTGATTTATGCTGCGGATACATTCGCCTGCATTGTTACATTACTATGTTTGCCACTTTTTTAACTTTGAAACTTCACAATTTTAACAGTTTGACAGTTTGTTGCAAGCTGTTCAGTTTTATGACTTGAGAATTTTGAAACTTTACAGGCTTAGAGGTGTGGGAAATTTTAAAAGAAACTTGGAAAATGAACTTCGTCTTCTAAAAAGAGACTTGAGGAACTTTAAAGCTTGTGTACCTTGAAATTTAAGAACTTTTTCATTTTTAAAAATGTCAGATCTTAGGTTACTGGTTTGATGATATAAATTAATAGTCTACATATGGCTACTATACTGAGTAGTAGCTTTTAGACTATTGCTAAGACTATTAGTTACAATTGGCTGTTTATTAAGTATGTTGCTGAAGTTGTTTATTAAGTATGTTACTGAGGTTGTTTGTTAAGTATGTTACTGAAGTTGTTTATTAAGTATGTTACTGAGGCTGTTTGTTAAGTATGTTACTGAAGTTGTTTATTAAGTATGTTACTGAAGTTGATTATTAAGTATGTTACTGAAGTTGTTTATTAAGTATGTTACTGAAGCTGCTTATTAAGTATGTTACTGAGGCTGTTTATTGAGTATGTTACCGAAGTTGTTTATTAAGTATGTTACTGAAGTTGTTTATTAAGTATGTTACTGAGGCTGTTTATTAAGTATGTTACTGAAGTTGTTTATTAAGTATGTTACTGAGGCTGTTTACTAAGTATGTTACTGAAGTTGTTTATTAAGTATGTTACTGAAGTTGTTTATTAAGTATGTTACTGAGGCTGTTTACTAAGTATGTTACTGAAGTTGTTTATTAAGTATGTTACTGAAGTTGTTTATTAAGTATGTTACTGAAGTTGTATATTAAGTATGTTACTGAGGCTGTTTATTAAGTATGTTACTGAAGTTGTTTATTAAGTATGTTACGGAGGCTGCTTATTAAGTATGTTACTGAAGTTGTTCATTAAGTATGTTACTGAAGTTGTTTATTAAGTATGTTACTGCAGTTGATTATTAAGTATGTTACTGAAGTTGTTTATTAAGTATGTTACTGAGGCTGTTTATTAAGTATGTTACTGAAGTTGTTTATTAAGTATGTTACTGAGGCTGTTTATTAAGTATGTTACTGAAGTTGTTTATTAAGTATGTTACTGAGGCTGTTTACTAAGTATGTTACTGAAGTTGTTTATTAAGTATGTTACTGAAGTTGTTTATTAAGTATGTTACTGAAGTTGTATATTAAGTATGTTACTGAGGCTGTTTATTAAGTATGTTACTGAAGTTGTTTATTAAGTATGTTACTGCGGCTGTTTATTAAGTATGTTACCGAAGTTGTTTATTAAGTATGTTACTGAGGCTGTTTATTAAGTATGTTACTGAAGTTGTTTATTAAGTATGTTACTGAGGCTGTTTATTGAGTATGTTACCGAAGTTGTTTATTAAGTATGTTACTGAGGCTGTTTATTAAGTATGTTACTGAAGTTGTTTATTAAGTATGTTACTGAAGTTGTTTATTAAGTATGTTACTGAAGTTGTTTATTAAGTATGTTACTGCAGCTCTTTATTAAGTATGTTACTGAGGCTGTTTATTAAGTATGTTACTGAAGTTGTTTATTAAGTATGTTACTGAAGTTGTTTATTAAGTATGTTACTGAAGTTGTATATTAAGTATGTTACTGAGGCTGTTTATTAAGTATGTTACTGAAGTTGTTTATTAAGTATGTTACTGAGGCTGTTTATTAAGTATGTTACTAAAGCTGTTTATTAAGTATGTTACTGAAGTTGTTTATTAAGTATGTTACTGAGGCTGTTTATTAAGTATGTTACTGAAGTTGTTTATTAAGTATGTTACTGAAGTTGTCTATTAAATATGTTACTGAGGCTGTTTATTAAGTATGTTAGTGAGGCTGTTTATTAAGTATGTTACTAAAGTTGTTACTAAGTATGTTCTTATAGCTGTTACTAAGTATCAGCAAGATTATTAGTAGTCCATAAAAGAAAGACACTCAAAAGAGTCCAAAAATGACTCAATTTTTCGCCTACCCGAACACAGGTAGTCGGAAATAGCAATTATCAACCCTTCCATCGTCCAGCAGCACCGGTCAGAAATTGCTAACTGCAAGATCTTTCGACCGGTTGAAAACGCTATTTTCAGTTTCCCCGATCGGGAGGACGATAAATGTTCAGCTGGAAGGAGTAGCCATGAGAATCGCCGTATCGCGAATTCCGCTTGTCCAGTCAAAGGACGAACCGACACGGGAACTTCTTCTCGTCTCGATAGGACGGGCTATCGGCTAGATAGAAAGAGAGAGGAAAGGGTTAAGAAGCTCGAGTGGTATTCCGGATCAATTAACCGAACGGCGCCGAGGTTAACGCGGATATGAAAAGGGACGACGGCGTTACTGAAGCCGACTGAACGAGACCTCAGCTATGCGTGGAAGCCTGGGTCGTAACCTTCTATACGTTGACGATATTTCGAGTTCATCCGACAACCCTTAATAAACATTTTCTATTTTGTACTTTGAAATTTTTGCTTCCTTTATGGGGGTCAGTTACACCACGTTATGTCCAGCTAAATTATATTCGATTATATTAACTCTTAAGCTACAATCTTTTTGGCAATTGCTTCAGAGTCGTCTAATTATTAGTACATTTTCTATTTTGTACTTTCAAATTTTTGCTTCCTTTATGGCGGTCAGTTACACCACGTTGCGCTTAGCTAAATTACATGATATTAACTTTTAACCTACAATTTTTTTGGCAATGCTTCAGAGTCGTCTAATTATTAGTACACTGTTAAAATGAATGAAGGTTGTAATGTTAGTTGTATTTTGGATTTAGGGATCTGCAGTCATATATATAAATTGGCACTGAGCTCACAAGCTTCATCTTCATGCAAGTACGACATAGGTGCGTCACATTACTGTGAAGTGCGTCATAACTCTGACTACTAGGTTATAAGTCACAGAGTTAAGTTTCAATCATATGTATAAATTACAATTGTTACTGAGCTCACAACTTCGCCTTCATGCAAGTACGACATAGGTGCGTCACATTACTGTAGAGTGCGTCATGACTCTGACTACTAGGTTATAAGTCACAGAGTTAAGTTTCAATCATATGTATAAATTACAATTGTTATTGAGCTCACAACTTCATCTTCATGCAAGTACAACTTAGATGCGTCACATTTGACTATAGAGTGCGTCATGACTCTGACTACTAGGTTATAAGTCACAGAGTTAAGTTTCAATCATGTGTATAAATTACAATTGTTACTGAGCTCACAAGCTTCATCTTCATGCAAGTACGACTTAGGTGCGTCACATTACTTTTCAGTGCGTCATGACTCTGACTACCATGTTATAAGCCACGGACTTAAGCTAAAATACTAAGTTAGCGAAGTCTGACAAAATTAATATTTGTACCTAAATGTCAAAGGTTGAACAAAAATCTTTGAACACCCATGTTGACCATTGCATCAGTTCCCAAGATTAATTGCCACACTACAGTGCACATAATTTACCAATTTTTTGCACAATCGAATAAAATTCAGTCCCAACTCCGAGTACAATAAATCGCAACGTTGATAGACTCGATACCCGCAGATTCCTATTTCACAGTACCGATACAGTTTTTCCGTGGCGAGAAGTTAGATCAGAATCGGTCGTTATCGAGCGCGATAAGAAGCTCGAAGGAAGGCGCGAAATCTCAGGCATGCGAGCAGCGGTCCGTGGTGAACGGGCGTAAGATACGTCAGACATCCGTAACACCAGCGGAGCGGCGTTTATCATGTGAACACAAACGAGATTGTCACCTGCACACGCGTCACCACGCACTCGCTCCCGTGTTCACGTTCCATTCTTACACCAGGTGTCCACCTCCGCTCCGGCACGAAATATCGATTACCTGTCGACTTGTCGAAAGCGGATCATCGGTGCTTGATACTTACTGCTGGATAAATAACTTTAAAGACTGAGTCGCTTGGGATTTATGTCAAAGAGGAGGGATGCATGATGTGACACTGTTATATCTACTCTTTATAGTATGTAATTTATGTTTCATCTGTTCATTCTTTAACTTCATTTCTAATATGAGATGTATCAGAAGTATCAGATGTGCGGTACAGGTCAAAATGGCGGACCCCTCAAAATGGCGGATCTCAGATTCCTCATATTCAGTTACATAACCTATTAAGAAACTTTCGTCAAAATTTATATAAACTTTCATCAAGATAAATAATAATTGTATAAGCTAGTTCATGTATACATTATAATATACTTTCGTAGGGTTTAATGAAGACTAAGTCTTCAGTCAGAATATTTACCCTATGTAAAATGTGGTACTAGGAGCTGCACCTAACCTCAATTGATTTTCAAACAGAAACCTTAGCTAAAGACCTGACCCATGTCAGAATTAGTCATGCTATCGCCTACCTATGAGTCTCTAAGTATAACTAGAGTCCCTAGTATAACTAACTCAGCAGAAGGATCAAACCTAACCTATAAAAGAGTTCAGTTTAATCCTAATTAAAGACCAGTAGTACTTATAACCTTTAGCACTGATTTTCAATAACGAAGCTGGAGGGTAACACGAAGGTACACGGAGGTTCATCGATTAATCGTGGCATCTTTCTACGCCACCTAGATTGCTCGTATGCCGGTGGCAAGGTACAGACAAGCAATTACGCGTCGAGTTAATTAAAGTCAGCCAATACAAACAGCCGGGGTTCCCTTACTCCGACTTTCAATAATTCGTGGATTACGGCGTGCTAATTTCATTGTTTACAGCGGCGAGGTGAAACTGGTTTGGTCCGTGGGAAAAATCGATGAACGCGATTAAGGTGATCGTCGGTTTGGTCGCCGCTTTGATGCGCCGCGCTGACCACGGACGAGTTCCACAGAGAACGGGTCGGCGTTATGTGTATCGTATTAACAAACAATCTCATAAACAATGACCACTGTGTTTCTCGGTAGGTGATAGGTGGACTAAGCGGCAAGTGGTAGTCGACCGCGTATGGAGAACGCACAAGCGAGAATACATCCGCTTAGCAAATGCATCCGCGTGTACGCTCGCCTGCTACATATGTACCGGCTGACGGAATGCATGGTCGTTCGTGGACCTTTGCCTTCTCGAAAGTAACTAACAATGAAATGCGAGAGGCACTTTATAGGAACGATAAAGATACTTGGAATTTGAGGACATAATTTGGGGATCTTGGAATTTAAAAATGGAGGATTTAGAAGTTTGAGACAAAGAAATTTGCAGGATATTTATATAGAGGATATTTCATTCTAATGGCAAGGAATGGTGGAATTTATGTGAAATGAAATATGTAACCCTTTGCGAAGAAAACACTGCGCGTTGAATTAGTACGCGTGCAGTTACGGTGCGTGGATTTACCACGCTTGGAATTACTACGCGTGGAGTTACGGTGCGTGGAATTACTACGCGTGGAGTTACGGTGCGTGGAATTACTACGCGTGGAACTATGGCACGTGGAATTACTACGTGTGGAGATACGGTGCGTGGAATTACCACGCTTGGAATTACTACGCGTGGAACTACGGCGCGTGGAATTACTACGCGTGGAGTTACGGTGCGTGGAATTACCACGCTTGGAATTACTACGCGTGGAACTATGGCACGTGGAATTACTACGCGTGGAATTACTACGTGTGGAGATACGGTGCGTGGAATTACCACGCTTGGAATTACTACGCTTGGAACTACGGCGCGTGGAATTACTACGCGTGGAGTTACGGTGCGTGGAATTACCACGCTTGGAATTACTACGCGTGGAACTACGGCGCGTGGAATTATTACGCATTGAATTACCACGCGTGGAATTACTACGCGCTGAATTACAACGCATGGAATTACTACGCGCTGAATTACCACGCGTGGAATTTCTACGCACTGAATTATCACGCGTGGAATTTCTACGCGCTGAATTACCACGCATGGAATTACTACGCGTGGAATTACTACGCGCTGAATTACCACGCATGGAATTACTACACGCTGAATTACCATGCGTGGAATTTCTACGCACAGAATTACTACGCATTGAATTACCACGCGTGGAATTACTACGCGCTGAATTACCACGCGTGGAATTACTACGCATGGAGTCACTACGCGCTGAGTTGCCACGCGTGGAATTACTACGCGTCGAAATCCTGGGCTATTTGTATACCAATTTAAACAGAATTCATTTAAATTTCTTCATTATCCTAAAATTTGAAGTTGCATACAATATCATATCCATACGTTCTAAAGCTAGTTGCAGTCAAGCCGCCTCAGAAGCATTAAACGAGTTTACATTTAATTCCATAACACACCAGCTATCAAAGGAACCTAATCCACTCAGACATAATTATACCACGACAATTACACACACCTCTCGGCGGAAGGTAATTTATTTTCTGTTCCTATAGCACCTAACGTCCCAGAAAAACGTCAGTTGCGATACTTCCTAGCCTTTGTACCGCCAACTGAAAGTTGAAACTCAGTGCCAACTGAAAGTAGAATTTGAAAATGAAATCGAAGTTCATCCGGGTCGAATCGTTAATCGAAATAAGCTCGAGAACAAGCACGGGTTGGTAGGATTGTGATATATAGCCGGTACACGGTACCGCGAGCGCGGAAGCCGAGGATTACAAGCGGTCGTCTTTATCGGGCCAACTTATCATAGACTTTTGTGAGTCGGGGCGGTTATGCAAATAGATCTCTTTCTCTTGCACTCCTCTCCTTCTCTTCCTCCGTCTCCCACCTGTAAGATTTTTTGCACGGGGAAAACATTCATGGCGTGGCCGGACCTTACCGTAAGACCCTTCTGGCGAACGCCTCTGCCAACCAGTTCCGCTTGAAACATATGACCATGGTGCGCGAGCTTTGTCAGCTCGAATTAGAAGAAACCATTGTGACCATTGAAAGAAACCATTCTCTCGATTTATTACACCCTTTTTAAAATTACTCTACGATATTTAATACTTTGCAAGTTTACTTCTAAACACCTTTGGTTTCAGTGCTCAAAAATCATTGCTTCTATTCAAATTAGGGTGTATTAAGTCCTATTCTATTTTACTAAATATGAGTAGTGTAATTAAATAATTTATGTAATTACATGATAAATTGGTAACGAAAGAATATTCAAATCAAAACTTAAGAGACTTCATTTCGGTTCATAATCCTCATTAACCACGCAAATTTACCGTGCTGTTCCCCCATTAACGATTGCATGGAAAGTTCTAACGGGTTTGTCGAATTTTTCCGATATAAGCCGCCTACGGGATACACCGTCCCGCTCGATGGCTTCCAGGGAAATCGGTCGCATTATCCGAGCACAAGATTATAATAATTCCCAGTGTCCGGCCAGGGTGAATTTTTTTCAATCCCGTAGGGGATGTCTCAAACCGATCACCGTTACCGATAAGACAAGATTTGCCCGATCGAAAAATGACGGTACACATCCGTAGCTTTATTATACCACGTCGGAATTGATGCAAATATCATACCACTCATTATTTAAATGTAAATAAATTACGTAAAAATTTTTGCGAAATTTTAATATTCTGACGAAAAGGGCAGTTTTTGTAATTTGTATAATTATTTTAATTATCGTGAGATTGGCAGATTTTACTGAGATAATATTCGACTTCGGATTGTAGTGCATTTTGAAATGTGTACAAAGTCTGATCTGTTCAAAAATGAATTTTCATTCTGTAATTATTGTAGTAGAATTATAGTGGAAACTATAGTAGTAGAATTACGCGTGAAGGTACTGCGCGTTGAATTACTGCGCGTGGAGTTACCACGCGTGGAATTACTACGCGTGGAGTTACTACGCGCTGAATTACCACGTGTGGAAGTACTACGCGTGGATTTACTACGCGCTGAATTACCACGCGTGGAAGGACTACGCGTGGAATTACCACGCGTGGAATTACCACGCGCTGAATTACCACGCGTGGAAGTACTACGCGTGGAATTACCACGCGCTGAATTACCACGCGTGGAAGTACTACGCGTGGAATTACCACGTGCTGAATTACCACGCGTGGAAGTACTACGCGCTGAATTACCACGCGTGGAAGTACTACGCGTGGAATTACCACGCGCTGAATTACCACGCGTGGAAGTACTACGCGTGGAATTACCACGCGTGGAATTACCACGCGTGGAATTACCACGCGTGGAATTACCACCCGTGGAAGTACCACGCGCTGAATTACCACGCGTGGAAGTACTACGCGTGGAATTACCACGCGCTGAATTACCACGCGTGGAAGTACTACGCGTGGAATTACCACGCGTGGAATTACCACGCGTGGAAGTACCACGCGCTGAATTACCACGCGTGGAAGTACTACGCGTGGAATTACCACGCGCTGAATTACCACGCGTGGAAGTACCACGCGCTGAATTACCACGCGTGGAAGTACTACGCGTGGAATTACCACGCGTGGAATTACCACGCGTGGAATTACCACGCATGGAATTACTACGCGCTGAATTACCACGCGTGGAATTTCTACGCGCTGAATTATCACGCGTGGAATTTCTACGCTCTGAATTACCACGCATGGAATTACTACGCGTGGAATTGCCACACGTGGAATTACTACCCGTGGAATTACCACGCGTGGAAGTACTACGCGTTGGGTTACTGCGCATTGAATTGCCACGCGTGGAATTACTACGCGCTGAATTACCACACGTGGAATTACTACGCATGGAGTTACTACGCGTGGAATTACCGCGCTTGGAATTACTACGCGTTGAACTACGACGCATGGAATTACTACGCACTGAATTACCAAGCATAGATTTATTACGCGTTGACTGCAAAACTGTTTCGAAGTTTTGAAGAATTTCATGACGTTCCATGTACATCTTCAGTTGTCGAAAGAATGCAATAGCACCGAATACACAAGAAGACGAATGCTCTATTAGGTGGCAAGATTGTCAGTGTTACACATACTATTCGACCGAATTTTTCGCCGCCATTTCATATCCAGACGCTGAACTATTGAACGATAAACACCGAGACACGATCCACCGGCTCGCTAATTGCACAGCGAGGATCGTGAACGTAAATTTCCGCTGAGAAACGGGCAATTAAGCGAAATTCCATGAAACAGAGCTGTGGAATGGTCGAAAGGTTAATGCCACGGTGTATCGTGCTCGAATTTTATATTCAAGTTATATTTCCGCGATTCTTGTCCGCTACGGTTACGACTGTCGCTGAATCGTTCGCGTTTTATCGCGATTCCTTGAAAACATTTACGACCTAAGCGTTTACAATCTAGGCGTGACTAATTAAAATGTCTATCAAACACGTTCGTAATTAAAATATATATAAATTACATGGTACAGTAAATATTTCACGGTGAAGACTCTTACGTCGTTGGATGCATGAGAAACACTTTGATGGCGACGAAGATTCATGATTCTTCGAGTACTTAAAATCTTTGAGGAATATCGGAAGATAGAGGTACGTTCACTTTCATAAAAATTTTGCTCTTCATAAGAAAAAATTTTGTATTTCTGAAATTCGAAGAGAGAGACTTCTATTTGGATCACTTTAATTTCAGAACGCAAAAGTTAGGTTAGGTTTAGAGAAAGATTTACTTCAAGGATGTACTCCTAATATTATTATATTGTATTTATTGTACCCCTAATATTATTCTGTATCTTGGTACAGAAGGTATACTAATTGACGGTATCGTATATAATTACGCGAAGCACAAGTTAACCCAAAAAGTAGTATGATTAATGGCGTGAAGATAGATTTACACGAGCGACATCTCGCCGTCAAAACCGGCAGCGACATTTATATGCGCGTTACATCCTCAATTATAGTTATTAGCTCGCTGTTAAGGTCTATAAAAATTTTATGGGACTCACTGGTCCAGCCACGCTCTAAACTAGTCCTGCTTCAATTACCTCTGTCCCGTTACGATGTCTGCTCAAAGGAAGACGTTCAAAAGCTACATTCGATCTACATGTGTTAGTGCACAATGGTTATCGCCTTTCCATTGTCTTACAACGAATAATTCAACGAACAGGATGTCCGGTTTATTCAAGAACATTCATTTCTAAATGGATATGAATATGTTCAGGCAAAAATTAGGCGGATCTTGAGGTTCTATTAAGAGGTTATGTGATCTTGACCGTGATATTGAAATATGGACTTGTTTGTCAGATTAGGTTACTAGATTAGAGTTATTTATTAGTCTGTTAATGTGGTATTATTGTGGTAGATTTTGGTGAAATAATAAAAGTATGCGTTTTATTGAACAATTGTTCTGTTGAGATAGAATGTTTAGAACATTTTATAAATAAAAAAAAAACACTTACACATTTCTTACCCAAAAATCCACCCAGCACAGAATAAAAAAATGTCCAACAAATAATTTGAATAATAAATAAAATGAATTTATTAGTCGTAAAAATGGAGCCCCGACCAACATCAAAATAGTCAAAGTACAAGTGGTAACTATTGAAATAAATATTTTATTATTAACAAATAGCAAAATACAAACAACGCTAACGATAGAAAATACATAAAGTAGTAATGTCATCGAACAGCATAATTTATGATCAAACCATGAAGATTCAATCGTAGAAAAACGAGGCGAATCGTTTTCACCTGTAACAGGCTTAATCGACCGATCGCGAGTTGTAAAACGATGCCGCGACGGAAGTCATCATCGAGCCCCAATAAATTTTATTACCCTCGTAAAGTACATTAATTCTTTTATTCCCAGTTTCATGTTTATTGAGATCCCTGTAGGTCTCTTTAAGTATAATTCGATTAAACAAGAACCGCGGTGGTCGATTAGTGAACGCAAATCATTGCGGTTTACAGCTATATTCCAAGTTCTGATGAATTTATTCTTTTCTCATAAAATTGTGCCCCAAGAGAGGACATGAAAATTGGTAAATATTTTCTATAAATGTGAAATACTCGTAAATCACGCTATGATTCCACAAAGATGAATACATCGATAAAACCAAAAAAAGTATAAAAAATACAAAAAGTAGAAAAGAGTATAAAAAAGTGAAATGATCAAAAACATAAACTTACAACCTAATCTTAAAACTAACCTAACCTTAAAACTAACCTAATCTTAAAACTAACATAACTACCAGAACCTAACCTTAAAACTAACCTAACTACTAGAACTTAGCCTTAAAACTAACCTAACTAGTAGAACCCAGCCTTAAAACTAACCTAACTACTAGAACTTAACTTTTAAACTAACCTAACTACTAGAACCTAACCTTAAAACTAACCTAACTAGAAACTGACCCCAAAACTAACCTAACCACTAGTACCTATCCTTGAAACTAATCTAACTACTAGAACCTAACCTCAAAACTTGCCGCCAAGAGAATAAATATCAAAGTCTCCGATTCGATAGTAATCAAATTCCTCACCGAGTAACTTGCAACACAAAAATCCTGGTTATGTCTACCCATAGAGCTCACTCCTTGATAAAACACGGAAAGCAGACAAATGATCGTAGCAAACTTTCAAAAATCTCCCGATACGATCTTTAATTGTTCTTGCCGGCAAAAATCGCGAACTAAATCAACGAGGCCCACACGGTGAGGCTGGACACGCCGTTAACGGTCCACGGGGACCCATGGTGAGCAGCATGGCGAAAGGTCACCGTCATAGGAGCTACCAGCGTAGAACCGCTCGGCGAACCGACTCGACGGGCGGGCGGATTTACTTTCGCAATAATCTGCCACTTTCTTGTCCACATGCAAAAGCTGTCCACTGTTCGCGGCGTATGAGAGTGTTAAGGCGAAGCGAATTAGAAATACGCATGATTTATCGGTCGTCACGATCATTTCTTCGAGATCTGTCGATTGAAATGATGCGATGTGGAGTGATACGTTGATCTGAAGTTATTGTGTTTTATTTCATGGTAGTGCAGGGGAATTTAACACTTCGATTTGTCATTTGATGGATCATTTGCGTGCGGAATGTATGAGTTATTCAACGCGTGGATATTGTATTGTGTGGTGGTTCTATGAGGAGTTATTCAGCATGTGGTGGTCTGACACGTGGTGATTCGATGCGTGGTAATTCTAAGCGTAGTAACTCCACGCGTGGTAATTCAACGCGTAGAAATTCCACGCGTGGTAATTCAGCGCGTAGTAATTCCACGCGTGGTAATTCAGCGCATGGAAATTCCATGCGTGGTAATTCAGCGCATGGAAATTCCATGCGTGGTAATTCAGCGCGTAGTAATTCCACGCGTGGTAATTCAATGCGTAGTAATTCCACGCGTGGAATTCAATGCGTAGTAATTCCACGCGTGGTAATTCGGCGCGTGGCAATTCCACGCGTGCTAATTCGATGCGTGGTAATTCTACTCGTAGTAACTCCACGCGTGGTAATTCAGCGCGTAGTAATTCCACGCGTGGTAATTCAATGCGTAGTAATTCCACGCGTGGTAATTCAATGCGTAGTAATTCCACGCGTAGTAATTCAATGCGTAGTAATTCCACGCGTGGTAATTCAATGCGAAGTAATTCCACGCGTGGCAATTCCACGCGTGCTAATTCGATGCGTGGTAATTCTACTCGTAGTAACTCCACGCGTGGTAATTCAGCGCGTAGTGATTCCACGCGTGGTAATTCAATGCGTAGTAATTCCACGCGTGGTAATTCAATGCGTAGTAATTCCACGCGTGGTAATTCAATGCGTAGTAATTCCACGCGTGGTAATTCAATGCGTAGTAATTCCACGCGTAGTAATTCAATGCGTAGTAATTCCACGCGTGGTAATTCAATGCGAAGTAATTCCACGCGTGGCAATTCCACGCGTGCTAATTCGATGCGTGGTAATTCTACTCGTAGTAACTCCACGCGTGGTAATTCAGCGCGTAGTAATTCCACGCGTGGTAATTCAATGCGTAGTAATGCCACGCGCCGTAGTTGAGCGCGTAGTAATTCCAAGCGTGGTAATTCCACTCGCCGTAATTCAACGCGTGGTAACTCAATGCGTAGTAATTCCACGCGTGGTAATTCAACGGATAGTAGTTCCACGCGTAATTTTACCACTATACCAAAACACTCAACAATATCCCCCCAATCAACCACCTGCACAAAAATCCACTTCAATCATCAAATTACATATCAATTAACGAGACCAAAACGCGATATCACCGAACATCCTTTTCAAGTCATTAAATCTATTAATCAGCCGATAAAGCTCGTAATAGCCGAAGATAACCGTGTACAGTTAGTCCCCGCATCAAATAAGGAAACGTATCGAAGTCAAATCACAAATTGACGTTATTTAAACGATATCCCCGGTATCGTAAGCACGTTCCAGGGGAATGAATTCCGTATTTTAGACGAGGAAACTGTTCTGAAACTCGTCCTCGCCTATTTATCAACCGCCTTCATCTTTTTTCCGCCGTTTATCTTCCGTATTCCAAATGGAGCAAGTTCTCCACTTATCTTCGGAGTCTGGTTCAGTGGAAGTCGAGCACGGATCAGGTGCAAAGTATTGGTAATTGGGTTTCACCGGAAATTACGAGAATAGCCGCGGTGCAGAGGAGGGAAACAGCGACCTACTTAGTAGCCCCGAGGAGTTGCTCGGTGAGCGTCGACGGAAAAAGGAGCATCGTCGGTAACGTTAGAAATTGCGTGGGCTTTATCGTGGACAGGATCGGTCAGTCGAGGCAATCGGTTCTGATCGTTGACGAGGAAAAAGCCGTGCAACGTTCTGGACTTTCTCCTTTGCTCGAGCTTGCACGCCATAAAGGAACGCGTAGAGTCCTTTCCCTCGATCGTCCTCGTCGCGACCTCGTCACGTGGGCGTGCTTGCACCTGCTGCACTCATGGACCCGCTGTTAGATTCCTAGGATTCTCGATCTTGGAACATTATGGGTATTTTCTGGTTATGTATGCTGTTCTATTATATGTTTACCGAAGTGTATGTGAATGAACATATATGGACTGATTATATGTTGATCACATGTGGACTGGCTTTACATATGAGATGCATGTGGACTAACTTCACATGTGCAGTATGTGGACTGGCTGCATATATTCAGTCTTTATAGAGTGGCTTCACAAATTAATTGTATGTGGACTGACTTTATATATGAACTACATATGGACTGACTTCACATGTGGATTATAGGTTGACTAACTCCACATCTGCAGTATGTGGACTGGCTCTATATGTTCAGTATTTATGGAACGGCTTCACAAATTGATTATATGTGGACTGCCTTTATATACGAAATACATATTGACTGACTTCACATGTGGATTATATGTGGACTAACTTCAGATGTACAATATGTGGACTGGCTCTACATGTTCAGTATTTATGAAGTGGCTTCACAAGTTGATGATATGTGGACTGGCTTTACATATGAAGTACACATGGACTAACTCCATAGGTGGATTATATGTGGACGAACTCTATATGAAGCATATGTGAGCTAACTCCACATGTACAGTATGTGGAGTAGCTTTATATGTTGAGCATATATGGAGTGGCTTTATAAGTTGATTATATGTGGATGGTTTTCATACATGAAGTATAAATGGACTGAAACCATATGTGGATTATATGTGCATTAAGTACATGTTGAATATATATGAACTAACTCCATATGTAGAATATGTAGGTTGGCTCCACATATTGACTATATGTGGATTGGCTTTACATATGAAGTGCATATGAACGAACACCATACGTGGATTATATGTGTACTGACTCCACATGAGTGTTTACGGAGAAGCTTCACATATTGTTTCTTTGTGGACTAGTTCCACACGTGGAGTGTAATTTATCATATCTGTTAGACATGTGAGGAATTCCTTTACTCAGCTAGTTATAAATACTTGACATGATACAATCTTTAACCTAGGGATGCCTATCATCGAAACTGCATAGGCACACAGTGTATTATTAACTCGTTACGGATAACATAAATGACATGTAACAACTTGAACATAAATAGTACATAACAAGTTGAACACAAATAGTGCATAACAATTTGAACACGAATAACAGCTTGAGTATAAATAGTGCAAAGTAACTTGGACATAAATAATACTTACATGAACGTGAATTAACGAACCTGAATAATAGCGAGTAGAACTTAAATGACGTGTGGAACCTAGATAATGTGGACCAACTGGAACCTAAATAATGTGAACCTACTGGAACCTAAATAATGTGAACCTACTGGAACCCAAATAATGTGAACCAACTAAAACTTAAATGCATAACTTGAACATAAAATAAAGAAGCGGACCACATAGTGACGTATCAAAGTGACGTGTCTATGGACCACATAGTGAAAGTGTCAAAGGACAATAAAAGTAAAAATCGTAAGCAATCGGGGCCGTTAACAAAGGTGGCTCCTTCAGGAACGCTGCTTTCGCGTCTGCCGCCGATACTCGTTTCATATTCGCTGAACTATGTAATGCAGGGAAGAGAGATTAATAATTTGCAGTTCCCACCCCGGCATTATCGGGGCACGAGGCAAGCGGATTGCGAACATCGTGGGCCGAGAGAGCGAGCGGTGTGTTCAGCAGCCGCGGCTGCAGGGTCGACCGGTCACGATGGCTCGGCTAATGATAGCCTGCCCTCGCCTCATAATCAGTCCCCCATCTTAATTTATGTTTGCCCCCGCCCGTCCGTTCGCTTTGCCCGTTCGCCCGGTTCGTATGTTCGTGCGACTCCTCTTCGATGTAGGTACCTGCTGCTCACCGTTGCCTCTTTACTCCCGCTAATTTACCGTAATTCGACCGCGAGACAGCCAACGTACTTTTGATTCTGTCGCTGATTTGTTACGAGCACGCCGGACGACCCGGATGACCCGCGAACGGACCTGAGATTCCTGCTTCCGGCGATCGACATACTTCAGCATACTTCGTCTTCTTTGTACACTTTTATTTTTGTGCGGGGCTAGAGGACGATAGTGTAGGGATATTTCCCTGTTACTATATTGCATAGGGACGCTTTGTGGGGACACTCTTGAGGGTGGACTTGAAGGTGGAGGAGAAAGGGGATGAGAGGGTAGTACAAGGTGGAGGTGCATTCTCTTAATTCCCAAATCCCCCAACTCTCAAATTTCTTAATTTTCAAAATTCCCAACTTCCACGTCCCCAAATCCCAAATTTGCCAACTCTAAAATCCTCCAATTTCCAAATCCTCCAATTCCCAAACCCCCAACTCCCAAATTCCCCTAATTCCCGAACCCTTCAACTCCTAAATCCCCCAACTCTCAAATTTCCTAATTTCCAAAGTTCCCAACTTCCACATCCCCAATTCCCAAACTCTCCAACTCCCAAATCTCCCAACTCTCAAATTTCCTAATTTCCAAAATTCCCAACTTCCACATCCCCAATTCCCAAATCTTCCAATTCCCAAATCCTCCAACTCCCAAATCCCCTAATTCCCAAACCCTCTAACTCCCAAATCCCCCAACTCTAAAATTTCCTAATTTCCAAAATTCCCAACTTCCACATCCCCAATTCCCGAATCTTCCAATTCCCAAATCCTCCAACTCCCAAACCCTCTAACTCCCAAATCCCCAATTCCCAAATCCCCAATCTCCAAATCTCCAATACTCATCTCCCCTTAGTTCCAAATTCCCCAACTCCAAATCCCCCTAAAATCTAACTATTATCCAATACACCCCTTTTCCATCATCATCAAATTATTTCCTCCACAAAATCCTAAGTTTCCCGATCAACATCACTCGACCATTTTTCTCTCCCCTAGTAAATCGATGGCATCGATGAATTCTATCCGTGTCAGTCGGTGCTCGAAGGCTAGAATTAAGAGTCCCTCGTATCGTTTGCGTTGCGTGCGGATGATAGCTGACAGGTACACGCAGTTTGTTGACCCTGGCACCACTCGCCTTACTGAAACTATTTGCCAGCTCGACTCGACAGTTGTTAGCTCGCTTCGAGCAACTTACAAAGAATCTCCTCGTAAAAGCTTCGAGACTTTCTAAACTTGACCCTGAACATTCTTCGATGGTTCTTGATTAACTTCTCTTTCGGAAGGGAACTGTGAAACTTGAATTGTAACGCGGCGTCAATGATTAGTGGCATTTGAAAATTCACCTCACCACACATTTTATGAGTACACTTTGACTGAGTAGAACGATGGAACTCTGAGGGAACGATGACATTTTTGTCGTTGAATGACATTTTTAGACAAGCACGTTGTTTACTAAAAGAGTTATGGAGAAGTTATGAAGGATTGATCTGAGTCATGCTTAAAATTATTGCAAATCCATTGTGTTTAGTTATATTTTCTTCGTTGTTCATCTTCACTTTGGAGGAAGTTTTAAACCCATCACTACTGAAGAAGCTTCAAACCCATCACTACCGAAGAAGCTTCAAACCCATCACAACCGAAGAAGCTTCAAACCCGTCACTTTTGAAGAACCTTTAAACCCATCACTTTTGAAGAAGCTTGAACTTATATATCTTTTTGAACTCCCAGATTATTTATGAAACTTGTTAGGTGATTTGTAGAATTGAGAATGCGCGGAGCAACGACGTCCGTTCGTGTCGATCGAGTGCGTTAATCTGAGCGCGGACGAAACGATCAAAGTGCGGAAGAAACGCGTCGGCCATTAATCGAACGGTTCGATGGTCAAGAACCAGTTCACAATCAGTTGAAGCGGAAAACTGGAGCGGGGGACCGTGTTGTTTCACGTGCTGTGTACACGTACTCCATGCGAATGCTCTTTGTGTCATCTAACTTGCATCGCAATCACCACTTTCCATAAATCTACATTTTCAATTGATCAGAACTTAAATTAAGTGGACTTAGGTTAAATCGATCATTGGATAGGATACAGCAGTTGATAAGTAAATTGGTGAACGTACAGCACTTAATTAGTGAAAATCGATCAATGGACACAGTGTAGTACTTAATTAGTGGAAAAAACCTTGGACACGATATAGTACTTAATTAGTAAAAATCAATCATAGGACAAAATATAGCACTTAACTAGTGAAAATTATTAGACACAATAAAGCACTTAATTAAATAAAAATTAGTAATAAATGCAACACGAAAAATAATAAATAATTGCAAACCTTGTGTTACCGATATTTACCGATATTTATATAACCAACAATGCACAGCAGGTTGCAGAATTTTGAAAAAATTCAAATGTCTAGCACGTGTTCGAAGTAAATTTCTTTCGAACGGTACATTAATCTTGAAAGCGAGATAGCAAGCAACATATACTTTGTTGAGAATTGCGAGATATCGTCCAGCCAGACAGAGGTCTAGGTCTAGGAGTCGATTGCGAGCCTAAGCACTCGGGGCTGATATAGTCGAGTGCTCGTGAGGGTGCAACGTGTGGCCTCATTACGTTAATGGCGTCATGCTCTGGCGCCCCACAGACTACTCTACCTCTTGTCGGCTCGATAGCCTCACTGCCAACCGGTCAATGGTACCCCTTTGATTGTTGCAATAAAGGGATGCGTAATCTTTTCATTTTCACCACACCTATTTTCATCTTTGTTCCATATTTTTGGTGTATTCACTGAATTATTTAAACATTTTCTGATAACCAATTTATGTTCAAAGAGTTCTTGGGTACTCATATTATAAGTATGATGTTCCCATATGATACATGTGGTATTTTTCTGTTACAAATATATACATGTATACAAATATACATACATGTGTGGATACATGCATACATACATACATACATACATACATACATACATACATACAGACATACATATACATATACACAAATATACATATGTATATACAACATATATGTATAACATGTATCGTGAACTGTATACGTATTACGAACAATATTAAATAATAGAGTTTATGTGTCAGTCATATTTAAGTAACGTTTAATGCATTACAAGAGACAAAATGAGCAAAGGAAAAGAATGCGCAACATCACTATTTATCAGATACCGCAAAAGAAGAAAATCTGCAAACATAAATTTTGATGGAGGTCTCCATTGCCGATGATCCGATTCCTCGAGAGTGGTCGTAGAATGTTCTGTATTACGATATCAGCGGCCTGTGGAACATAGAGCTACCAAACTCATCGGCTACTTTCTCCAACGACCGGCTGAGATTTGTATTATTAGTCGTTCCGGAATCCGCGATCGATCTCTCGCTCGTACTGTCGTGCTTATTGAAATTCTGCTTGGACCGGTCGCGTTCCATTTTGCGAGATAAACTTGCATTCCCGCTAAATTAATAGTGGGAAGAATGTTCCGAGAACATTGGATCTATGGAACAATTAAATTTCCCTGGAAGAACCTACCTAAGAGTCTTCAAGAAGAGTCTCTCTCTTGTTGAGGATTATTAGAATCGTTTTCAGATGACAATTTGGGCCATAATGTTATTTATAATCTTCCCATTTTTACATAAAAATTTTAATATTCCCATATAGGTATTATCAAAATAGACCCAAATAGGTTGAATTTAATTGTTTTCCGGTGCCCGAAGCCGTTTCAAGCGTAACCTGCATTCAGTTGTTGCAACTGCACTTCCTCTGGCTGTTGTTTGCGCAAGTATCTCCGCGTGCTACTCGAGCATTACGGCGACGTTTGCATTGGAAGAAAAGCAGGTATGTACACCTTCTGAGACTGAACATTGTGTGTTCAACGACGCGTAATCGCCGCTGGGTTGCAAATTAAATGGGAGGTTGTGACTTTCGGGGGCGTTCAGAAGAGGATACTACCAAAATGTTCAAATGTTTCAATATAGCAAACTGGTACTTTAAAGGAACAGTATTCCACATTCTGAATGGACCAAAATATTTTAACATTCGGAGATGTAAGTATAACAAGATTTTAGTACTTCAAAGGTTTAATATTGTGAAGTTTAAATACTAAAAGGTTCAAGCACTCCACATACATCTGATAGTCTAAAGTTCCATTACTGCAAAGTCTTAGTGCACCTAAGTCCCAGGAAGTCAAAATCTCATTATCTCAAAGTTGCAATACACCAAAGTTATAATAGTCTAAAGTTCTAGTGTCCTGAGGACCCACCATCTCAAGGTCTTAATACTCCAAAGGATCCAGTACCCCAACGTCCTGATATCTGAAGGTTCCAACACCTCAAGGTTCCATTACCTCAAGGTTCCAACACCTCAAGGTTCCAACACCTCAAGGTTTCACTACCTCAAGATTCCAACACGTCAAGGTTCCACTACCTCAAGGTACCATCACTTCAAGGTTCCAACAACTCAAGGTTCGAACACCTCAAGGTTCCAACGCCTCAAGGTTCCAACGTCTCAAGGTTCCAACACCTCAAGGTTCCAACACCTCAAGGTTCCAACACCTCAAGGTTCCAACACCTCAAGGTTCCAACACCTCAAGGTTCCAACACCTCAAGGTTCCAACACCTCAAAGTTCCAGCACCTCAAGATTCCATTACCTCAAGGTTCCAACACCTCAAGGTTCCAACACCTTAAGGTTCCACTACCTCAAGGTTCCAACACCTCAAGGTTCCAACACCTCAAGGTTCCAACACCTCAAGGTTCCAACGCCTCAAGGTTCCAACGTCTCAAGGTTCCAACACCTCAAGGTTCCAACACCTCAAGGTTCCAACACCTCAAGGTTCCAACACCTCAAGGTTCCAACACCTCAAGGTTCCAACACCTCAAAGTTCCAGCACCTCAAGATTCCATTACCTCAAGGTTCCAACACCTCAAGGTTCCAACACCTTAAGGTTCCAACACCTCAAGGTTCCAACACCTCAAGGTTCCACTACCTCAAGGTTCCACTACCTCAAGATTCCAACACTTCAAGGTCCCAACACCTCAAGGTTCCAACACCTCAAGGTTCCAGTACCTCAAGGTTCCAACACCTCAAGGTTCCAACGCCTCAAGGTTCCACTACCTCACGTTTCCAACACCTCAAGGTTCCAACACCTCAAAGTCCCAATATCCCACAATACCTAAAATCTCCCCTATCCCATTCCCCACATCCCAAATCCCCAAACCCAAAATCCCCACCACCATCACAAAAGCCCAAAGTCCCAAAGCTCTCCGCTACACCTATAAACTAGCTCTTCTGATCGCACCAAACGCTCCCGCGAATAGAAGTTCAAAACCATCCACACGAAATTAGAATGCGTTTAAAAGGAAGGAATTCGTAGAACGGCGGCATCGAGATGGAAGAAGGAATCGAGGATTTTGCCTCGAATTCCAAGGCGGCTCTTCCCTTTTCCACGAGCACGCCGCGTCTGGATCGGCCAGATACAATCGGTACAACCGCTACGGTGTACACACAGTCACGTGTATCCGCCGTTGGTTTCATCGCGTGTGCCCGGATGCTTGTGTGCACCGGCAAGGGTGTGGCTCAGCTTTGCAACGGTATCATCGTAGGTACATACCGGTTATCGAAAACGAACTTCCATACGATTTCGACTGTCACGATAGCGCAGCTACTCGATACTTTTGATGCCGATGTCAGAGCGGCTCTGTTGAGATATTGCACCTGATGCTGGTTACAGGTTCTCTTCGAAGGAAATTTATGCTTTGCGTTTGATCTGGGCTAACCTTCTTCTTGGCACCTTTACATAGTGGAGGATGAATACCGTGGCGAATGCGAGTAATGCATGATGAGATATTAAAGGTAGTGTGATGTAGAATAACAAAGATGCACCTGATCCAAGTGGTCAAGTGTGGTGAATCAACGTGTGGTAACACAAATCTGGTAGATCTGGTAAATCTGGTAGATGTGGTTCAATACATGATTCAATCACCTGGTCATCCGATACGTGGTTCAGCTTTTGATAACATGTAAATCTGGTAGATGTGGTTCTACATGTGATTTGGACAGCAATATTTGATCATCCAACAGATGGTCCAGCGGTTAATGACAGTGGTAAACAAAGTAAACCTAATAGATGTGGTTCATTATGTCATAATTCGATCACTTGGTGAACCTACACCTGGTCACAGTGCACAGTGACACTCAGGCGAAATAACGAAGCCATCAAGACCAAACCTACAGTCCTCCCAACATCCAGAATTCCCTGCATCCAAGTAGTATACTGTGAACCTAGTATATTTTTCTGAGAGCCCAACAAGACCTTAGCAAATTTCCGACACCTCTTCCATAAGCAACGAGTTCGATAAAGCCCGACACGGACGACGATATTTAAGCTACCACCAAGAGCCATAACTCTCGCCGCTGGGAGCGTTTCTGCGATTCGACAAAGTAATACGGCCGGTTCAACGAGCTCGCTAATCAACGAAACTGTTTCTCCGCGCGGCTATCTGATGCACACAAGTGTACCTGTACCCGATCGTGGTCCACGCGTGTATGTGCGCGTTCAGTCGCGCGTAAGTGGTACGTACCACGCCCGCGCACGCGAGAACCCGCTTGGAAACGGACGAAAGCGAGAAGGAGCCGTGGACTAGTTAGACAGGTACGAGGAGGATAGAAGTCTCGCGCGCGCGGAATGATTTGTATTGCTAAATAATCAACGCCAGTTGTCTAGGATACTGGTTTAATGACACACGCGGCCGCCGATCGCGTTTAGCAATCCATGGCTATCTTGCGCTAGAACGACGCGAGCAAACGGTTCAACAGCCGTACCAATTTCGACTCGATTATCGTTCAACTTCCATTTTCTAGCGACATGAATTACATGCAGTTATTTATTTTCGAGGAGGAACCTCCTTTTTCTTCAGGAGGTTTCTTTGATGGAAAAAACTGCGTGCTACAGCGGATAGCATCTAAAATGGCGGACGAGTTTGACTAAACGATGTAAGTTTTTGCTCTCTGTTTATACTCTGTGAGATGTGAAGATGTAAGATGTATGCATTTATGTTTTGTCGTCTTTTTATTTATTCTTCAACTTCATTTTCAGTACCTGTTATACGTAATGCATCAAAATGGCGGACCAGTCAAAATGGCGGACCTTAGACTTCTTACAGTTACAAAAATTATTAAGACTTTCGTGACATTTTATTGAAACCTTCATCGAAATAAATGATTTAATTTTATACAAGGTTATATTCTATGGTTAGGTATGTGAGCTGTATGAGCTAGTATGTAAGATGTATGCATTTATGTTTTGTCGTCTGTTTATTTATTCTTCAACTTCATTTTCAGTACCAGTTATACGTAACGTCAAAATGGCGGACCAGTCAAAATGGCGGATCTTAGACTTCTTACAGTTACAAAAATTATTAAGAAACTTTCGTGGCATTTTATGTAAACCTTCATCGAAATAAATAATCTAATTGTATATAGGTATACAAATTGTATATTATAATAAGCTATACTATAATATAATTATAATAGCTAAGAGTTAGTATGCATTATGTAGTATGTATCTAATATCAGCACGTATTTGTTAGTCCGTCGCAAATCGATCATCCAAGCTCTCCATTACATCGATAAATCTGAAAATTGCGCGATCAACAACGAGCACGACTCCCTCTAATAAATACAAATGCGAGCCTCGAAAATATCGTTCCGAGGAAGACGTTCAGCATGAAAGATTGACTCCGCCAGACGCTGATAGCGGTCCCGGTAAATGATGATCGCGTGAAGAAACTAATGGCCGGCGATTATTTCAAGCGTATTCCGGGTCAAGCAACAAGACCGTGAAAAGCCAGGGCCCGTACGGTTCAGGTGATATTTCCTCGGAGCAGCGATGCGTTCATGCTTGATTTCACCGAGATTAAGCATTTTCTTGCGCCAGCCTACCGTCTGTCAGACGATGCGCCACCGCCCTGCACGATTCAGGAAGCAAACCCGACCGTTCTTCTAACGCTTCTTCGTCCCGTTTCTCTATTTCTACCCGGGCTGATTAGCCTGGACCCCGATAACATCGATCTGGCCGACGACCTTTCAGATAACGCGTTATCACGGCATCTCGGGCCACGAGATGACTCATCGAACTGGCTGGAGCCTCGCTCTTACGGCGACTCCCTATTGGAAACGATTATCCTGCACGCGGAAACTTGAGGCTTCACGAGTGACTCTTCAACGCTTTAGGCTCTTCCGAGAGTGATTTGCTTCTCGTTAGGAAACCGGACGAGATGTTTGCGTTTGGGAGGGGTTCTGATCAAAGATACCTGTCAGGCGCGAGAAGAGTCTATTAATTAACTGTCCACTTTTTTAGAACCTTGCGATGATTTTGTGCAATCGAAAGCTTTGCGAATGCAGTTAAAATCCCAAAGATGATACAGAATGTAGTATCGTTATGTTAAACAAATTGAACAACTTGTGTCTCGATATAAATCGCTATCCTCTGGAGCGTGACAGAATTAATAGTCATACTGAGCTGCTGAATGAATCTCTATCTGATAGTTTAATTATCCTCAATTAGCACGCTTTCTTAGCTATGAGACCCTTTGACTTTTATAATCATTCAGTTCTTAATCTTCAACTATTCTGTTATATTCATTTAACAAATTATAATTTTTTAGAGGGCTCCATCATGGCAGCCCTTTATAGAAATATCTGACAAGTCAAATTGAAGACATTTTCAATTATTATTCATGTAATCAAGAAAAAATCCTAACTTGATTAAACTAAGATAATTAGTGACTAGTCTATTTTTTGATTGTTAAAAAATTTCGAAATCTCCAACGATAAAAATGCTCCTTTAATTGCGACAAGCGGGTGTCGTCTTCTTTATCGTCCATTTCAGTCCGCGTCCAGTTCCACCGGCCATTTAATCGGAAGCGGGATCTGGCGGTATCGTCGATAGATTTTTTTAACGATCATCGAGCGAATCGTCGTGGCCGATGTCATTATCCTAGGAGAGTAGATAATGGCGGCTCGCAAATGCCTGGATCGGCAGGCAAACTATGCAGCAGCCTGGAGCCGCATTATCGCGGGATTACGTAAGCCTCGTACGGCGCTACTCTTGTGTGTGTGTTACGCTATAATTAGGACCAGCTTGGCATAACCGCGAGCCGAGCGCAAATACGCCCGGCGTGTAATCCGCGTTCGCGTACTATTAACGACCGGTGATAAACCTTAACGGGCGATGGGTCCTCCGTGTACAAAAACCGCCTGAGATGCCATGGGAAATGGTGCTCCTGAACTCTTGTGAGGAGATATAACCGGTGTGAAATTCCTTAACCTAGAAATTTGGATGCTCAGAAAGAACCGGCAGACCTAACCTAACCGGTGTGAAATTCCCTAACTTAGAAGTTTGGATGCTCAGAAAGAACCGGCAGACCTAACCTAACCGGTGTGAAATTCCTTAACTTAGAAGTTTGGATGCTCAGAAAAAACCGGCAGACCTAACCTAACCGGTGTGAAATTCCCTAACTTAGAAGTTTGGATGCTCAGAAAGAACCGGCAGACCTAACCTAACCGGTGTGAAATTCCCTAACTTAGAAGTTTGGATGCTCAGAAAGAACCGGCAGACCTAACCTAACCGATGTGAAATTCCCTAACTTAGAAGTTTGGATGCTCAGAAAGAACCGGCAGACCTAACTTAACCGGTGTGAAATTCCCTAACTTAGAAGTTTGGATGCTCAGAAAGAACCGGCAGAAATAATTTCCATTGGTAAAAATTTGCAAACTCGCAGATCCTAATTCTCAAGCGTCCAAATCCTCAAATAACCAAATTTTTGAGGTCCCGAAATCAAATCCCAAAACAAATCCCAAATCCCAAAATATTAGAAGCCTAGCAGAAAATTGTAGGAAGAGACCTGATGCAGCAGATGAAACCCAGCTCGAAGCAGTATTCAATCTGCAGAGAATTCGCAGCGAAGTCGCAGCACGCGTTCACGGTCCCATAAATCAAATTCATCGGAGCTAACCAGGCGTCTCCAATAAATTAATAACCTGGCGTAGACCTCGAGGTTACGGTTGGCCGAGGGTGTATACACCTCTCCCGCGTGGGCAAGTGGCGAAAATCAAGATCTCGCAGGTTCTCGTTCACGACGTACGCTTGATTAATACCCAGATGTAATTACTGGTCAGAGGAAGGGTAGGCGCGAGGAAGAGGATAGCGACTGACGCCGGGTACGAGTGGATCTCGGAGGAACGGAGAAGCCGCGGAGAAGAGTATCGAAAATGAAGAAGAGGAAGAAGGCGGAGGCTGTTAAGCTGCCGAGGGAACGAAATCCTGACAGATTTCATCGTGGGCTGACGTAAACAATTTGCGAATGTAAATACCTGTTGAATATTGAGCGCGGCGAGGGACCTCGAGGGCCTCGCGCTAACCTCACACCTTACGGCCCGTTTACCCTTTAAACTCGCGATTATCTGCATCACCACCACCTTCCACCTACCGCGGAGAACCGCGTGTACACACGTCGAGCTGTCTCTACGTCATCGGCATAAATTATCCGAACACATTGTGCTGCCACGTCGACCCGACGTGTATCGTCGAGATTCGCTTGGCGATCGAGGGCCTCGATAAAACCGTGAGATACCTTCTTTGAAATGGAAACTTGCTAGGATCGATTGGACTCGAACTTTACTGAGAAACATACAAAATTTGATTTGGCGTATCTTCAAAACACCTTCATTCGAATAGGCTGACTAAAGAGGCTGTATATTGTAGTTCAATATAGAGGCAGTTTATATCTAACTCAGTATGAGTATATGTTCACCTCTGTCAGACTTGTATTTCTAAATTCGATGAACCTATGTTTGCACCTAAGTCACTATGAGCGAAATGAATCATCTCTTTACCTAAGCTAGTATAAGTAATACATCAATCTGTTTGAACAACTATCTTCAAACTGGATAAACCTATATCTACACCTAAGTACAAGTAGTACATTAACAAGTTTGACTTGTATCTCCAAAATGACTGAACCTACATCTGAACCCTAAGTCATAGGTAGATCTACATGTGACTCTGAGTCAATATCTCCAAACTGAATGGACCTGAGTTGCTATAAGCAATACATTAACATGTTTAACTTGTATCTCCAAAATAGTTGAACCTACATCTAAACTCTAAGTCATAGGTAGATCTACATGTGGCTCTGAGTCAATATCTCCAAACTGAATGGACCTGAGTTGCTATAAGCAATACATTAACATGTCTGACTTGTATCTCCAAAATGACTGAACCTACATCTAAACCCTAAGTCATAGGTAGATCTACATGTGACTCTGAGTCAATATCTCCAAACTGAATGGACTTGAGCTGCTATAAACAATACATTAACCTATCTGACTTGTATCTCCAAAATGATTGAACCTACATCTACACCTAAGTCATAGGTAGATCTACATGTGGCTCTAAGTCAATATCTCCAAACTGAATGGACCTGAATTGCTATAAGCAATACATTAACCTATCTGACTTGTATCTCCAAAATGATTGAACCTACATCTGGACTTAAGTCGTAGATTCACATTTGACTCTAAGTCATCACCAAACTAGATGTACCTACACCTAAGTCAATATAAGTGCAAACCTGTTTTATGCCTAGTACCCCAAACTAAATGTGTCTAAGTGCTTCAAACTAATAATTAAGAATGTACAAACAAAATTTGTGGTAATAAGTGTCAAAACTTTTGCCAACACAAAAGAGCCTACAGGTGGTTTATAAGTGAACTTAAGTCATGAAGCTATGTGGAAGAAATTTGGAGTAAGAGAGTCGTCCGTGCGTCATCGGTATAAATTATTCGAAGACATTGTGCTGGCACGTCGGTCGACGTGTACTGCAGCCCTATCCGTCTGGCCGGCGCGATCGAGAACCTCGATAAACCTCGTGAGATCCCTTCTTTGAAACGGAACCCTACGCTCGATTCGATTGAGGTCGAATGTTGAAGAGAAACATACTTGGTACTCTGTATCTTCACCTTCTTATTTCTTTTCACGAAAGATTATAGCACGATACGCTTAAGTTTTACTGATTTATTGCTTGTTGGTTTAAGATCGATCAGAGTATTATATTATGTGGAAATCTGTTATGAGTATGCGCGTGGAAGTTGCTCGAAGTTACAAGTAGAGTGTGACCAATTAAGGTCTTGATGAAGATAACTGTGAAAATTGGATACGGTCGTCTTGGAAATCAATTATGGGTTATTTTGATTCGACTCTGTAGGATTAAATTAAATCGGTTGGGGAGAGAGTTGTTTGATCATCGTTCGGTGAGATTTCTATCTGTTACTGTTTAATTATGGACTTTTCGTGATTTGAATTTTCTTAGTACAATTTGTTACTTGTTATTTGGGTCGGTGGAATCTGATGCTTAGGAAAGTCTGAACGAATAAATTTACAAGTGTCTGAACACCTACGTTTCTACAGGCGTAAATACATGTCTAAATATCTCAATGTCTCAATGTCTAAATTGTTTCAATGTCTCAATGTCTACATGCCTCAATGTCTACGTGTCTCAATGTCCAAATTGTCTCAATGCCTACTTGTCTCAATGTCAAAATTGTCTCAATGTCTACATTGTCTCAATGTCTAAATTGTCTCAATGTCTAAATTGTCTCAATGTCTAAATTGTCTCAATGTTTACTTGTCTCAATGTCTACATGTCTTAATGTCTAAATTGTCTCAATGTCTAAATTGTCTCAATGTCAAAATTGTCTCAATGTCTAAATTGTCTCAATGTCTACATGCCTCAATGTCTAAATTGTCTCAATGTCTGAATGTCTAATTGTCTCATTGTCTGAATGTCTAATTGTCTCATTGTCTGAATGTCTGAATATCTAAATATCTGATTGTCTGAATATGTCATTGACTCAATGTCTCAATGTCTAAATCTCTAAATATCCAAAATGTTTAAATTCAAAACCACCGTCTTCATCATGCACCACAACTAACTCACACCAATTCAACATTTCCAAAAAACTAACCAACATTGTTCAGAAATGCAACTCACGGAATTAAACTTTCATAACGGAACGAAACATTGAGTGGAGTTATTTTATCGTTTTCCATCAGCGCAACTCTGTAGTCGATCCATTAATTGTGCACCGCGTTCGAAGCACCAACGTTTTTATCGATCCCTCGTCCCGATACGCTCGCGACAGATCTTCTAGGATATATCTTCCGATGCCAGTGGACGAATAAGACCACGAAAAAATCGTTATCTCCTGGCAACGATTAATAACGCTGCCACCGAACTTCGTTTCCGTCGATTCGAGACCGAGCTACAATTTATCAATTGGCGAAAATTAAAGTTCGTTACCGATCGCACGTAAACGTTGTTCGCCAATTAGAGATCGCGCAGAAACTGTGCATCGAGGCTCTTAGGAGCGATCGATAAGAACGCGTGTTAGGATAATTGCTTATTTCTCGCGATCGATTGCCGACATGATAAACCAATCGACGCCTCGGTCGATAAACTTCCGAGATTCTTTGTGCATTTTATTATAACGGGACGTTGTAACGGTACTACGGATTTTTGTTCTTTAGGGGCATTTTTGGGGATGACATTAGAATTATTTTATTTAGTGTGTACACTTACTAACTGTGGTTTAAGTATGAAATGTGTCACTCACCGTCCTGGTTCATCCCGTGGCCTCCGTCATCTGTTCAAAAAAGAAAACAAAGCAGTTATTGCATTGGGAATTAGATTAGCCTATCATGTGATAGAGATTTTCAAGATTGGTTTTCGTCCTTAAAATTAAACTACCAGTTCGAACAAATCAGTCCTCAGACTTCTCATTCAGAAATGATCATTATGATGTTGTGCTACGTCAATTTCTATCCACATAAACAGAGGTGGCTTGAATAATGCAGTATTTCAAATAATTTAAACACTAGAACATATTATTATCAACAGCAAGGTGTAATACAGAAAGAAGCATAAACTCAGATATCAGCACAGCAAGTAAACGCATGGAAACAACATTTCACTGTCCGTTACACAATCACCGTGCTGTATCTGCGCGAGTAAAAATATTGTAGAAGTTCCTAATGAAAGGAGAATCGAAAGCATTCCGTGCGGAGTGTTCGATCTATGGCGTCGATAGACCGTCGAACTTGGAGCTTGTCTCTCTGAAGAAAGGAAAAGAACGAGTGGCTTCTAACGTTGCAGGTTGCATATCATGACGACTTGCAACGAGAAAACGATAGCAGCCTCTACTGGCGGGCTGCAACCTATTTGTACTGGTGGCTGGTATCACGGCATCGCGCTGTGTTCCTTTATTTAACCCTATAAATAACCGGCCGCTATCTCACCCCGTGAACGTTTCCTTGCTAAATGCGAACACAGACGGGCATCGCGAAATATTACGTGCTGCCAGTCACTCTGTTACGGGGTTGCCACGATGGGAATCCCCATGAGCGATCCGCCGAGCCCAACGGAAAAGAATTCCACGGCACGATGCTCCTTTTTTTATGGCGTTAGATTACGGCCTCGTCCTAACTCTACGGTCACCTACACTTACTTTAATTAATCATTAACTCTGATATTGCTCTTGTCATAACAATTTAATCTAACCGATATCACTCTTAGATATATAACGTTACTGAACAACGTTACTCTTAATAATACCACTCTGAACAAGATAACATGAATGTCATGTAACATTGATTATTATACTGTTGTTACAAACATTTTCTTCCAAATAAAATACTTCGTTGAAACAATACGAACGAGGGTGTGTTTCACTCTCCTTATAATTTTGTACAAACTTTTATGATTGAAGGTGTTGATCGTCGTGGCGGTCTTACGCGACCGCGTTACAAATTTAGTAAAATTAATTATTAGTAGAGAAACGAAGTAAAAGTTTGAGAATTCTTATTGTTAATAATGAAGTACACTGAAATATTAAGAAATGAAACTGAAAGATTAACTACTTTTATTCTTAATAATCTGTATTGTATCTTCTTTGACTTCAAACGTCAAGTTCCAATATGGCGGTCATGTGTGCTACCCCTACAAATGCTTACAAACTCTGCAACTTTTAAATTAATTACCCACTGCAAAATCTCTACTGCAAAATCAACCCAAAGATCAATCTTCAAACAATCAAAGTGTATTTCGTTTTACATTACATCTCCCTGTAAATTATTTTAGTTTTAATCGCAAATTTACTTCGCTGATGCGTTCGTCTATGCCGAACCTACCGCGCATGCGCAAAGAAGCGTCCATCTTGCAGCACCATCTTTCCACTATATCATATTAATCCCTGATTAAAATGAATCGAAGTTGATGAAAGTAATATATAATATACTTGAATAATTTTTAAAGGTATTAAACACGATAATACACTTTGTGAAATGGATTTGTTAATTTCTGGGACAAGTTCTACAGGTTCTACGACATTCATCGGTGTTTCTAGAGAGGTGGACAGTTTCAATGCATATGAAATTAATGTGTCGGATAAGATTTAATACTTCATAGTCAGTGTACTATACTTAGCACGAATACAGCGAACAGTGACAAATCAGTGTCATAATTTAGGAGCAAACTTTTAACGAAAAATATTTCTGAGCTGAATTTTTTCTTGCGTTATGCGTATATGGATTTAATCCCTGGTACTGTATCACTGTGACAAATCAGACTTGTATTCTTTTTGCAATTAAATTCTAAATATAGTCTTCATAATTAAGGAACGTTAAAGACGTATCTAACTTCTCAATTTTCTTTGTTTTCACACAGCAATAATTAGTGAACTAACTATGAGACTGTGAATCTAAATATGAGACATATATTTGTATTATAACTAACTTGCTTTATAATTATTTCGCAAACTATTAGACGAATAGCGAGCGACCACAGCATGCCGCTATTAATTACAAATTAATGCACGTCGATAAGCACGTGCCATTAGTGATAATCAAAGCTCGATCTCGCATTCCCGATCGAACGAATCCGGTCTCTCGATTCGCAATTAAAACATTGTCGCGCCGGTGGTCGACGCGAGGAAATCGAGAAACGAGAAAAATCCGGCAAAGCACGGGAACCCAATTTATGTCCCCTTCTCTAGTCGCCAAGAACTCTTCTATTTTTCTTCTTTCTCGTCTAATTAAGCGTTGCGTCCCCTCGTTAAGAATGTACCTCCAGTACGTCCGATGTATCGATACTAATTGCTTCGGAGGGAAACGCTGTGAGCATTTGAGAAATTGATTCTTGCGATTCGTTCCTCTATTTGTACGGCAATTAAAGATATTCTCGATTGTACATCATCTTAATTGTACAAGTAGGTTGTACACATCTAGTAATTTTCGTTAAGAACGAAGAAATGTTTCATTCGAAACGGAGTGAAACTACGAACAAATTTTGCCCTTGTAAAAATTATGTACTCGTAAATAATTTGTGTCATTTTGATACATTTAGTATTTACTTAAATCCAGAGGGTAGACCAAGAAAAAATTGAATTTCTTTTCGAAAACGAGGAAGGAAAGAAATAAGGAAATCAAAGGACCATCGGAGGCCATGAATTATAGGCTTTGTTCGTCCTATCTTGCCGATCTTCCTTCGGCCCTGATGATTGGCCAGGTGATATTGATCTTTGACGATCGAGATATAGGTACAATGCCCCGAGGTGGTCCTGCGTGATCAATTTAATTCGAATAACTGGTCGTCGCTCAGCGTGATACGACAAATATTTAGAATTGCATTAACGAGGGGCTTCTATTTTAATGTCAACAAATGCTGTTATATAAGTCTGTTTGATATATCGATCTACAATAAAAACCAGTTACTAAGACACTGATTGCTAAACAAGTGATCCATCAAATTAAGAACATGGAAAAAATTGTAGACCTAGTTATAAAATTATATTTGTCAACCACTTAATTTAAGCAATGATTTTATTTAAACAATGAGTCCACTTAAGCAATGAATATCCCATATTTTGTTAACATAACAATTTATTTTGACAATTGATTTTGACAATTGATTTTGTAAATATAATATAAGTATAGTCAGCAATAATTCAAATATACTTGAGCAATATCAAAGAGGAATATTAAGGGTGCGAACAAAGAAAGAATCTATAGAAATATCTGCGTGTGGTCTCCAAAGATCAAAATCCATCCTGTCAAATACTTGATATCATTAGATTTAACGACCCCTGCATGTCTCCTTCCTCTTTCTTCTCCGTTTTCCCCCCGTCTTGTTCACCACGGGCCATGCCACGTTAGTGGCTGCTGCCACGGCGGCAGCCTTTCATCTTCCTTAACCAGCGCCACTCTCTTCAGCATCCGGAACGACTATATACGCGACTCAACCACGACGAGAGTCCATGCCGCGACCGCTGGTTCCGGAGAACTACCGCTTCACCGGGCCCTTTGTGCGCGTTTCCTCTTCTATATAGGGTGGTTTCACAAAATGAATCATCATTGCGTTTAATAAATACTTTATCTCAACGTTGAGTACTTCGTTGACGTGCGCTGAATTAGTGGAAGATGGAGTGACACGGGAAAGCTCGTAGGATTATGTGGATCACCATGCGCTCAATTACGGCGAGAGTGAGGTTCTTCGCGTTCAGATATGGAGGGAATGAATTTGTATGCAGGCAAGTATGGAGGGGAGGGTTGCTGCGTGCTTAGTTACGGTGGGAGTGAACTTCTACGCGTGCAGTTACGGGGGGAGTGAATTTCTACGCGTTCAGATATGGAGGGAGTGAGTTACTACGCGCTTAGTTACGGAGGGAGTGAACTTCTACGTGTTTAGTTACGAGGGGAGTGAATTTCTACGCGTTCAGATATGGAGGCAGTGAGTTACTACGCGCTTAGTTACGGAGGGAGTGAACTTCTACGTGTTTAGTTACGAGGGGAGTGAATTTCTACGCGTTCAGATATGGAGGGAGTGAGTTACTACGCGCTTAGTTACGGAAGGAGTGAACTTGTACGCGTTCAATTACGGAGGGAGTGGAGTTCTACACGCTTAGTTACGGAGAGAGTGAATTTCTACGTGTTGAATTACGACGCGTCGGATTACCACGTGTCAAAGTACAACGAGTGGGATCACCACGCATTGAATTACGACACGCTGGATTACTATGCGTAGAACTACCATGCGCCGAATTCCAACGCGCTGAATTACCAAGCGTGGAATTACCACGCGTCGAATTACGGAATTCTGGATTACCACGTGTTAATGTACTGCACGTGGGATCACCACGCATTGAATTACAGTGCGCTGGATTACCATGCGTGGAACTACCATGCGCCGAATTCCAACGCGCTGACTTACCACGCGTGGAATTACCGCGCGTTGAATTACCAAGCGTAGAATTACCACGCGTGGAATTACCAAGCGTAGAATTACCACGCGTGGAATTACCATGCATTGAATTACCAAGCGTGGAATTACCACGCGTTGAATGACCAAGCGTGGAATTACCACGCACTGAATTACCAAGCGTGGAATTACCACGCGTTGAATTACCAAGCGTGGAATTACCACGCGTTGAATTACCAAGCGTGGAATTACCACGCGTTGAATTACCAAGCGTGGAATTACCACGCATTGAATTACCACGCGTTGAATTACCAAGCGTGGAATTACCACGCATTGAATTACCACGCGTTGAATTACCAAGCGTGGAATTACCAAGCGTGGAGTTACCAAGCGTAGAATTACCACGCGTTGAGTTACCAAGCGTGGAATTACCACTCGTCCAATCACCAAGCGTAGAATTATTACGCGTTGAATTACCAAGCGTAGAATTACCACGCGTTGAATTACCAAGCGTGGAATTACCAAGCGTAGAATTACCACGCGTTGAGTTACCAAGCATGAAATTACCACTCATCCAATCACCAAGCGTAGAATTACTACGCGTTGAATTACCAAGCGTGGAATTACGACGCGTTGAATTACCAAGCGTAGAATTACCACGCGTTGAGTTACCAAGCGTAGAATTACCACTCGTCCAATCACCACGCACTGAATGACAAAATACAAGATTCCTACATATTAAATTACTAGATATAGGATCACCACGCGTAAAATAGCAACGCGTTGAAGTACCAACCACTCCTCACACCACACCATAAAACTACTCCACACATCGCCACTGTATCACATAAAACGTGATGTACAACCATACACTAAATTACCACTATACTGAGTAGTTACTGTACTATACTTTCATGAGTAACATCATAAGCAACATCCCATAAAGATACAAGTTATATCATACATAACGTCATAGTAATATTATAAGCAACCATTAGATATATATCCGTAAAGCAAATTTGTAGAGACAAAGTAAGTAGTAGAAATAAATTTGCTAAGTACACCGTGTATAGGTGTACGTGTGCTCGAAAAGATCGTTGCCGTGGAACTCGTGGCAACTTCAGCTAACTCGATTGTTCCGTACGGAACAAGGAGGCCTTTCACGCGGCTCTTGTTCTGCCGGTCTTTGATGAAGGATCGGCACGTATCGGCCGGCTCGATGTCCCGCGAGGATAAGATTCAATTAAGTCGATATTGATGCGACGATAAGCACAGCCAGATAACAGGGTCTCGGTGTGTAGCAACGTATCATTATAACTTAATGAAGAAATTTTGAACGCATTGATATGTATCCGTTAAAAGAACAGGAAATTGTTTTGGTTCTCTTTGCCGACATATGCAGATGAAACATTTTCTGAGATTGGTTATTAAAAGATTTATAAATTGTTTAAACGATGTTTCTCACGATTTTCTAAGGCTGGTTATTAGAAGATTTATAAATCGTTTTATATGATTTATATTTTTTGAGTAACGCTCAGTTACGGAGAGAGTGAACATCTAAGCGTTCAGTTAGGAAGGGAATTTTTACACGTTCAGTTAAGAAGAGTGAATCTACTCGTTCCTTTACGAAGGTTTCGATTTTTTAAGAACACGAAATAAATCTCGCAAGTCAACATGATAAATCGAAGTTATTCTAATTGAGTCTTACACTCCAGAAACACAAGATTATACGGTTCTTAATCGACGAGCTGTATTACCCCTAATCAAGCATCCCAAAATTGCATCCATCGCATACGCAGATGCAAATACGTCGATGCTCACGCTTCGCAATCACGAAATTAATAAATCCATAAAGTCAAACGTGCCAATTTTCACCGACACAAGCACCGTGCCGCTATCCGGTGAACAATCGCGCCGTAAATCATCTCCGGTTTCTCCTAATTGACGAATAAATCGCAGCCGAAAGTGGAACCATTTGTCATCCCGGAGAGCCGTGCCATCGTAAAATTTTCTCTCCTTGACGCTGTGCAGCTACGGCCATCATTTTAACCCTTTCGTGCGACGTTTATTATACAATAATTATAATATAGATATTCTACATTATTTTGTTACGATTTCTTATTCAAGGAGCTCCTCAAAATTATACACAAATACATTAATATTTTTCATACACAAATATAAAATTTTTTATCTGCGAATGTATTTAAATTTTTTATCAAATGTATTTAATTTTTGACGTGCAAGTTTATTTAAATTTTTTATGTGCAAGTATATTAAATTTTTGAAGTGCATTTATTTAAAGTTTTGACTTGCGAGTATATTTAAATTTTTGACTTGCAAGTATATTTAAATTTTTTACTTGCAAGTGTATTTAAATTTTTGTCTTGCAAGCATATTTAAATTTTTGTCTTGCAAGTATATTTAAATTTTTGACTTGCAAGTGTATTTAAATTTTTAACTTGCAAGTATATTTAAATTTTTAATTTGCAAGTATATTTAAATTTTTGACTTGCAAGTGTATTTAAATTTTTTACTTGCAAGTATATTTAAATTTTTGACTTGCAAGTTTATTTAAATTTTTGACTTGCAAGTGTATTTAAATTTTTAACTTGCAAGTATATTTAAATTTTTGACTTGCAAGTATATTTAAATTTTTGACTTGCAAGTATATTTAAATTTTTGACTTGCAAGTATATTTAAATTCTTGACTTGCAAGTATATTTAAATTTTTGACTTGCAAGTGTATTTAATTTTTGACGTGCAAGTTTATTTAAATTTTTTATGTGCAAGTATATTAAATTTTTGACTTGCAAGTATATTTAAATTTTTGACTTGCAAGTATATTTAAATTTTTGACTTGCAAGTATATTTAAATTTTTGACTTGCAAGTATATTTAAATTTTTGACTTGCAAGTGTATTTAATTTTTGACGTGCAAGTTTATTTAAATTTTTTATGTGCAAGTATATTAAATTTTTGACTTGCAAGTATATTTAAATTTTTGACTTGCAAGTGTATTTAAATTTTTAACTTGCAAGTATATTTAAATTTTTGACTTGCAAGTATATTTAAAATTTTAACTTGCAAGTATATTTAAATTTTTGATATATAAATATATTAAATTTTTTATGTGAAAATATATTTAAGTAATAGTTAAATTTATGAGTGCCATTTTTTATTACTTAAAGTACCCAATACTATAATTTTTTAATATTTAAATCTTGCAGGAGTTGAATTTTCCCAGTGTAAGGACCTTCCTAACAAATTTTTCTAGCTCTCCCCAAATTTTCTAGCAACCCCCAAATGACATCCTCCAAAATACGAAAGTCCGAAGGCGAGAACTTGAAGGTATTCGCGAATTCCAGCGAATTCCGTTGAATTAACTCGCCGGTGCACAGTCATCGCTCGAGATCGTAATAGAAGCGTCGAGCAGCGTGGACGAAGATTTATCGAGGGTTTCCGCGAAGCACGTGCCAGTAACTTTTTGCGGATACAACATTCCTATCGGCTCGAACGAAAAATATCACTGCGTTATTAGATCAAAACTCGATGTCACGATCGACAAAGGGCAAATTTTTAAATAAATAATTAACGAGCTATGTTTATATAACTACAAATCGGGAGCCGGAAAACAAGATGATTACGTGGCTTCAATTTCTATGGAATAAACTTCGCGTCGCTTGGACGGGGAAAAAAGAGTATGTACCTTGGAGAAGAATTTCAAGAATGTACAGGAGCATGCTGATACACGACGAGGGAAAAAGCAGTGTACAAGTGTCTGCATCACCTGTAGAGCGTTTTTATCGGATGGACGTTGACTCGACAACGCGGGCAAGAAGATGACTAATTACGATGATAGAACGTTTCGTGTTCACCTTTTAATATTGTATCAGGATTCCGATAGCGGACGATCGAAACCGCTAGATGAAAAATAACTTCATTTTATATTCACTTTACAAACATTGAAAATTTACAGAAAGTTCCTTATATATATTTTTACTTATCCTAATTTATTATCGATGTCAGTATAAGCTTAGATGCAAATGTAGGTTTAGAGATAAATAAAACTATGATTTTATATGTACTTCACAAACGTTGAAAATTTACAGAAAGTTCCTTATATTCTTACTTATCCTAATTTATTATCGATGTATAAGTTTAGATGTAAACGTAGGCTTAGAGATAAATAAAACTATGATCGCAGAAAAATGTTTCCACTCCGTGATTTGACACATCAAGTTAGACACATCAAGCTATTTTAAAAGTCGATATAAATAATAATTAAGTCGATATTAATAATAATTAAAAGTGAAGTTGTTGGATAAAAGTGACATTTTCCTGCGAAGTTTATATAAAGGACCAAGATGGATTCGTAAGAAGAAACATACGTTTTTTCTTGGAGTCCTCGTGCATACCTCCGGGAGTTGCAGCTCCGTGATTATGGTGGTGGAGGACCAGGGAGTCCTGAGGATGCGGATGAATGGCGGTCAGGGCACTTCCGGCTGGGTCACCTGGGTTGACCCCGACCCCGACCCCCAGGTGAAGAGCACCATGCTGCGTCGTGTGTGCCGGAAGCTCCATGCTGATCATAGCACGCCACCCTTCTTCCAACCCTCCTCTTCCGCCACCCTCCTCCGCCGCGGACAACACCCCGTCGGTTTGGACGAGGTGTCTCGTCAACCCCTCGTCTCCTTCTGAAACATCATTTCAATTATTAAAATCTATTATCGCTCTTCTTTTTACGCATTCAATATTTAATACTTATTTCAGTAGGTCAAGCTTGAAATTTTTTAGTGATCTTGTTCCTTTTTTTGGGGGGAGGGTGTACTTTTAATTGAAGTACGAGTTCGATTGATATTAAGGGTGTTCATACAACGTCTTCTTTGTAAAATGTTTTACCACTAACCTTCATTTTATAAGGGGAGAATTTGATAGAAAGTTTGAAGCAGTTTGTCAACAATGAAGAGGGTCATTCTTCATCAAAGTATTAGTTCAATTGATTACTACTAAGAGTACATCTTTTACCTTGAAGCACCCTTATTTTTCAAGAACAACAACAATGTAATGTGACAACGTTACAATAACCTTAATGTTACAATAATTATGTTACCTAACATCACAACAATTAGTAAAAGAATTATTTTAAATTAATAAATATAAAAGCTACTAGTGTCTCATATATCCTACATAACTTTGTAGCCTTCATAATTTGTAACCTTCATTTTGTAAGGGGAGAATTTGATAGAAAGTTTGAAGCAGTTTGTCAACAAAGAGGGTCATTCTTCATCAAAGTACTAGTTCAATTAATTACTACTAAGAGTACCTCTTTTACCTTGAAGCACCCTTATTTTTCAAGAACAACAACAATGTAATGTGACAACGTTACAATAACCTTAATGTTACAATAATTATGTTACCTACCATCACAACAATTAGTAAAAGAATTATTTTAAATTAATAAATATAAAAGCTACTAGTGTCTCTACATAACTTTTTCATAATTTGTAATCTTCATAACTATTTATAAAAGATACAAACGCAGTATAGTACACCACAATAACTATTATACAGTAGAAAGTAAAACAGGTGAGCTGAAAAGGGATCGTAACACAGTTTCAATCAACGCTTGGCAGTCCAGATGGACGCAAGAATAGCGTAGACAATGGGGTGGTTGAATCGCGGTTAGCGAGCGGACGAAAGTCGAGCGTGTCGCGGGCGTGCAGAGAGCGGCAGAAAAATCGAGCGGCGTCGCTCGAACCGCGGTTGAATCGCCTTTGCCACGCTTTTTACGCCCGCGGCCGACCGTTTCTTCGTTCCTCTCCGCGTAATGACCCGGCAGGGCCGATCTTTTTTGCTTATTACCGTCGAGAAGGCCGCCGCGAAGAGGCCCGCTAGCCACCAGTGATTCCTGGATGAATGAAAGGATGAATGGAGCGGCATTTTGGCCGATACTCCACAGATCTTGCTTTCCTAGCTTACGATTTTGGTTAATCTTGCCGGAAATGGGCCGAATTTTTCAGTAATTGTAGCTCGTTCAGATACGTGGCATTGTTTCAGGGACTTTGGGTTATATTGTTGTATACATTGTCATGAATTAACAGGTGATTCAAAATTAATTGTTGAGTGCAATCACTATGTGTTGAAGTGTGTTAGGATATTAGGAATTGAGTTATTATGGACTCACTACACATTGGAATTACTGTATGTTCAATTATTTAACGTTCAACTACCTAGTGTTCAATTATATAACGTCCAACTGTCTAGTGTTCAATTATCTAGCGCCCAACTAGCTCGCGTTCAATCACCTGACACATATCCCCTTCTTATTCATTTCATGAACACTAAACTCTTCTATTCCTCAACGAATAGATTCCATAACGAATTCAAAACATTCAACCATCTCGCGTTCAATTATCTAGTGTTCAACTACCGCGTGTTCAGTTACCTGGCGTTCATCGCCTACTCATTCAATCCATGAACTCTAAACTAATGATTCTATATCTTAACGAATAGATTCCATAACGAATCTATTATCGATAAACATTGCAATCTTCAAAGAACATAAAACTTTTCCACCTCATACCACATCCACAATCATAAAGAAGCTCCCGTTTCGTCCCATTCTGACCACCGATCCCAAAGTTGTCCAACAAGAAAAAGAACACAATTGAACTCTGCCACCGCGAGTAGTCTAAACTGAATTGTCTAAGCTCGAGAAAGGAATGGACCGCTCTAAACGGACGTGGAGCGATCATCTCCGTGGTCGGCAGTCGAAGAGAAAAAAAAAAGAAACGAACGTCGAAACGACACGGAGAGTCGGCAAGAAAGGACGGAGCTCGACCGCTGTTGCAGGCAGAGCAAAAAGCCAGGAACTTATCGGAAATGAGGACGAGGATGATTGTTTAGCTCGTAGGCACCGGGGTAACCTTCTCTCGTCCAGGGTGTTTCTCGTAGCCGAGGAAGGGGGCTCGTGCTACCAGTCGGTGGGCCCTCTCCTAATGGACCCTGGAATGTAGCTAGAACGGCGAGTAAACGTCGTGGTAAAGGTTGTCGGATGACGAAGAGAGGAGAGGAGGAAGTCTCGCGGTCGGTGCGAGACTCGGAACAACCTTAAGTAAAGCAAAGTGGGTGAATCGTGGACGGGCAAAGTGCGCGTAAAGACCGGGCAGACCCCGGAGTTCAGTCGTTGCGAGATTGTGTGCTTCTCTGTAACCGTGGGAGTCGGCCATGCCGATCCGTGTGCTACGCACTCGCTAAAACCATTGTTTATGGCAGCGCTGAACGGACCGCGTACTTTGCTAACTAGACCCTCCGAAGAGGGTACACTCGACTGCAACGTTACCTAACATGTTATCGATGTGTTCAACGTGTTATCATGTTGTTGGTACACAAGATTGTTTACGTGGAAGTTACAATGTTGTGAAGTGGGCCATGTTCTCAAATTTTCAGATATACAAATATGTGGATACTTCAATTTCTGGGTTCTTGAGTTTGTGGACACCTCAACCCAAATCCCTAAATTCTTATATTGCTTCATTCTTAATCTGTAGATTTACAAATCCACACATTCCCAAATTCCCACATCCACAAATCCCTACATCCCCAAATTCCAAAAGCTCCAAATTCCCACATCCCCAAATCCCCACGTCCCCAAATTAAAAAAGCTCCAAATTTCCACATCCCCAAATTCCCACATTCCCAAATTCCAAAAGCTCCAAATTCCCACATCCCCAAATCCCCACATTCCCAAATTCCCACATCCCCAAATTCCCACATTCCCAAATTCCCACATTCCCAAATTCCCACATTCCCAAATTCCCACATTCCCAAATTGCCACATTCCCAAATTCCCACATTCCCAAATTCTCACATCCCCAAATTCCCACGTCCCCAAATTCCAAAAGTTCCAAATTCCCACATCCCCAAATCCCCACGTCCCCAAATTCCACATTCCCAAATTCCCACATTCCCAAATTCCCACATCCCCAAATCCCCACGTCCCCAAATTCTCACATCCCCAAATTCCCACGTCCCCAAATTCCAAAAGCTTGAAATTCCCACATCCCCAAATTCCAAAAGCTTGAAATTCCCACATCCCCAAATCCCCAAGTCCCCAAATCCCCACATCCCCAAATCCCCACATCCCCAAATCCCCACATCCCCAAATCCCCACATCCCCAAATCCCCACATCCCTAAATCCCCACATCCTCCAATCCCTCAAGTCCCTAACTCCCCAAATACTCCCACATCCCTACATCCCCAAATTCCTAGCCCATCCCCAATATCCCAAGTACCCAAAATCCCCTCGTCCCACTAACCATATCTTCCCTAGAGTATCCAGATTTGCTGTTGACTGTACACCGCTCTTTAGAGAGTCGAACGAGGTCTAACTGTCGGGGCTGGACGAGGAAACGTTCCCGTGCACCGCCAACGAGCCTCGAGACTTCGCTCGGAAATCATGTTTGCCTAGGGAATGGGAAACGAGCCTCGCGTGTGGTCAGCGTGTTCCGTCGGGATCGTTGTGCTTTCTAGATCTCCGGGAGCCAGACCTTTTTTGTTACGGACGATTTGGTCGTTATTTGACTTGTCGTTTATGGCCTATTCGAGCGTACGCAAGTGCGTGCTTGCGCATCTTCTCGCTGAGGTCGACGGGGTAATTACACTAAATTCTGCTTGATGACCTTGATGCTGGCTGGTATAACTAGCTACAGCTGTGCTTTGATTTAGGTGCGTCTTTGAACTAGATTATGTTAGGTTAACTTGATATGTAATGAGATGTTTGGTTATGTGGTTTGCATGTAGGTTAGGTAATCTTGATAATAGGTTATGTCAAGTTTACTTGATGACTGGGTTAAAGTGGCAGACTGGGTTTGAGCTGGGTTGAACGTTTGGTTAAGTTGAAGGTATAGTTGGTTAAGGTACAGCTAGATATGAGTTAAATTAAATTACAGATTAGGTTAAGTCGGATTAGTCTGAATTGATTACGAGAGTTTTCCATGAGTTCATGACTACTACTCCAATATGGCGGCAAGTTGGAATTTCAATCCATTAACATTTCACAGAAATGTTAACAATCTTGTAAAACTTAATATATGTACCTTCCTATTAAACGTTGATAAAAGGTAGTTTGTCAACAATAAAAAGAAACCTTACAAAATAACCATGCTTTTATAGGTGTCTCTTCCTCGAAATACGATACTGGTTTGTTCGTAGAAGATCCCCAAGTAAGATAATCGTTTAGCGATTAACATAAAATTGGGTCTCAATTAACCTAACCGTAAGAACGCGAGGGTCAAACTCATTGAAATCGTTAAATCGTCGATGTGATCCCCATTCTACATATATAACTACCTTGTACGTTTCAATGATACACCTATAACTACGTCCATTATATACAGCCGAACGCAAAAACGAAATCGTAAGAAACCTAGCGAGTTAACCTCGCGGTAATAGAGATCGACTTTCCTTCCCATCGGCTGGCAAGAAAAAAACAACTAGAAAATTCCACCGCATAGAATCAATGTACTAGAAGTATTTAATATAAAACCCTGGATTCCTCGATGGTGGAAGACAAGAACCGGTATGTACCCGTCAGGTAACGGGGATGCCGATAGTTCGCTCTGCATTTTCGAATTTTATATTCGTCTGAAAATTTTAGAATTTTTGAGTTTGGGGATTTGGGGATTTTGGGGATCTTGGAGGATTCTGGGAATTTTGGAGATTTGGGAATTTTGGGGACTTTGGGAATTTGGGGGATTTGGGGGATTTGGGGGATTTTGGGAATTTTGGGGATTCTGGGGATTTGGGGATGTGGGGATTTGGGGATGTGGGAATTTGGGGATGTGGGGATTTGGGGATGTGGGGATTTGGGAATGTGGGGATGTGGGGATTTGGGGATGTGGGGATTTGGGGATGTGGGGATGTGGGGATTTGGGGATGTGGGGATTTGGGGATGTGGGGATTTGGGGATGTGGGGATTTGGGGATGTGGGGATTTGGGGATGTGGGGATTTGGGGATGTGGGGATTTGGGGATGTGGGGATTTGGGGATGTGGGGATTTGGGGATGTGGGAATTTGGGAATGTGGAGATTGGGGATGTGGAAATTTGGGGACGTAGGGATTTGGGGATGTGAGAATTTAAAGCTTTTGGAATTTGGGGACGTGGGAATTTGGGGATGTGAGAATTTGGGAATGTGGGAATTTGGGGATGTGAGAATTTGGGAATGTGGGAATTTGGGGATGTGGGAATTTAGGAATGTGGGAATTTGGGGATGTGGGAATTTAGGAATGTGGGAATTTGGGAATGTGAGAATTTGGGGATGTGGGAATTTGGAGCTTTTGGAATTTGGGGACGTGGGGATTTGAAGATGTGAGAATTTGGGAATGTGGGAATTTGGGAATGTGGGAATTTGGGAATGTGGGAATTTGGGAATGTAGGAATTTGGGAATGTAGGAATTTGGGAATGTGGAAATTTGGGAATGTGGGAATTTGGTAATGTGGGAATTTGGGGATGTGGAAATTTGGGAATGTGGGAATTTGGGGATGTGGGGATTTGGGGATTAGGATGATTATGATGATTGAGGTAGTTAGGTGTATATCTATGGATTTAGAGGTTTAGGGATTTGGAAATTTAAGATCATAAGAACTTGTTCAGTAATTAAAAGTCATCCAGATAGACACATCACCCACTACGTCCACCTATCTACCACTGACCCTTTCACCGCCATTGCTAAACATATCCTTTAGACTCCTTGGTATCCACTCCACCTCAACCCTCTCCACACATCAAAAAATAAAATTAATACAACTTCGTTACTCTCCTCTTTTACGACCTCCAGCTACGTGAGAAAGAATGCAACACGGAAGCCGCCTCCCCGTAACGCTCCATCTGCCCCTCCTATATAGATCATCACGAGAATTCCAGGCGTTCCACCGATTGGAATAAATTAATAAACATGAAAGGGGCGCCATTCCTTTACTCGAAATCCCACGGGATCGCTTGAATCCTCTTCAGCTCCATCAAATGTTCCGAGCTTATGGACTAACCGGTTGCATAATGTACGGGCGTTTTCGCGTGAGACTCGGCGCGGTTTCGTTTCAATTTCGAGCGTTATCCCGCGGAGGAACGCGAACACAAGGATCGACCAACATTGTAGATCGCTCACGAACGCGTTTAGTGCCCGTAGATCCGTCGGTCGAACAGCAATTTCTCGATGCATATTGTCACGCGTTGTTAAGCGCCGAGAACACCGCCATTACAACCAGTCAGCCAGCACCGGGGATGGCGGAGGATGATGCCGGGGAGGAAAAGGTACGTTTTGCTCGGGCTACCGGTTGCTACCGCATATCGTTCACTACTTAAGCTGCCAACATCCACTATTCGCTGTTTGCGTTAGATGATCGTTCCAACTCGGTATTCCCGCAGAAATTCGTACCAGGCTACCCCCGTTTCCCGCGCTTTTTAGACGCAATACACGGAGGGTAATCGGATTTTGTTGCTGGGTTTACGAGGCTCGTGCAGCTTTTACTGCAAATGGCGGCTATGGGAATTTTTTTGAGGAAGGGTGTTTCAAAGAGAAATTTGTAGAATGTGATCAAACTTTATTTTTTGGATAAGTTTATGAGTGGGTATTATGAAGTACTTATTGTGAATCAGTGTTATTTTATTTATAGTGAATCAGTGACTTTATTTATGAATAATCGTACAGGCTGCAAAGTACTACATCTTAACTACAGTAGCATGCTATCTTTAATACAGTATAATTATTCGTAAACCCATTAGAAATTTCAATGTTATTGATTTGTTAATTTATGGCACCACAAAAAGTTTCCTGAAGTATATATCATCGTAGAGGATTAGGGCAAACTAATCTGCTCCAGAATGAATACGTCGGAAGTGATTAAAATTGTAATTAAAAGTCCTCGCTCCTGGAGCAAACGAGGTAAAAAATATGAAGCTCGTAAATAGAGTTGTCGAGATACAGTTCCGATTTCTATTTCTACTAATTAACGTTCGATAAATCCAGCGGGAAATCTGGCGAACGTTAATTTACACTCCGTGTACCGAACTCGCGTTTACGCGTTTAAGTTAATAAACGCGAGTGTACCAACACCGATTCAATTAACGAGGCGCAGTAAATCTTGACGCGGGTCTCTTGGCTCTCCGATTTATTCGCGTTCGCGTCTCGCGCGTAATCGAGCCTCGAAGCCTATAATCAACGCTTCGGAGCCACTCGGGGAGGTCTTCATTTCCGAGGATTTCGCGTTACAATTCACAGAAGCGGTCAATTGCCGTTCATTTAAGCGTCTCACGGTGCGGCAACTTTACACCGAGCCACTGTTCCTGCCTTCTATTAATGTAGATATATGCGTTTGCGAATTGCTCGTACCACGTGCGCCCGCCATGGTGGCCAAGTACGGGCAATGGGGTTAATGAGCAAAGAGATCTTTTTGTTGGATGAAAGCTCGATCGAGTACCGATGCTAATCTCGCGAGTGCTCGAAGATTATGTCGGCCAAAGAGGCTACGATTGAATATTCATGCGTCGAGCGATCGCGCGGAAGCTGCGCGATCATCGTCGCCTCTGAGCGTTCGCCGATCGGTCCCGTAGAAAAACCATATGGATATCGACATTTATTAGGAATTATTTATTTACGGTTACTCACAATTTGGGGCCATGGTGCGTCATTGGTGCGTCATGTTATACATTAACGTCTGAGTGCGTCATTGGTGCGTCATATCATTCATTATCGTCATGGTGAGTCACCGGTGCGTCATATTATCCATAAGCCTCAGTGCGTCATTGGTGCGTCATACTATCCATTAGGATCATGGTGCGTCATTGGTGCGTCATACTATCCATTAGGATCATGGTGCGTCATTGGTGTGTCATATCATTCATTAGAGTCATGGTGCGTCACCAGTGCGTCATATTATCCATAAGCCTCAGTGCGTCATTGGTGCGCAATACTATCCATAAGCCTCAGTGCGTCATTGGTGCGTCATACTATCCATTAATATCATGGTGCGTCATTGGTGCGTCATATCATTCATTAGAGTCATGGTGCGTCACCAGTGCGTCATATTATCCATAAGCCCCATAGTGCGTCATTGGTGCGTCATTAGTGCGTCACACTATAAATCTCTCAAAAAGGTATCGATAGATTAATACAGTGATGTTCTACAACTCTCAAGAGACGAGGTCTAGCAAGAACGATCTCGGCACGTGCCACAGGTGGCTCATCAAGAGACTGATTCGCGAAACCATCTTCACCCTATACAAAGCCTTCTTCTACTCTGTCCACAAGAAGCGAGTGTGAACGCAGGAAGTCCAGACCCGATGATCTCCACTGTCAGTCGCGATATAAGGCCGACATAGACGCACTTATATGCACGTATCCCACGTACGGGTACGTGGGCCGGTGTCGCCATGCTCCAGTAGGCTCGCGGATTTTTGTTCATTAACAGGACACCGCGCGGAGTGTCGACGAAGTGGCGAGCGTGCACGCGCGTACAACCCGGCGATAACGATGCTCAGGATTTACGAGCCGATCCCTGATAAACCGCGAACGCGGCAGATTCGCGAACGATACCGCGTGTAGCGCGGGTCAATCGGGCAAAACGCTCGCGGACCGGTGATTTATATTGCCTCGACGGTCTTTGCATTGCTCGCGAATTCGATAGTCGATCTCACAATTATGTTCGGATTTGTTGGTAGGAGAGAACATTTAGAGCTGAGGGAACTCGGTGGGACTTCTTAGGAATTCGTTTATATAGGGTGTTGCGAGGTGGAGATATTGGGTGTTCTACGCAAGATGGAGATACGGGGTGTTCTATACGGAAGATATAGGGTGTTTCATATGGGGATACAAGCCAGGATACAGATACAAAGATACAGGGACTTCTATGCAAATTGAAGGTATAAGGTGCTCTATACAAGTTAAAGGTATAGGGTGTTCTATACAGGCTGAAGATATAGGCTGTTTCATATAAGCTGATGATACAGGGTGTTCCATATAAGCTAAACATACAGAGTGCTTTATACAAACTAGATATACAGGGTGTTCTATACAAGCTGAAGATATAAGGTGTTCTATGACAGCTGATGATGTACGATGTTCTATAACAGCTGATGTTACAGGATGTTCCATACAAGGTGTTCTATATAAGCTGAAGATATAAGGTGTTCTACAACAACTGATGATGTAGGATGTTCTATAACAGCGTGTTCCATACAAGGTGTTCTATATAAGCTGAAGATATAAGGTGTTCTATAACAGCTGATGATGTAGTATGTTCTATAACAGATGAAGATACAGGGTGTTCCATACAAGGTGTTCTATATAAGCTGAAGATATAAGGTGTTCTATAACAGCTGATGATGTAGTATGTTCTATAACAGCTGAAGATACAGGGTGTTCCATACAAGCTGGATATATAGGGCGTTCCATAACAGCTGAGGATATAATGTGTAATTTTAAAAACAGCAAAACTCTAAGTTCTTACAAATGAATCAGCTACCATAACTCGTCTGTTCGAAAGAGTCCGTCTATCAGTCCATCGGCGTTGAACAGTGAAAATTATAAAGTTCGCATCACTCCTCGTTCGATTGCACAACGCCGACAGTAACGGTGTGTACAATAAAGTAGCATGTAATAATGCCGGCTCCACACAGGGGTCCCACGTTTCTTCGAGTAAACGAGAGAGTTTCTCGGTCGGTTGATTGGCCGCCGGACGAAGAAATCGGCCTTCTCGATTCCGGTTTTCCGGCTCGAGAAGAGCTCATGCACTATGCAATAAACTAGCGTGCCTCTTATTAATTGTCCCCACCTCCAAATATTCAATATTTCATCGACCGAGTCGTTTTACGAGCCGAATGCGTCGTTACGCGACGATTAATTAAGATTGTTGCTTTGTCACTCGACTATCGATAGAATCTGTTCACGGTTTGATCGATCGAAATTTTAATTACGTTCAATTAATTACGTGAAAATTTATATGGAACTTTCCCGGAAATGTGATCGTTTTTGTGGGGGTTCAGTTTTAGAACTGGGTACTTTCCAATTTAACTACATTCGATTCATCACAGAACTCCATTTCGACTCAACAGATATAACCCAATTCCATACGATTCAATTCTAGACCATTTAACCCGATTTCAATTTATTTGAAATTGACGCGATTATTAGACTGCAGATGCTTATGCATTTATAATATATGAAAGTCTTCAAAGCGCGCATAAATCGTGTAATTTGTAGGCTGTGTGTCTCATAAATTACATGATTTATTTATGCCTTGCCTCGACGTATCATAAATACATAAATATCACAGTCTACTTTATATACGTTATATATTACACATCATTTACATAAGTATGATACATTACCCATATACAACAGACAAAAATAACATTTATTGCATAAATATTATTTTTTTTTATTCAGGCTCTTTGTGTGTCTTTTATAATGCAATTATCTACAACGACATTTTTAACCGTTTTGTCTATTTGTTGATATAATATTAAATAATGTTATAATATTAAACAAAGTGGATGTTAGATCAAATACAAAATGTTTATAAGTTATGTCAATTTTGTAATAAATGGTGTATGCAAGCTACTGGACTTAAATGCAAACTTCGCTATGCAAATTTTTTTACTTAAATTGCAAACTTGACTATGCAAACTACTGAACTTAAATGCAAACTTGACTATGCAAACTACTGGACTTAAATGCAAACTATTGGACTTAAACTTCAAATTGATGTTGAGGCTCGTGTTAAATATTCCATCAAAATTTATCACATTTGATCTGTGAGTGCACTTTTAAGTCAGAGTTACACTCATAAAAATACTATGTGATATAGTGTCATATATGTATATGATGTGTAACCAGTATAACAAACAATAGGAGATAAAATAGACAAAAGAAGAGTTCATCAAACTTTCCAATAAAGAGTTCTTAAAATTGTCAACAGCACAAATGCTGAGTAAATCAAATCAAAGTAGATGCGAGTAGAAAGCGAGTAAAAAATCGGAGTAAAAAGAGTGGAAGCTTGAATGAGAATGTCCGCCATTTTCTAGCAATGAGCAGTTACCGTCTTGACTACACAAACTAAGAGCTCTTAAAGTTGTCAACAGCACAAACCGTAGATCGTGCATCGAATGAGTAGTAAATGTGAGTAGAAAACGAGTGAAAAATTTGAGTAAAAAGAGTGGAAGCTTGAATGAGCATGTCCGCCATTTTCTAGCAATGAACAGTTACCGTCTTGACTACGCAAACTAAGAGCTTTTAAAGTTGTCAACAGCACAAACGCTGAGTAGATCGTGCATCGAATGAGTAGTAAATGTGAGTAGAGAGCGAGTAAAAAATCTGAATAAAAAGAATGGAAGCTTGAATGAGAACATCCGCCATTTTCTATCAATAAACAGTTACCGTCTTGACTACGCAAACTAAGAGCTCTTAAAGTTGTCAACAGCACAAATCGTAGATCGTGCATCGAATGAGTAGCAAATGTGAGTAGAAAGCGAGTAAAAAATCTGAGTAAAAAGAGTGGAAGCCTAAATGAGAATATCCGCCATTTTCTAGCAATGAACAGTTACCGTCTTGACTACGCAAACTAAGAGCTCTTAAAGTTGTCAACAGCACAAACCGTAGATCGTGCATCGAATGAGTAGTAAATGTGAGTAGAAAGCGAGTGAAAAATCTGAGTAAAAACGGTCAAAGCTCAGTGAACGTTCGATCGATGAACAGTTGCTAAGGGTCCGATTCTCCGAATGGCGTTTCCGTGGCTGAAAGTATCCGCGTAGGTCGAGAGGAGGAGAAGAAGGCGGATAAGTGAGTTTTAAAGAGGCACCTGTAGAAGAGCGTGGCACGTGCCACACTCGTTCTAATCCCGAGTCGCTCCCTTTGGTCCCGTCCCCATCATGCAACGCTTGGTAGCAGGTAACAGGTACCAAGGTGCATCCCACCGACGTTCGAAGGATCGGCCAACAGCATCTGTGGCTCCTCTCGAAGCCCCTCGATTACATCTACATTCTATATAAAACGCCGGTTCCGTCATTATCAGCCGGTTCATCTGCCGATTTCTTGACCCCGAACGCTCCTATCTTCATCGAGAACCAGCCCGACTTTTCCCCCTCGACGTGAACGAGAGAGACAACAAGCAAATAGACGGTAGCCCGAGATCTCGGATTAAGATCTATGATGGTTCGCGTTGAATTTACCCAGTATGGTTAGCGTTTTTCGAGCGCACGGAAGTGGAGGATGATTAAACTTGCGGAAATTATAGGGGATCAGATATTGGATACTTCGAGCATTCTTTTTGTCGATTCTCAACGAGATTAAGAAATAATCTCGGATTGCTGAATCGGTTAGGAGTTTGTTCAACGGTGAAAACGTGCTTTCAGAAAGAATATGATTGGGTACAAAAAGATTTGTTTATCTTTATGCAGTTTTTCCTGCACTGGTTCTTTGACTGTTATAAGTACGAGGTTTCTTTTCATCGGTGGACTTGTGAAAGCAAATACTATTAGGGAAATTGTATCTTTTTCAGGATCTGGAATTTAATAATAGATCTGTGGACACATGAACGTGATAGGTTTAATGGTTACTTTTAAATTGAAACTGAAGTAGAAAAATGAAAAACGAGATGAAGTATTTTCGATGATTCATCTGGATGAAAGTTAGCTATTAGCTTTACAAAATTTTTTTACTAACTGGTGCAGTTTAAAATAAGAAATCTAGGATCATTTTTGATAATCAACTTAAATATCCAGCACTGGAAATTTCTAAACTCCCACCCACACCGAACACAAAAATCGACTTCCAACTCCACATTTTCTCCTTGCATCGCCCTCGCATCAGCCCGGGGCAATCGCCCACTCCCCTCGTATATTCCCACCGCCACAAATCATTATTATCAAATCCTCGAATTAACCTAACCTAACCATCGAAATCCGCAAAAGATACAAAGCACGGTCCAGCAATCAAACCCGTCGAACAAGCACGTAACACGGGTGCGAGCGAAAGTCAAATTAGCAAAACCAACGTCGTTTCTGACGTGTCACTCAACGTTTCGCTAGGAACTCGTTCCGCTAATGGGACGAATAATTAACGCAATCTGCACGCTCGATTAAACGGCCGGTCTTTGCTCCTCGAGCGTACAATTCGCTAATCGTGCGAGAAAAATTCGAAACTCGTAAGTTCCCGCCTCTGGGAGAATTATATGTAGCCGGGGTTGTCGCTCGATTATTACAAAGTCGATCGTTCATCGATAATCGCCGATAGCGATGGCAAGCTTGGTCAGTTTATTGGTTTGTAAGACGGGAAAGGCGTGTTCGTGACCGGAGGTGGAACTATGACAAATCTACCCGAGCTACCGGAAATTAACGCTGACTTTTTGCTCGGAAACCGCGAACGTTCTCGAGAGGAATGCGTTCGGTTTTTCAATTTTTTTTTTATGGAGATGAAACGGAGGGGAGTTAGAATCAATGTTGGGAATTTTTTGGGGACAAGAATTTGGTAGCGACTTTTTGTACTGTCACAATAGTATTCCCTTCACTCTTCAAACATAACCTATAGCAGCTCTGAAATTTGGCGCCAAATTCAAATTAGTTTGAGCAAATTTGTAATAGAATTTATTTCACCATTAAGTAACAGTTATTAGATATAGCTAAATATGATTAGGTAACAGCAGTATATCTGAATCTTGCCTTTCAACCAGTTAATTATGAAATTCAGTTTCAAAAATGTCTCATGCTTAATATCAATAAATGATAACTATCTACATTATACAAAGTATCTATTATAAATTATACGCAAAAAAGTAATGATACTTTTCAATAAAAAACAGTTTGTTCAAATGTACCAAAATTGTACCAAAAGTATGTATATACGTCGAACATAATACATCAGACATAATTAACCAGTGAATTTGACAAAATTATTTTGAATTTAACAACATGTAACAAATATAGAAAAATTGTAGAACGATAAAAATCAGGATTCCTGTCGGTTGATAGACGATTAACCTGGATCTGGAACGCACGTAACGTACGTAGATAGATCGCGTCTGAAAGCATGCTTTAGCGACACACACGTATCGAGACGAATCGCACGGTGTTGGCACTCTCGTTTCTCTCGAGAGCCAGATACACACGTACCGTGGCACTCGGCGAAACCAGAGCTCAGGATAGATGCGACGATCGTGCGTGAAGATAGAAAAGTTGTAAAGCTGGTCGAGAGAGACTTGGAACGGCTCTCGATTCGCGTTGCGTGCTGAACGCGCTCCGCATTAGAATATTTCAATCGCTCTATCGAACGGTTATTCATATCGAGCCGAGTGAAACGCCTGGGTTAAGGCTGCGACCATAATTTTCGTGACGGTATTGTAAACGTGACGAAGAATTTTCTACACTGTGTTGCGTTTAATCGGACGGATTATGTAGCGGTTAATCGTGACTCGTGTTTCGGTTTTGGATCGATTATTTCGGTATTTTTGTTGGTACTGGGTTACATCACAATGCAATTGCAGCAATAATTACAGGAACATATGTGTATACCTATGTGTTTTCAAACGTTCTGTATATATGTGATATATGTTTTGAAACGCTCTGTATATGTACGATATATTTTTTGAAACGTCCTGTACATTTAATGACTGGTTTTAGATGTTACTGAAAATTATCAAACTTCTATGATGTTACATTTCTGAATTTGCAAATGATTAATTATTATTGATTATCTAGATTTCTAAATTCCAAAAGAACCAAATCTCCAAGTCCTAAAACTCCTAAATACCTAAAGACACAAATGCCTGAATTACTAAATCCTTAAACCTAGAAATCTCGAAATTCCTATTTCTCTACACTTTTCAAAATCCCTAAATCCCAATATCCCTAGATTCCAATATCCCAAAAATCTCCAGATCCCAGTAAATCCCGAAATCCAAAAAGTCCCTAGATCCAACAAATCTTCAGATCCCAAAAATTTTCAAATCCCAAAAAATCCCCAAATTCCTATAAATCGCTAAATCGCTCGAAATCCCTAGATCCCCCAAAATCCCTAGATCCTTACATCTCTATGTCCACGCTTTCCCAAATCTCCAAGAACTACATCCCTTAATCAAAATAATTCCGTTTTACACGTTTCAAGTTAAATTTGCAACAAGCAGAATTAGCTTCGTGTATTACAGATATGGCGATCGTTAAATCGATCGATCGGGTCCACTCGCGGCCATTAAAAATTTTCTTCGATCCAACAACGCGTTTTGATATCGTTGGCGCAAGTACAGATTACGTAGTAGACAACCAGCGGTAGTTAAACCTGCTTCGAATATTACAAATTATTGAAATCCGATACATAAACCAGGATTTAGAATCTTAATTGCTAGCGGATTACGGGCAATAATGGCGCACGGCCAGATATTAAACGGGATGCAATTGAAATGAATGGAATTTCTGAAAGTCGTTCCGCGAAACAAACCGCGGAAAAATCCTACGAATAGCTTTATACGTTACGTTAATTTAACGTCCGTTTATCAGATACAAAATGTCGAGCAAATCGATACAATCGTGTTAACAGAACATCGAGACCGTCGCTGGCCAGATTGTTCCTTCAACGGAATAAAAATTGGTTCACAAAAGGTGGTCTACACCGGTGGTCACGTATTTCGTGACGCGGTTTTTTGTCGCGGGCTTTTTCTTTTTTCTCCGGGTTCGCGTACATTAACGGTAACACATTCATTGTAGTCGAGGATATTTCGACGGGGAGAATACAATGGCTCAGGTGGATAATCGATTGATTATACACGCGGAGTAACTGTAACACCGGGGACTTCCTACTGCCTTTTGCATTAGGAAAAAAGATCGATTGTGTCAGCTTCTTCTGTACCTCCTATCGTATTCACTTTGCAAATTCTAGCTGGGCGGAAAGAAATTCTGTATGAAAGTATTCGGTCGCTGGTTGAGTCACAAATAGCGTAAAAACGATCCGCAACGTGTACCGTAATCGATCTTACAGTTAGCAATTTTATGAATATATGTATAACAACTATACAATTTTTATTTAATGTGTTACTATGTACTGATGTATTATGTACTAATATATTTAGTTATGTTTTATTAATATATTCAGTAGGATATTTTAGATAGTTTGGGTTGTGACAATATTGTTAGAGATGGATGTTTGACACATCTCTAATAAGGGATGTCTAATAACAAGTACTTAATTCATCTATACAGTGTGGGTACTTAGGTACTTTATAACTTTACTTCGACACAATGTCTTAATCTCCTAATGTCCAGATGGCTCAGTGACCTAACTTCTCAATGTCTATATGTTCCAAAGTTCCGATGTCCCAATTTTCTACCCTTCCAATGTTCCAATACATCCAAGTCCCAATACTGCCAAGTCCCAATACTCCCAAGTCCCAATACTCCCAAGTCCCAATACTCCCAAGTCCCAATACTCCCAAGTCCCAATACTCTCAAGTCCCAATATTCTCAAATCCCAACACACCTAAACCCCAATATTCCCAAATCCCAATACTCCCAAGTCCCAATACTCCCAAGTCCAAATACTCCCAAGTCCCAAATCTCCCAAATCCCAAATCTCCCAAATCCCAAATCTCCCAAATCCCAAATCTCCCAAATCCCAAATCTCCCAAATCCCAATACTCCCAAGTCCCAAATCTCCCAAATCCCAAATCTCCCAAATCCCAAATCTCCCAAATCCCAAATCTCCCAAATCCCAAATCTCCCAAATCCCAAATCTCCCAAATCCCAAATCTCCCAAGTCCCAATACTCCCAAGTCCAAATACTCCCAAGTCCCAATACTCCTAAGTCCCAATACTCCCAAGTCCCAATACTCCCAAGTCCCAATACTCCCAAGTCCCAATACTCCCAAGTCCCAGTACTCCCAAGTCCCAATACTCCCAAGTCCCAGTACTCCCAAGTCCCAATACTCCCAAGTCCCAATATTCTCAAATCCCAATACTCCCAAGTCCCAATATTCTCAAATCCCAACACTCCTAAACCCCAATATTCCCAAATCCCAATACTCCCAAGTCCCGATACTCCCAAGTCCCAATCCTCCCAAGTCCCAATCCTCCCAAGTCCCAATCCTCCCAAGTCCCAATCCTCCCAAGTCCCAATATTCTCAAATCCCAACACACCTAAACCCCAATATTCCCAAATCCGAATGCTCTCAACTCGCACCACACCTAAGTCCCCATATCCCACCATCCCCAAATCCCAAAATCCCCAATTGCAATATCACTAAAATTTCGTACAACCTCCAGACCATCCATCACCACAGCGTCCATCAACCTTCCTATCACTCCATCAAAATAGCTCCTCCATAAAGTCGTTCCTCATCGAATACACACGTCAAGAACGACAGCACAGGATATCTTCCGACAATTTGCATCGCGTGGCGCCTGTTAAATCAGCTCGAATCCGTTTTATCTGTGCAGGAGAACCGAGTCCAGTTCAGTTCAGTCGCCTTCTAGTTGCTAGTCCGCCCACCGTGGCCGCTCGCGGAGTCAGTGAAGGTCCAGGCCGCGTGCCACCTTGCATTTTTATCGATGCCGCCACGATAAGCACCACACGGTGGATCTGCAGCGCAGTTTCTTACACTTTCACGATTCAAGAGCCGGGAAACTGGACGACGGCTCGCGTTCTCCGCATACGAAACACTTTCGATCGAGGACCTACGTCTTTCTAGCTTTCGCGCGTGCTTCGAGACTGCCCATCGATTAAAATCTACCGACAATCGATTCCTCGTACTAAATCGAGCGAACGTTCTCTTTATTCGCGGAGAAATTACCCGTTTTTCTGGAGTGGTTTTTGCGGGTTGTTCGAGGCGGGTCGGGCTGTTCTTAGTTTGCGGCGTTTTTGAATGGTTCTTTGTACTTTTTCTTGGACATAGGTATTTGCATTTATGATACAATAGTTTGTACTTTCATTTGGAGAAGTGTTGTACATTTTTATTTATGCAAATGTTTGTACTTTTCTTGGAGAATTAGAAATTTCAATGAGATGAGGCATCGTTTGCTATCTAGGTGACCCATGTGCATATGTGGACACATATGTGATATGTAGAAAACTAGCAATTTTTAAATAGCTATGGTAATTAAAAGGTTATGGTTCTAGTTTTCATTCAGAATGTATGTTAATTCATCTTGGCACTTATAGCGAATAAAATCTTCAAGGTTAACGTGTGTCACATATGTGAATATATGTCATCAGTAATATATGAGATCCACATGTTGGTTCATAGGTTATGAAACTTGTGTATGTTTATATTATATTGTACACATAATTATATTATACATTTATACATTATGTCATATGTGAATATATATAATCAGTAATATATGAGATCCACATGTTGGTTCATAGGTTATGAAACTTGTGTATGCTTATGTTATATTATACATTTATACATTATGTCATATGTGAATATATATCATCGGTAATATATGAGATCCACATGTTGGTTCATAGGTTATGAAACTTGTGTATGTCTATAATATATTGTACACATAATTATATTATACATTTATACATTATGTCATATGTGAATATATATCATCAGTAATATATGAGATCCACATGTTGGTTCATAGGTTATGAAACTTATGTATGTTTATATTATATTGTACACATAATTATATTATAGATTTATACATTATGTCATATGTGAATATATATCATCATTAATATATGAGATCCACATGTTGGTTCATATTTTATGAAACTTGTGTATGTCTATATTACATTATACACGTAAACATAAGTCTATATTTTATACAGACATACCTACATTTATAAATATATGTATGCACATACGTGCATGCCTACTTTAACATATATTAGTTCACACATGTCTTTCTGCGCGTCATGCATACATGTATACTTCATGTATATGTATGTACTCTATGTATACTCATACATTTATTTATACGTTACAAATGTCACAAACCACATCAGCATATCACAAATGCATACTCCGCTAATTATTGCAAATCACTATATATTTTCCAACATCGCGAAAATGTCTGAAGATCCAAGATTCCAAGATCACAAGAGCCTGAAAAAGAGGATAAAAAATAGGAAAGCTAGGTAGCGAGGAAAGAAGAAGGAGACCGGCGTGTACAATTGATTGGTCCTGGAACATCCTGCCCCGCGTCCTCCAGCTTGTCTTCATGGGAAAGTCGTCCACCGCAGACCTCTTGCTTTTTGTTCGTCCACCTCTCATCGAAGGTTTTCTCACATTCCCCGCTCCGTACCATCTCGAAATATCAATTCTGTACCGTTTTGTTCATTCACGAGTCTCTAATTAGGGAACGGTCATTTTGTATAACTGCTAGGGATAGTTGATCCGTGATAATACGGAATATAGTCGCCACGAAGTAAATTAGGCGTAAATGAATATGGATCTGGCTGGATCGAATCGCGAATGGTCAATGAAATTTCTGGTTCGCGTGACGATCGAAATGGCGCTGGAGCGTAGCGAGATGTGGCTGAGTAAGATACAATCGAACGGAAGAGTCGTATGTGTCCTTCGTTCGAGGTATAAACGTTCTATTACACCTGGGATGACTGCAGAATTAAACATTCTTTGATAACTACAGTCAACATTCAAAAATTTTTTCATAACAAAGTTTTGTATTTTGAAAATTATAAACGTTTCAATAGCTTAGAATAGTGAAGAGCTATTGGTTCAGAGTCTCAAACTTTCATGGTTCTAAATCTTATTAGTTTCACTATCTTGAAGTCTTGAAATCTCAAGGTCCTCATATTTTAGAGACCTAAAGTCTCAAGGTTATAAACTCTTCAGAATCCTAAAATCTCAAGGTCCTCATATTTTAGAGACCTAAAGTCTCAAGGTTATAAACTCTTCAGAATCCTAAAATCTCAAGGTCTTCATATCTCAAAGACCTAAGATTAGAAACTTCTCAAAATTCCAAAACTTGTCCACATCTAAATTTCTCAATATTCAAAGTCTTCAACACCTGAGGTCCCAAATTTCCAAGTGTCTTTTCCCAATTTCCAAGTGTCAAAATTTCCCAGTCTTCAAGTGTCTTTTCCCAGTTTCCAAGTGTCTTTTCCCACAAAATTTCTAAAGTACAAGAAAGGTAAAATGTCAACTACCAGAAGTAAGTACAAGTATCAGTTAAATGTAAAATAAAAATAAGAGACGTATGAAAGCGACAAAGCAGTGGACGATTATAGTCGGCCAGGTGCGCAGGTGAAATCCCGTGGATGATCCTAAACGCAATAAAGATCGATATTGGCGGATCGGTTATGCCCAACGGAGACGAATCGATTGTTGGTCGAAGCCGAGCGAGAAGTAACTGGATTCACCGGCGATGATGACCGACTTCGAGGGCAGACCGATCGTTTCCTGCAGCACCAGGAAGGATATCGACTCCGCTCTATCGAGTATTTCTATTATTCTGGGATCCGCTGGATCACCGGATGCTGTGTCGCTGTCATGGGAACGGGAACATTGCGTTGGTTAGGTTGCTCTGGTAATTCTCCCTCAAACTGTCCCTCTGATCAATCATCGATGTCATTTTACATTTACCCTTCAGAGTATCTGGCTACTGATGTTTCAGTTAAATTCGTAACAAAAAATAACGTTAATGAAATGCTAGATTTTTGTATGATTAAAGCAAACAGTTAAGTTTAGAGGATGTCAGAAAGAAGTATAAATTTTGACATTGCTTTGCAAGGAGATAAAATTGCATTCCAAGACTAATAATTTAATCTAATCTAAAATAACAACGATGTCGTCAATGAAGAATCTTTTGAATCTTACTAATGTTTCTAAATAAGACTTGTAAAAGTCCAAGTGCCATACTAACTTAACCAAACTACAATGTCGTCGATGAAGAATATTTCAAATTTCACAAATCTCCAAATTAATAAAGTTTCCATATTAGACTTGTAGAAGTCGAAATTCTATAGTATACTAACCTAGCTATGATGTTGTCAATGAAGAATAATCATTGACATAAACTTAACAAATTTTATTCAGAACCTGACATATATATAATTGATATAATAATATAATGATATATGTATAACAATTGTATATAATGATATATATAATTTTTTGTATATAATAATGATATTTACAATTTTTTATGATAACCACATGTGTCATTTTCATCGAAAAGCAACATAAAACTACAGAAACACTTGAAAAATCGTTCCATACCTAACCTACCCAAAAAAAGATGTTTCCCCAAGTAACGATGAGTAGAACGCGAGACGAACGGCGTTGGAAATAGAAAGGAATGTGATTCGAGTGTAGATGAATAAAGGAACGAAAGAAACTCGATCGAGAGTATGTGGAACAATCGTCGTCGAGAAAGAAAAAAAAATGGCGACTGTGACGGCTTCCCTCTCGCTTGATAAATTTACGAGGGACGTATAATGCGTCAGTCTTACTAACTGCAACGTATCTATCGCGTCAAAGTCTTCTGGTTGGTTGTCGCGCTGGAAACTCGACACCTTTGTTACCTTATGTGCTTTTATAGAACGTCTTTTAAAACGAGAGCCTGGCTGCGGTTCCCGCGTTTCCACGCGTCGATTATCAACACTCGCGTTCCTTCGTCTTACATCATTCGCGGTCTGTTCCTTTTAATTTGCTTAATACGATCTAACAGGCTCGTGTTTAACCCTTCCGTAGCCGACGTGAGGTATCGAGATACCGCGATGTCGTTTATGCGACGCCGGGAGATATATCGATGTGCTGCTGTGGGATGCGAGGAGTTTGGTTGATGTGGACGTTGGACTTTTAGGGATTTGATAGTTTTAGTGGGTTGGTAGTGGAGATTTGAGGGATTTGGGGGATTTGGGGGATTTGGGGGAGTTGGGGGATTTGGGGGAGTTGGGGGATTTGGGGGAGTTGGGGGATTTGGGGGATTTGGGAGATTTGGGAGATTTGGGAGATTTGGGGGATTTAGGAGATTTGGGAGATTTGGGATTTGGGAGATTTGGGATTTGGGAGATTTGGGATATGGGAGATTTGGGATTTGGGAGATTTGGGATTTGGGATATTTGGGATTTGGGAGATTTGGGATTTGGGAGATTTGGGATTTGGGAGATTTGGGATTTGGGAGATTTGGGATTTGGGAGATTTGGGATTTGGGAGATTTGGGATTTGGGAGATTTGGGATTTGGGAGATTTGGGATTTGGGAGATTTGGGATTTGGGAGATTTGGGATTTGGGATTTGGGAGATTTGGGATTTGGGAGATTTGGGATTTGGGAGATTTGGGATTTGGGAGATTTGGGATTTGGGAGATTTGGGATTTGGGAGATTTGGGATTTGGGAGATTTGGGATTTGGGAGATTTGGGATTTGGGAGATTTGGGATTTGGGAGATTTGGGATTTGGGAGATTTGGGATTTGGGAGATTTGGGATTTGGGATTTGGGAGATTTGGGATTTGGGATTTGGGAGATTTGGGATTTGGGAGATTTGGGATTTGGGAGATTTGGGATTTGGGAGATTTGGGATTTGGGAGATTTGGGATTTGGGAGATTTGGGATTTGGGAGATTTGGGATTTGGGAGATTTGGGAATTTGCGAGTTTGGGAATTTGGGAATTGGGGAATTTGGGAATTGGGGAATTTGGGAATTGGGAAATTGGGGAATTTGGGAATTGGGGAATTTGGAAATTGGGGAATTTGGAAATTGGGGAATTTGGAAATTGGGGAATTGGGGAATTGGAGAATTGGGGAATTGGGGAAATGGGGAATTTGGGAATTGGGGAATTTGGAAATTGGGGAATTGGGGAATTGGGAAATTGGGGAAATGGGGAAATGGGGAATTTGGAAATTGGGGAATTGGAGAATTGAGGAATTGGGGAATTGGGAAATTAGGGAAATGGGGAATTTGGGAATTTGGGAATTTGGGAATTTGGGAATTTGGAAATTTGGAAATTTGGGAATTTGGGAATTTGGGAATTTGGGAATTTGGGAATTTAGGAATTTGGGAATTTAGGAATTTGGGAATTTAGGAATTTGGGAATTTGGGAATTTGGGAATTGGGGAATTGGGGAATTGGAGAATTGGGGAATTTAGGAATTGGGCAATTTGGGAATTTGGGAATTTGGGAATTTGGGAATTGGGCAATTTGGAAATTTGGGAATTGGGGAATATGAGAATTGGGCAATTGAGGAATGTACAAAAAAGTGAAGAAATCTGGAAATGTATTAAAAAAGATCAGCCCCAACAAGCACCAGATAAATGTCTACTCTAGTATGAATAAGTTGAAACGACACCCACGCGCTACGATTAGCATCTCATTCACCCATTCCTCTCGCAATTCGTTAAGCTAATGAGCACACGACGCGACACTCAAGAAAATGGTACCAGAAACGACCTGCGATATTACTCTACTCGTGCAAGTCGTTTTATTTATCGTTTTGATACAATATTCCTATGTGCACTTATGAGACAGGAGCAGATTACGATGATTTATGAAAGAGTTTGACGTTCTTCATAGTCTCAACATTATTACAAAATCATTTATAATGATACAAAGCAATCTGTAACTGACTAGATGTTCTCAGGAAGATGTTGAAAAAAAATGTGGACAAAAATGTAGAAAAAAGATGTGGAAAAAATACATGAAAATTAATTAAAGTAATATCGTTGTTATTTAAATATATCCAATTTTAACCAATTTTCTTTTGCATCACTTTTCAAGTACAAACATTGTTGTCATTTAAATGCATCCAATTTTAACAAATTTTCTTTTGCATCACTTTTCAAGTACAAACATTGTTGTCATTTAAATGCATCCAATTTTAACAAATTTTCTTTTGCAGCACTTTTCAAGTATAAATAAATGATCAAGTACAAACAAGTACAAATAAGTGCACACAAGAATGCCCCTTAAACAAGGGTCATTTTGTTCCTTAAACAAGGTAAATTTGAGGTTAGCGGTTTACATAAAAAGGTGCTCTTTATCGGCAAATATGCCGGAGTCCGTCACGAAGGCACGCACGAGCAGGTTAATGTCCACGTGGAAGGACGTGTACGGCACGTATCGGTAACACACGTGCACGAAGCGTGTACACGAGTTCCCGATCGGCCACGCCACCGATCCGGCCGTGTACGTACGCGTTAACGCGAGCCATTCTCGTCCTGGCCATCGGCGGTCAACTTCGATACCAGGAAGAGTCCTGGTTGACCATCGATACCGGAGATCTCGTCTTCTCCAACAATTCTTAACGGCCGGTTGTTGCTCCATGCGATTACCGTTTGTCCTCTTGGCAATTACTATTCCATTACGCTCGCGACGATAACGTGTTGAAATCAACAAACTCGAGTCATTATTTCGCGATTCTGATCGTCGATGGTAAATTAGGCGATTATTGCGATATATCGCGTTGGGTAGTGGTTATGTAAAACCTCGAGTTATAACGCTGGTGGATCATGCATTCGAGAAATTATTTTCAAGATTAATAATGTTTACTGAACTGATGAGCAATGTTGACTGAACTGATGAGTAATGTTTATTGAACTGATGAGTAATATTGACTGAACTGATGAGTAATGTTTACTCTCAGTATATTGCCGAAGATTCAGCTGTTGAAAGTGTAGAGAGGTTGGATATTTGAGAATTTGTATTTTTGTAAATTTTGTACTTTGAAATTAGATCCAAACTGATAATGTTTTGCGACATTCTTAAGGACTTACTTTTTTTCTTGCAAAGGACACATATCCCGAAGGACACACATTCTTGAACCCTTATGATCATACATGACATACATGGTATATGTATATGGTCATATGTGATCACATATGATATATATTATAGAGTTCCTTTTCTTCCTTGAGGTATATGTATATGGTCATATGTGATCACATATGATATACATTATACAGTTCCTTTCCTTCCTTGAGGTATATGTATATGGTCATATGTGATCACATATGATATACATTATAGAATTCCTTTTCTTCCTTGAGGTATATGTATATGGTCATATGTGATCACATATGATACATATTATAGAGTTCCTTTTCTTCCTTGAGGTATATGTATATGGTCATATGTGATCACATATGATACATATTATAGAGTTCCTTTTCTTCCTTGAGGTATATGTATATGGTCATATGTGATCACATATGATATACATTATACAGTTCCTTCTCTTCCTTGAGGTATATGTATATGGTCATATGTGATCACATATGATATACATTATACAGTTCCTTTTCTTCCTTGAGGTATATGTATATGGTCATATGTGATCACATATGATATACATTATACAGTTCCTTTTCTTCCTTGAGGTCATATATGGTACATGCACAATAAGTTACACCCTTGTAGTCATATATGGTACATACAGTAAGTTGCACCCTTGCAGTCATATATGGTACACATACAATAACATACTACCTTGCCATCACATATGATATACATACACATTAACTTTGTTACCCAGATTTTGAGAAAAGTTCCCATTTTAATTTTCGTAAATCATTTGTCTGTTCGTGATGGACGGATAGCGACGCGACGGAGCCGAAACCATCAAAGCGACCCAATTTTCTCTCAATTATGCGACGCCATCAGGCGGATGTAAGTCGACTGGAAAAAAAGAGGAATTCGACGTCCGTTGGACGCATCCGGCACGGGGAACCCGTGACGCAATTGGACTCGAGAGCGAAAGGGAAAGGCAGGATGAGGGTTAAACAATGTACTAACAAATTTAAATTTTCAAATCAGATAATTCCTAGAAAACTTGTTACGTACCTCCCAGTCTAACCTGATCATTATACGTTTGTACAAAAATGTGGTTCTCAATTATTTTATAAAAATGTGACACTCAATTATTTTGTTAAAATGTGTCTTTCAATATTTTTAAAAAAATGTGGCATTCAATTATTTTATAAAAATGTGACACTCAATTATTTTGTTAAAATGTGGCTTTCAATTTTTTTATAAAAATGTGGCATTCAATTGTTTTATAAAAATGTGATACTCAATTCTTTTGTTAAAATGTGGCTTTCAATTTTTTTATAAAAATGTGGCATTCGATTGTTTTATAAAAATGTGACACTCAATTATTTTTTTAAAATGTGGCTTTCATTTTTTTTATAAAACAGTGATATTCAATTCTCTTGTAAAACTGTGGCTTTCAATTCTTTTATAACAATGTGGCATCCAATTCTCTTGTAAAAATATAGCATTCATTATTTGATAAAAATAAGAAATTCAATTGTTTCCCAAAAATGTACAAATCACCTCATCCACAATAAATCCCAGAACCCAGCCACCAAAAAGTAGCGATTTCAAAAGTGACAAAAATTTTCGTGCGAATCGCAAGCTAGATCAATCTTAGAGGTAGTCAAGAACCCGTTTGGTCATTTAGTTGTTTAGTCGTAGTAACAATAAGCGTCGGCCACGATAAAAACCTTGTCGACTTCCTGTGCCACCCGCCTTCGAGCGAGGTTGCCATATTACGTGTCAGATACTCGTATCTTCTGGGCTAATCAACTTACCAAGGCCACCAAAAAGGAATCGTCTTTCGGTGAAATCGAGCAACTTCTCACCGTTTCTAGTCTCACGTGAATCCAACTATCCGACCCCTCAACCTTATATTATTTCGAAGCGCATACTTGTACGATTAATTGATCATCTGAAAATGCTTGCCGGTTGAGTCATCGCGTTTACTTTGCGCTCGCTTCGAGGTGTGTTTCTAGTAATTACATTGGAGGTAACGTTAGCGCAGGAAGCTTTAACAATAATTAATCGCAAAGGTGTAATAACTTACCGGTTTTGTTCCTTTTGTCGGGGAAATTAATTCCCGTTACAGTTAGATTAACAAGGTTAGGTTTGTATTAAATTTTGAAGCTGTTTGATAATTTTACAAATTCAAGGGACATTTCGAAGAATGGAAAGAATGAATTAAAAATGGATCGGTTTGTGCGGAGTCGATCTCTCGAAACTGGCATGAGAGCCCGAGGACGCACACAATACGAGCCGCAAAGAGATTCGATCTGATCTGTTCCCGATACCGTGTCGGAGATACCTACGGTATCTCGCAAATAATGATTGTTAAACAAGCGACGCGTTATATAGGGGGCCATTTGGCGCAATTGTGCGTACCACGAGCGTTAAACTTGCTGCGGCACCTCGTTAACAGCGCCACAGAATTTCCAGGCAGATATACAACCCCTGAGGAGTCTTTACTTCTGCGCGCGCACAATGCTTTCTTTAACGGTTTACAAGGGTTGCATCCATAAACAAAAGCGCTACTTTGTTGAATTGCAAATATTTCAGCATTTTAACCGTTACCGATATTCGCTTATACTTGTATTATTTATTTGATCAACCTGTAAATAAATTAAATGATAACTGTTATCTGATCGGCATAGAATGCCTTATCGTTAAACAGAACACAAATTGTCGACTCCATAAATTTGCAATATAATCTGAAAGTCGGATATGCGCGTAAAAATCAGTGATATGTAACAGTGATGACCAAGATCCTCATTGCAATGTTAGACACGATACTAAACGACACGGTGGTTTCACAAAAAGACGCGATCTAACCGTATACGCCTACAAACCGTATTCCAGTCGGATGTTTAGCTCGATAACGGAAGATTTCGCGACAACCGAATGAATAATAATATCGATCTTGTTTGCGTTCAGATAAAAATCTGCGGACCGTTAGAAACCATAAAAAAGAAGCTAGAGAGAAATTTAATTGCCGAATGCCGCAAAAGGAAGCATAACGCGATGGAAAAAAGGTGGATATTACGCCAGGCTGGAAGACGAGCCTGATCGAAAATATGCGAACGGTCTGTAAAATCTAAAAGACACCTGGAGATATTTAATGGCCGAGAGAGAAATAAATGCGACAAGTTGCGAAACGAGTTACGCGTTCTAATGATGCTAACCGTAGAAAGAAGAGCGGGGCGGATTCTGACTCGCGAGTCGGACAACATAGTTTACATGCACGAGCATCGTACCGATACTAAATTTCCTTTCAACCTTGTTAAGACCACGCCTCGTTAAAAGCACCTGAGAAAATCCAATCGCGATATATAACGGATAATCTTCGGAGGAAATCGTCCTCTCGTGCGGGACCATCCTTGCGTACAACAAATTACTCACCTATTAATGGAGTACCGGTTAATTCTTGTTTTAACCTGCAAAATCATTTGTACCCATATTGGCGACATTAACCGGTTCAGGTACTTGTTCACGGTCAATTTTTTCTAATTACTTTCGACTGCAGTCGTGTCACGTTCGATTCGCTAATTAACATGTTTGTTAATACATGTTTGCTAATTAATATGTTTGTTTGTTAAATTAATGGGCGAGACTTACGCTGCATACTCATTTTACGGTGATGGACATGATTGTTATTTATTTTATATTTAATTTATACGTATGTACACGTTGGTACATGTGAATGATGGATACATGAGATACACATGATATATGCATAATGATATATATATGATATATACATAATAATATATGCATAATGATATACATATGATATACACATAATAATATATGTATAATGATACACATACATGTGACATACACTTAATAATATATGCATAATGATATATATATGATATACACATGACATACACATAATAATATATGCATAATGATATACATATGATATACACATGACATACACATAATAATATATGCATAACGGTATACATATGATATACACATAATAATATATGTATAATGATATACATATGATATACACATAACAACATATGCATAATAATATACATATGATATGCACATAATAATATATGCATAATGATATACATATGATATACACATAATAATATATGCATAATGATATACATATGATATACACATAATAATATACACATAATGATACACATATGACAAACACATAATAATATATGCATAATGATATACATATGATATACACATAATAATATATGCATAATGATATACATATGATGTACACATAATAATATATGCATAATGATATACACATGATATACACATAATAATATATGCATAATGATACACATATGACATACACATAAGTGATACACATAATATAAATACATTTCGGCACAGTACTTCAAAGTGCGCATGCGCGAACTCAACAAATATGGCGGTCCATAAAGAATAGACCTACACATTCATCAGTAAATTACTTCGAACAAATACTTCGTCATTTCTCAATAATCACTTCAATTTATTAGTTGCTATAAAAGATTCACTTTTAATTTCAGGAATAATCCAGAAAACTCTAGAAAAGATTGTAAACATACGACCCTAACATGGCGAATTTTCGTGAGCTGGTTCCCTGACAATACATACATCAACATTTTGATCCAGGTACATAGTCGAATGTCTCGGTCGATTAATATCGAAGTGCAGATACAAACAGACAATGAACCGCGAACAAAGGATTAATTAATATAACAAGAAGATAAGGTTGCTTTCGAATTCTCTTTCCAAACCGTGACTGCTCTCGATCGAAGAGACACAGCGCCGAATCGAATCGAAGAGTCACTGGAACTCAAAGTTCCGCGGAGTCATTGTTGAGCCCGTTCCTCGATTCACCTATCGATCGATCGAACCGTTGCAAGTTGCGCTTCCAATTAGCCGACCTCGAATCATCGTGAGAATTTCTCTGGTTATTTTTTCGGTGCTTTAACGGGGAATTCGACAATGAAACGATTATCGCGAATACGAGAGATTCGCGGTGAACTATTTCGACTGGGAAATGTTCCCACGAACGTACGATGAAATCACGGCACGGGGTTGTTTAATTGCACCATCCTTACTTACACTTTCGTTCGGAACGATGCTATAACGTGTTTACGTAGCGAGTTATTGCTCGAGTTACTGTTCGCTCCAGAAAATCGCGGGAAAGTGGGTACTCTGGGTTCAACAATCGAGCTAATGGATCGTTCGCTTTATCGATTGTTTGCTCTTCTTCCTTTCTTTAGCTTTCAGTTTACTTCTCTAACAGTTGACTTTTGTAACATAATTTGGATTTTATTTCCACTTGTAATTTGGATTTTATTGTTTAATATGTGACCTTGGGACACAATGTATCCACCGATGTGTACACTGTGTACCGATGTATGCAACGGTAGGAAGATAAATAACAAAACTTGATAATTTCAAGTTTCGAGTCCTTTACAGTCCTTCACAAAATTCCAATTTTCCACTCTCCTCGTTTTATAAAAAAACTACCTTAATCTCCTCAATCAGTCCCTCCCAAAATTTTGCGTCGATAAACCGTGTCGAAGCAGAAGTTGAAACGCTCGCGGTCGAGTGAACGCTCGCGGTCCGCTATCGGGCACGCAATTATCGGGATAACAGTATAAGCGATCCGGAATGAAGTGGCCCGATAAGAGCAAAGTGCGGAAACGATGATCGGCGTTAAGGAAAAGTCGAGGTAAGCGAGCATTGGATATATCGAGTTGGTGGCTGGTATCAGGTGCAGGGCGTAGGATAGTCGAGCATGGTGAACGCAGCCGTTGCTTCGGTTAGGCACGTGAATGAGGTCTACTCTCTCGTACGTGTGTGTACACGATCGGTCGAACGTCGATCGAGTATCGCGCGGCATGCAAGGAGGCGGGTCAAGAATTATCTAGCAAATAACCTCCTGCTGCTCGCACGTACCATATGTAGCAAAAGTTTGCAGCCGTTCGAACCCTTTCATCATAAATATCGTCACTTGGAATTTTCAAAAATTCCGCTCCTTTTCTTTTACCATTTGCAAAATACTGACATCGAATTAGGATCATTACTTTGCAGCTTCTTTTACCTTTTTGGTGAAATTAAAAGGTCTTCAGATCGTAATTATAGAATTTATTGGGGATGATACTCTGATACTGTATGTAACATTATCACATATGTATGTGATGTTTTGTATTTCATCTTTTGGTCACATCTTCATGTGTGTATACATCAGACTGTAATTATATAATTTATTGGGGATGATACTCTGATACTGTATGTAACATTATCACATATGTATGTGATGTTTCGTATTTCATCCTTTGGTCACATCTTCATGTGTGTATACATCAGATTGTAATTATAGAATTAATTGGGGGGATGATACTCTGATACTGTATGTAACATTATCACATGTGTATGTGATGTTTCGTATTTCATCCTTTGGTCACATCTTCACGTGTGTATACATCAGATCGTAATTATAGAATTTATTGGGTATAATACTCTACTGCTGTACGTAACATTAACACATGTGATGTCTCGTATTTTATCCTCTGGTCACATCTTCATCATGTGTGTATCTTCAGCTATGTGTACATTGATCATATTTTTTGTATCTTCATGATTTTCCTAAATATCTGAAATTCTTTTCAACTCAGATAATGTGGTCGAAGCTAGTCCTTTGAGCAGCCTCCATTTTCCGTAGCATTTAATTTTTCCACATATGACAAAAGATGTTCATGTATGTTTCATATGTGACATGTGTATTTTTGAAATATCGCGACACTTACGTATGAAGACATTAATTTGCTAGCATAGGATAGAGCATTTGTGCATCGAGACGAGTCGCAGTCACGTGCTAAAAGTCGATCTCTAACGGCCGCGTTCAACGTTCCATGCGCTTCTCCAATGGTGCATGCACCTGATACCTACGAGTTGCACTTGTTGCACGGCCTACCATTACACACCGCACTAATTCGTACTGTAACCGTTTCCTACGGTGACGCACGTACCGACACGGAAAATATCCGGTCATTTATGGGGGTGAGCACCTGCTATAGCCGGCCTACAAATAGGGGTTTCAGACGGTGACGCGCGACCAGGAATGTAAATTGTCACTTCCCGTCCACGAATAATTGCAACCCTTCCTGTGTCCCCCTTTTTTCCTACAGCCCTTTTTTATGGGTGTCAATGAGAAACGTTGGATGAAATCTGACAAGGGTAATTGAATTCGACCCTTTCTGTTCAGTCACCTCAAATACGTTTTATTTCAAATACGTTTACCTTCCATACAAAGCAAAATACCAACTGTATTTTTTAAATTTCATATAGTTTATTATTATTTAATTGCAAGGCAAGTTTATGTATAATATACATATAATTTAATATGCAGTGTAATCATTATGTTACCATATACATTATACATTATTTTGCATAACATATGAATATATTAATACACATTATAACGTACATAGTGCTACACATATTAACATATTACACATAACCTACACGTTATGTATCACACATGACACATTTACAATTAATAATTGTATAATTATTATCACATTGTATTACATTAATACATAATGTTTCATATATTCTATTTTATGTCCGCAAAAGAAAGAACATCAAACTAAAATTTAATTTAACTTTAACACACCAAGTTTGATTTAACTGATTGTGAGTGCAGTTACGTTTTGAAGGAAAATAAAGCGACAAGAAGTTTCAATTTAATAACTGATCGGTGAACGTCAAGAGCTAGAAGAATGATTTTATTTACAGAGGTTGTGATCGTGGTAAACTAAAGGGAAGCTCCGTTCCCTAAGAGAAAAAGGCGGTGTACTAAGTGCAGGAGCATGTCAGAGGATACCGCGTGCACCCGGTATCCACTGCTTGTTAAGCGTACGTCGTCACACTCTTAAGTAGAATATGCCAAGTTTCCCACGGAAATTTCCGGCAATTTTGCGAAACGTTCCGACGCGCGTCTCCGCGCCGTGCCAAGGTCGCAGCATGCTACGCGTTGTAACACTTTCTCGAAGCGCTTCACAGAATTTCTGCTGACTAACATCTGCTGAAGGTGTTAGCTTCCATCTTTTTTTTGTTCGGGAATTAGTCAATTTCTACTGTATGTTCTCAGGAATTTGCTGCTTGCAATGCTGTGGATTTTGTGGTTCGTGGAGATTTGGAAAGTTAGAATTTTGCAAACTTAATTTGAAATGCAGAAATTTGGGAATTTGGGGATTTAGGAAGATGGAAAGAGGTTCTGAGAGGTCTAAGCTTTTGAACACGGTGTTTAATAAATTTGAAGCTTTTGAAATTCAAAGCCTAGGAACTTGACGAACTTAAAGTATTTAAAATTCGGTACAAAATTAAACTTATAAATCAACGAAAACAAAATTAAAGTCAAAAGTCAATTGTCAACTATGTAAAAATATTCAAAAATGTTCACATTGAAAATTCTCAAAGAACGCCAAGAAGCATTGTCGGTAATTGTCGACTGCAAAATGTGTAGATACACCAACGTATTCATTATCAGTCTACAATTTGAAGTGCACACAACGGAAAGTTGATCCATGCCTAGAATGATTGACACGCTTTTATGATCCTTAATGGACCAGTCGATCGACGCGATGCAACGCGAAGCGCTTCATGGCGCGCAACAAGGGGCATTCCGCGGTAAACAGTTTTAAATCGAAACATCGGGAATATATCATGTTTGACGCTCACGCATTCCATGCTGCACCGCGTGATACATCGCATGCAGAGCCGCATGCACGCTCGCTTTTTCACCGGGGACATTAATTAAACATCTTTGAAATTAACGAGGTTTTGCGTAGACGAAGTTTTGTTAGGTTAGGTTCAGGCTTTCGGTTTAAAAGTTGAACAGTCAAGGATTTAATGATCATAACTTTGCTCTAAAATTAAGGAGATTTTAGTGGCTTGCGAAGACAAAAGTTAAGTTAGGTTAAGTTTAGGTTTCGGGTTAAAATTTTAGCTGTGACGCATCAATGACGCACCTGACAAATAAATCATATGCCAAGGGAAATAATGACAATCAAGGATTTAATGATCTTGAAGATCTCACTCTAAAATTGAGGAGATTTTAGCGGACTGCGTAGGTAAAGTTTTGTTAGGTTAGGTTCAGGTCTTCGGCTTAAAATTGTAGCTATGACACATCAATGACGCACCTGACAAATAAATCATATGTCCAGGGAAATAATGACAATCAAGGATTTAATGATTTTGAAGATCTCACTCTAAAATTGTGGAGATTTTAGCCGACTGCGTAGGTAAAGTTTTGTTAGGTTAGGTTCAGGTGTTCGGCTTAAAATTGTAGCTATGACGCAACAATGACGCACCTGCCAAAAAAATAGTATATCAAGGGTAATTCAACGATCATGAAAGACGCCTAAAAGAAGGGATGACATATCGCAAAAATATCAACTTTCCTCTCGACCGACTTCGTCTCCAAATCGTAGCGGAATTACCCTCCGAATAAATCGAGCACGTGATTCCCCGCAATTTATCGGTTTTCTCTCCCGGCAGAAAATTACGATTCCGAAGGAAGAAATCGGGAGCGTATCGGCTTATTTACGGAGCCGTAGCGTCGTTCCTAATAATTCAATAAGCGACGCGCGGCAATAATTATTCCACTTGTCCGACGCAATCGAGCCTGATTGGAGTTAACTGCTTGGCGTTATGTGCGTGTACGTGAATCGAGCACGGGACAAGAAAGTGTATAACGCTCGTAGCCGGCTCCCTGATTGATACAGATGACTACATCCGAGTGATGTCTGGTCCCTCAGAAGGAGGCGCCCGAGAACAGGTTCGCTCATCCCCATCGTGTGCGATGCTTGTTCGACCAAGGAAAAACGCTCCCTCGGAACTATTAATGGCACTCATAGGGCTGTCAACCGCTTTGACGGCTCTCGAACGTTTCTCGCAAATAGACTTGATTTTGACCGTACCTGTCCCGTACGTGCCAGAGAGGAATGATTAGTGGGTTTTCGTGCGAACCGAACCGCCTGGTGTCGATGTTACGTTAATGGTACTCATAGAGATATCACGGTTGTTTGATGGGCCACGTTGGATAACCCTGTTCTTCATCCGACGTCAATGGCTGCCATTTTTGATACCGTCGTTTCATTATTAAACCTTTGACTTCGATGAGAAATATACGCCATATTTGCGTGACGGTTTGGACGTGTGCGTCATGTGCGTCGTCATTAATAATAAAATTATGCGAGATTTATGAGAGTATTCGGGAAGAAACCGTCGGACAAATTCTGTGTGACGCGATGGTTGAGACTGGGGTGCGTCATGTGCGTCATCATTAATAATAAAATTATGCGAGATTTATGAGAGTATTCGAGAAGAAACCGTCGGACAAATTCTGTGTGACGTGATGGTTGAGAATTAGGTGCGTCATGTGCGTCACTTATTACTAACAAAATTATGGTGAGACTTAAAAGAGTACATGTCTGTATTCTACAAAAAATCATTAGAAGAATATTTGCATAACTGTTAAGACTGCCATGCGTCATTATTATGAGAGTACAGATAAGTAACCGTCACATAAATGCTGCGCGACATTTGCACGGTTAAGACGTGTGCGTCACGTGCGTCATTAATAACAAAATCAAATGCGACATTAAAGACGAAAGAAGTTGTAAAAAAGGTCACTAGAAAATGTAACCTGAAAAAATTTAGTTTAATTAAAATTTATTTTTAATTAGTGCCACTTATAAAGCTAAATTAATTTTCATTGCAGATCGCATCGAGTTTATGTACCTACACTTATCTCAGTTAACGATTTTCATTTGCTTTTACCGAGTTATCTAATTAGGAAAACGCTCGTAAAAATTTAGTTGACATTTGCGATGTTTTGTGAATTTATGAAGTAATTTATTTTCATGGATCTTTGCCATCTGTTTTCTTTTCGTATTTAATTTTCAATGCGATTATAATTATCCACGATAAAATTTGAAGATGAAAAATAAGATAAAATCTAACCTAATCTGATTACCCGATGTCCGCCATTTTGGAAATAACAGTCGCTCCTTTATTAAGAACATGTTTGCTCATCTTTCCAGTACCGTTCTAATGGGTCATTAGCGACGCTTGTACAGATATAATCGCTATTAGTTACACACAAATTGGGTTATTTTTTATTGAAGATTACATCGTGTTACACGTATCTCAATTAGCGATTTTCGCTTATTTTACCGAGGTATCCAATTAGGGAAACGCTCGTAAAAATTTTGTTGAAATATTTGTAACGAGCTTTGTGCTCCATTTATGGAATACCTGTGCCAGGTTTTCTGAAAATTTATGAAATAATTTGCTTTTATGGAACTTTCGCAAGCGAGACTCCTTTAAAAATTTGTTAAAAACATTTTTTTTTAATGCTTATGAAATACTTTGCTTTTATGGAACCTTGGTAAGCAAGACTCCTTTAAAAATTTGTTAAAAACATTTTTTTTTAAATGTTTATGAAATACTTTGCTTTTATGGAACCTTGGTAAGCAAGACTCCTTTAAAAATTTGTTAAAAACATTTTTTTTTTAATGTTTATGAAATACTTTATTTTTATGGAACCTTCGTAAGTGAGACTCCTTCAAAAATTTGTTAAAAACATTATTTTTTTAAATGTTTATGAAATACTTTATCTTTATGGAACCTTCGTAAATGAGACTCCTTTAAAAATTTGTTAAAAACATTTGTTTTTTAAATGTTCATGAAAGACTTTATTTTAATGGAACCTTCATAAGCAAGACTCCTTTCTAAATTTTTTAAAATAATTGTTTTTTTAAATATTTATGAAATACTTTATTTTTATGGAACCTTCATAAGCAAGACTCCTTTCTAAATTTTTTAAAATAATTGTTTTTTTAAATGTTTATGAAATACTTTATTTTTATCGAACCTTCCATAAGCAAGACTCCTTTTTAAATTTTTTAAAATAATTGTTTTTTTAAATATTTATGAAATATTTTATTTTTATGGAACCTTCATAAGCAAGACCCCTTTCTAAATTTTTTAAAATAATTGTTTTTTTAAATATTTATGAAATACTTTATTTTTATGGAACCTTCATAAGCAAGACCCCTTTTTAAATTTTTTTAAAATAATTCTTTCTTTAAATATTTATGAAATATTTTATTTTTATGGAACCTTCATAAGTACTCATTTTTGACTAAATTTAATAATAATTTTTATAAGAAGAAACAATAAGTGAGACAATTTACTAATAACTGCTAGATATGCACAAGTTACCTAATTCCCCGAATAATATACTTTCCGTATCAGTTTGAAATAATCTTAGATCGTAACTAACGAAAGGTTAATTAAACCACCATAAAGCAACATTTGGGTGCACAATCGTACTTTTCCAGTATCGTTATCAGCTCCTGATAAAATTCTTATCCGCGACAATATGGAAATCGCGTGGGGTACAATCCCGACAGGTGGCCTTTTCAAATTGACACTTTTCTTTGCAATCACCGGTGTCCCGACATTATAGATCATGAATCTTTATTACACCGGTTTCGAGTGCTCGCCAAGTTAACTCGGTATTTTTTCAACCGCGGAACTCGTTTTACCCTGAAAACAGTGACCGGTCCAGCTGCGACCGGCCACCTGCGCACTATGTAAATGCTCGACAGTTAATTTCTAATTCGCGAATGAATACAACTTGTATCCTATCCTTTCTATCTTTATTAACCTCCTTTTCGCTTCTTCTTCGTCCAACATTGTTGCCGCCCGATAGAAGTCGATATAATTATTAGTTAATTAAACTGTCCTGGATTCTGAAAGGAGCTTTTAATTTCACGTACGCCAATTATAAATTGGTCGCGGTAGAATTTTAATTGAGTCGTTCCGTAAGTTCGATAACGGTTCGATCAGTTCTGCAACATTTTAATTCCGCAAGGTAAGTATTAATTTAGAAGTGAAATTCCGTACCGGTACTTATTCCGAGGTGTTTTAGAGTGGTCCAATTACCATTTTACAAGTTTCCTATTTTACTAAATTTCTGTGATATAAATATTCAATAATGTACATGGTATGAACACTGAATACATAAGTGCATACCGGTACACGTAAATTCACAAATGAACATACTAACCATTAAATACATAATGTTGCAAAATTGCAACATACTTCAAAAATACATATTGAAGTATATTTTTATTATATATAAAAAAATGTACAGAAGTATATATTTATTATATACAAAAAACATACTGAAGTATTTTTTATTTATTATAAAAAAATGTACAGAAGTATATATTTGTTATATACAAAAAATATACTGAAGTATTTTTTATTTACTATTAAAAAATGTACAGAAGTATATTTTTATTACATACAAAAAAATATACTGAATATTAAATATTATTTTATTATATTAAATGCTAGATGTACTGAATATATGCAGTACAGAGTGTCTCACAACTAGTGTAAGTCTCTAAAATGGTAGCTGACGTGATTCTGAAGAAGATTTCCCTTTGCAAAAATTGTGTTTGAAGCTTCGTTTTTGAATTATTAAGAAAAAGCACTAAAGAGTCAGGTAGTGATGGGTTCGAGCGCAACTCTACCGCGAGGGTTACGCATGCGCAGACGCGAGAGCGACAGCTTTGAGCCTAATAGCTGCGCGCGCATCGCGCTCTGATTGGTCAGGTGTTATTTCTTAATAATTCAAGAACGAAGCTTCAAACCCCATTTCTGCAAAGGGAAATTTTATTCAAAATCACGTCAGCTACCACTTTAGAGACTTTAGAGACATTTAAGGAACCTACACTAATTATGAGACACTCTGTACAACTGAAGTGAAATATAAAGATACACTGAGTAGTGACATATAAACTTGCAGAAGTGCATTTCTATAACTGCTATAGGTGCGTCTGACGCACCTGAATCATAAACCAAGACTTAAAATAATAAAGAAATTTCAATTTGCTACCAAAAGAGATCATAAAATAAAGCTAATGTATTATGTAAGAATACAATAAAGTTTGAAATACAGATAAAACCGTCGTTCGAAAATTGAATGACACGTTGGTAGCCAATGATGAAGTTCTAGCAATGAACCGACCAGTTGGAGAGCAATAACCACGCGGTGATCCGAATGACCGGCGGGGTGCCATTAAAACCTCATGATTCGTCCATCAGGAGGCATTTATCTCGCTGTCGGGTACGTAAGAACAGTAATTCCGTTGAAAACGCGTGTTTGCTGCCAGAAAAAGCTGTCTGACCAAATAGCGAGCTAGGAATGCATAAGAAATGCTGGACGAACGGCTGATTAGGCGCGAGCGAAACGAGCGAAATAACACTTGGAGAAACGATGTCTCTTCGGACGATCGAAGCTAATTCGATTGGAACTGCTTCTATCGTTATTATGAAACGTATCTCGATGAAATATCGGTGGGTTGGAGCTGCGATACTAGAACCAATTTTGAAGTAACATCTTTGGATTCGAAGCTTTGTAAATTTGGGGTTTTGAGAAATCGGGGCGCTGAGATTTTGGGGCACTCCGAATTTAAAATTTTGCGAATTTGGGGCTCTGAGAATTCGGCGCGTCCCAAGTTTCAAATTTTCCGAATTCGGGGCTCTGAGATTTCGGTGCGCCCCAAATTTAAAATTTTGCGAATTCGGGGCTGTGAGATTTTGGGGCGCTCCAAATTTAAAATTTTGCGAATTCGGGGCTGTGAGATTTTGGGGAGCGCCAAATTTCAAATTTTGCGAATTCGGGGCTCTGAGATTTCGGTGCGCTCCAAATTTCAAATTTTGCGAATTCGGGGCTCTGAAATTTTGGGGCGCTCCAAATTTAAAATTTTGCGAATTCGGGGCTGTGAGATTTTGGGGCGCCCCAAATTTCAAATTTTGCGAATTCGGGGCTCTGAGATTTTGAGGCGCACCAAATTTCAAATTTTGCAAACTCGGGGCTCTGAGATTTCGGTGCGCCCCAAATTTAAAATTTTGAGAATTCGGGGTGTCCCGAATTTGAGATTTTGAGAATTCGGCGCGCCCCAAATTTCAAATTTTCCGAATTCGAAATTTTGAAATTTCAAAGCGCCCCGAATTCGGGACGTCCCGAATTCAAAATTGTGAGAATTCGAGGCGTCCCAAACTTGGAATTTTGAGAATTCAGTGCGCTCCAAATTTGAAATTTCACGAACTCGGAATTTTGGGATCTCGAAGCGCCCCGAATTGTGGACGTCCCAAATTCCAAATTTTGAGAATTCGGCACGTCCCAAATTCGGAACTTTGAAAACTCGGAATTGTGAAATTTCGGTTCACCCCAAATTCCAAATTATAGAAATTTGGAATTTTGAGAGTTCGGTGCGCCCCAAATTTGAAATTTCCCGAATTCAGAATCTTGAGACCTCGAAGCGCTCCGAATTCGGAACGTCCCAAATTCCAAATTTTGACAATTCGGCACGTCCCAAATTCGGAACTTTGAAAACTCGAAATTGTGAGATTTCGGTGCGCCCCAAATTCCAAATTATAGAAATTTGGAATTTTGAGAATTCGATACGCCCCAAATTCCAACCTTCCCGAATTCAGAATCTTGAGACCTCGAAGCGCTCCGAATTCGGAACGTCCCAAATTCCAAATTTTGAAAATTCAGCACGTCCCAAAAGAATCCTGAGAACTCGGTATCGTAAGATATCGATGCGCCCCAAATTTAAAATTGTAGAAATTTGTAATTGCAAGATTTCACAGTGACCCAACCATCACTTAACCGCAAGACATCCCCAAAAATTCCCAATCACGCTTCATATGATTCAGAAATGGACGAGCTATACGGTACAGCGCAGCAGCAATAAAACTTATCATGGTTCGCATTAAATCCGTCTACTGCACTCGCTGCATCGTAGATATCGCAAGTGGCTGGTGAGTACGCGGCCAGATATCTCGGCAGCAGGCTAGTTGGCCGAACGAGCGCATAGTTGAGGAGGTTTGCAAGTGGAATAGATATATAGGTGGGACGTAATCGGGGCCAGGTGTGGCTTGGCCTGATGCTGTAAGCGGCTAACAGATAACGCGAAGCGTTTGTTGGTTCTGTTTGCTCTGAGGCCTGTTGCTTTCCTTTTTCCATTGCTCAAAACAACGTGAACGAACTCTGTGAATTTGGTGATTGACTTGGTACTTTATGGCTTATGGATTTCGTACTTTACGGAGTTGGTACCTTGTGGATTTGGTACGTTTTGGGCTCAATACTTTATATGTGAAGCAAGGTCTTTATAAATACAGACTTTTGTGAACTGTTTACTGTGTAATTTAAGTTCAGACAGCACTAGTTTAATTTGTGAATTTATGCGTTTATAGGTAGATTCAGATCTTTGCAGAATGAAAGGGCAGGTATCAGAGCTTTGTGAAGATGGTGTTTTGTGTGTTTGAAGCTATATTAGGTCTTGAATTCAGAGTTGAGCTAACTCAGAGATTTTCATAGTGACACCAGCTACAAAACTTGTACTTATAGCATTATATTTAACACTGGGGTGTCAAATATGTTGTAATTCGATGCGTTGCACTGTCGATGCGTTGTAATTCGGTGCGTTGCACTGTCGATGCGTTGTAATTCGGTGCGTTGCACTGTCGATGCGTTGTAATTCGGTGCGTTGTACTGTCGATGCGTTGCACTGTCGATGCGTTGTACTGTCGATGCGTTGTACTGTCGATGCGTTGTAATTCGGTGCGTTATACTGTCGATGCGTTGTACTGTCGATGCGTTGTACTGTCGATGCGTTGTAATTCGGTGCGTTGCACTGTCAATGCGTTGTAATTCGGTGCGTTGTACTGTCGATGCGTTGTAATTCGGTGCATTGTACTGTCGATGCGTTGTACTGTCGATGCGTTGTAATTCGGTGCGTTATACTGTCGATGCGTTGTAATTCGGTGCGTTGTACTGTCGATGCGTTGTAATTCGGTGCGTTGTACTGTCGATGCGTTGTAATTCGGTACGTTGCACTGTCAATGCGTTGTAATTCGGTGCGTTGTACTATCGATGCGTTGTAATTCGGTGCGTTGCACTGTCAATGCGTTGTAATTCGGTGCGTTGTAATTCGGTGCATTGTACTGTCGATGCGTTGTAATTCGGTGCGTTATACTGTCGATGCGTTGTAATTCGGTGCATTGTACTGTCGATGCGTTGTACTGTCGATGCGTTGCACTGTCGATGCGTTGTACTGTCGATGCGTTGTACTGTCGATGCGTTGTAATTCGGTGCGTTGTACTGTCGATGCGTTGTAATTCGGTGCGTTGTACTGTCGATGCGTTGTAATTTGGCGCGCTGTACTGTCGATGCGCTGTGACACTGGCGCGTTGCACTTCGATGCGCCGTGATACCGACGTGTTGTACTTCGATGCGCTGTGACACTGGCGCGTTGCACTTCGATGCGCCGTGATACCGACGTGTTGTACTTCGATGCGCTGTGACACTGGCGCGTTGCACTTCGATGCGCCGTGATACCGACGTGTTGTACTTCGATGCGCTGCAATGTCAACGCGTTGTACTTCAAAACGCTCTAATGTCGACGCGTTGTACTTCAACGCACTGTAATATCAACGCGTTGTACTTCAACGCGCTGTAATGTCGACGCGTTGTACTTTGATGCGTTGTAATGTCGACGCGTTGTACTTTGATGCGCTGTGATATCGACGCATTATACTTCGATGCGCTGTGTTATCGACGCGTTGTACTTCAATGCGTTGTATTGTCGTCGCGCTGTGCTGTGTACGTTCTTAGTAGCTTCAGAAATTGTCTCATAAAGTGACTCGATCACAAGAGTCCAAGTGTTCCACTATTAACCTTTTGACTTCGATGAGTATATACCATGACAGTTAAGACATGTGCTCCATGTGCGTCATGTACATCCTTCCTAATATTATGCAAGATTAATGAAATGTACATGCATTCAACGAGACTCAAAAAGGAGAAGTCTATAGTAGAGAACCTAGAATGTGATCGCAAGTCAAAGCAGTATCAAGGGTCCGAGAGTGAAGTGAAGGGAAAGGACCGAAAAAGGACATGGCAAAGCGAAGGTGCAGTACTGTAGGTACTATCGCGTCCATACTCGCGGCGACTATAAATAGAATCGAGCTACCTGTGGAAGCTCTCGGTCCGGTACAGTTGCGAGCTAGGCGGTGCAGCATCGTGGCGCACCACATGCGGCGAGCACACGCGGCGAGCGTGGCCGCGGTTAACTGTACAACCGCGCGACTCCGCGCAAACACCGGCCCGTGTGGCAGCCCGCAATTAACCAGCGGATGACTCGCCGCTCGGCCGGCTAATAAACGAAATAAGAGGAGCACGAGGACGGCGAGCACCCGCGCGCATCCTTGACATGGCCGCGATCTGATCGGCCACCACCTAGACCGCATTCCGATACGCTCGTGACAACCCGGCAGACGACCACGATCACACCGACTTGCGCTATATACTCTTATAATTACCCTCCGATATTTGTAATTGGATCAACTGCGATATTGCTGATGTTGCCACGAGATTTCGCTCTGCTTCTAATTATCTGATTATGGGTGTACATGTGTTAATATGGTTCGGGGGGATGGTTGACTTGATGGAGATGAGATATTTTGTTATAGGGAAGTTTGATGTGGGTGATCTTCAAGGTTTCTTCAAGGTTTAGATCATGTGGATTCATGTGGATTCTTCAAGGTTTAGACAGGTTATGGTACATATTTAATTATTATAATACAGGTAAAATAGGGGGTTGAAGTATTTTGTGCATTTACTGTCACAGGGAGATTTGATGTATGTGGATGGACATACTGCAATATGGATTGTTCAAAATTCAGCCAGGTTATGGTATATATTAAATGCTTATAGTATATCTAAAATGGGGGTTGAGGTACTTTGTACATTCACTGTCACATGCAAATTTGATGTATGTATGTGGACATACTGCAATGTGGATTGTTCAAAATTCAGCCAGGTTATGGTGTATATATTTAATGCTTATAATACATCTAAAATGTGAGATGAGACATTTTGTGCACTCACTGTCACATTCAAGGTTAATGTATGTGGATGGACATACTGCAATGTGGACTGTTCAAGGTTCAACTAGGTTATGGTGTATATTAGATGATTATAACACATCTAAAATGTGAGATGAGACATTTTGTGCATACACTGTCACATGCAAACTTGATGTATGTGGATGATCACACTGCAATGTGGACTGTTCAAGGTTCAGCTAAGTTATGGTGTATATTAAATGATTATAACACATCTAAAATGTGAGATGAGACATTTTGTGCATCCACTGTCACATGCAAACTTGATGTATGTGGTTGTACACTATAATATAGACTGTTCAGTACAGAGAGGTAATGACAGATACGCAACTGAAGTATCAGATCAATGAATTGAACAAATTCACCGTCACAGTGAAATACAACTAATGTTACACTTTATTAAAGACACAAAATCTTACTGGACTATTAAACATGATAGTACTCTGATCTTTGCAATAAATTATAATCACCCATCAACGGAGCGTCCATATTCATCGTCGTTCAAACTGCCGCCATATTGGCGAACAACTAACTCGATCTTAATTGCAATCTTCCCTGACATTCTACACAACATACAGACATTAATATCGTTGCTTTTCATCGAATGATAAAGTAATTACACTCGTAAATCGTTCCAATCTAAAATCATTAAATACTATAAAGAATCCTAACCAAGAAAAGTGAATAAGCAGAGACATAGAACGAATAAATAATACGAGAGAGCTAATAAGTGTCATCCGTACAAGAGCGAAGTACATCCAAAGGCAGTTCCTGCATCGCCATAATCTCATTTTAATCCACGCATTATTAAAGCGAGGATAAAAAGGAAGTGGCTGGCCACTGTTCAGCATGATCGCATACCGAGCAGCAGTCCGGGCAATATCACTTTGTTGTCCGGCGAATGAATCGCAGGAACGGTTTGATGGACGTTGTATTAGATCGGTTGGAAGTTTTCGAGACGGTTTTACCGGCGGGACCGCATTCCAGTTGGCGTGCACGACACGTAATAGGTGCGTAATACCACGGTCCGCCATTCCGTGTAACTTCTCGGCTGCGAGGATTTCAGGAAGAAGAGGCGGCCAACTCGCGATCGTTAAAGATGGCCTGTAGTGACAGCGCGAAACACCCTGGCAGCGATGCGATAACGCAGTAAATTTTCCAATAACGATCGTGGCTCGGAAAATCGAGTGGTCGAACGGCGCAGTAAAGCTTGAAACGCTCGCTGTATCGGGGCGATCGAAAAATGGCGCGATTACGGTCGACCACCTATCATCGCGGACGATCGAGAGATCGAGCTTCGCTGACGTTACGCGCTCTTAAATAACGATCTTTCGGATCGTCTTGCTCGGAGATCGAGATACTACATTTTTAGCCTTTTCTCGACTGTAAATTCGCCTGCCTAATTGGAATCGACGGATCTTATCGACGCATCAAACGCCGATCGAATGTTTGGCGTATAGGTTTATTCGGAAAATAAATACCGCGAGGAAAGTGTTCTCTCCTAGAAGCATTAAATTCCTAATTAGATTCGAGTCGTACATTAAAATCTTCACGATCATAACCCTTTTTGGAGGAGGCACTTACGACTAAGTGCATCTTCCTCGTTTCGATTAAATTGAATATTTCCTTCTCCCAACTAAAATTACTGTATTTGCTTTATTTCTACAAATAAACTGTGAATTTATCAGCTGCGATTCTTCCAACGGATGAGCGATTTTTCTATTACCTATCACTTCGTAATACGGTATTTTCACAGATCTTGATAACGAAATATTTTAGAGTCATGTGTTGATCGAACTTTCATAATTATGCTACACGTCTGATTCTAATTTAACATCATCTATATAAAATTCAAAGTTATTCAATCTCTTAGATATTCAATCTGTCAACATATTCTGAATAGTGAAATAAAAATAACAAATAAAAATGTCCATCAAAAAGCACAAAATTGATTACAAAGAAGAGCAAAAAAGTAGATACTTTGTCAGACAACATCTGATTAAGCACAAAAAAAGTTAATATATTCAACGAGCAACGTGTCATGAATTAATCGATGATCGATTAATTGAAACAGTGTGAATACCAGTTTTTTTCAAACGACTCGTTTTTTCACGCGTTCCATGGCATTGCCGCGCGGTAACGAGCTCGCGAGAAAAATCATTGTGAAATGCAATTACGCGATCGGGTCAGGAGGAAGATAAACAGGTGCGACCCTCGATCGATCGATTACGAGCGGATTTGACGGATTGCACGGTGTCGCGGCTCCGCAACGAGAGGAATTGTATAGTTCGATGCGAAATGACAGTACAAAATTACTCGGATGTCCAGCTGAGATAATGGTCTTCAAGTCAGGCGAACGTTTGCCGTGTGATTGGTTCAAGTTTCCAGCGACTTGCGGCGCACCAGCGTGCTGACGGGCATTATTTATTACGAGCGTTCAACTTCGATGCCGGCACGAAAAACCGAACCAATCCGAAATCCACCGATTCCGAAGATTGAGCGATCAAAATCGGACTTTCAATTCTCGGGCAAATTTCAAGCCTTATTGACTTGGCTTTTACGATAAGCTCAACAATATCAAACTTGACAATTGGAAGATTTGGAAGATTTGGAAAATTTGGAAGATTTGGAAGATTTGGAAATTTGAGAGATCGAAAGAGGACTTTCAATCCATATCCAACTTTCAAGCCTTTCGTTCATCACAGGAAGCATAGTTTTAGCACTAAGCTTACTAACATCAAATGCTTGACAATCTGAAATTCACCCATTTGGAAGATTGAGCACCCAGACAGAGCAAGTTTGTACTTTCTAAGCAAACCTCAGGTTGATCTAACCTCAAACGTATCCATCAACCTTAAACTTAATCATATTAATATCTGGTATCACAGGAAGCATAATTTTAGCACTAAGCTCACTGACATCAAATGCTTGACAATCTAATATTCATCCATTTGGAAGATTGAGCACCCAGACAGAGCAAGTTTGTTCTTTCTAAGCGAACCTCAGGTTGACCTAACCTCAAACGTACCCATCAGCCTTAAACTCAATCATCCTAATATCTGCTATCACAGGAAGCATAGTTTTAGCACTAAACTCAATAACATCAAATGCTTGACAATCTAAAATTCATCTATTTGGAAGATTGAGCACCCAGTCAGAGCAAGTTTGTTCTTTCTAAGCAAACCTCAGATTGACCTAACCTCAAACGTACCCATAGGCCTTAAACTCAATCATCCTAATATCTGCTATCATAGGAAGCATAGTTTTAGCACTAAGCTCACTGACATCAAATACTTGACAATCTGAAATTCATCTATTTGGAAGATTGAGCACCCATACAGAGCAAGTTTGTTCTTTCTAAGCAAACCTCAGGTTGTCCTAACCTCAAACGTACCCATCAGCCTTAAACTCAATCATCCTAATATCTGCTATCACAGGAAGCATAGATTTACCACTAAGCTCACTAACATCAAATACTTGATAATCTGAAATTCTCCCATTTGGAAGATTGAGCTCCCGGACCAAACTTGCTCTTTCTGGCTTTAAGCTAACCTCAAACTTTAGAACCTCAAACTTTAGAACCTCAAACTATAGAACCTCAAACGTTCCATCAGCCTTAAACTTAATCGCCCTAATATCTGTTATCAATTTTAAGCAAACTTCAACCCTATCTAACCCCCATTTCCGAAACTTGGGTCCGCTTTAACGATGGCCACCTGACGCCACAACTGCCTCGACCAGAAGATGGCAGTTGTCTCGAAGGGTGGATGGCAAGGGTGGAACAAAGGGCAGATGCCCCGCTAACTCGCGATTAGAAACGAATTTCAGGAAAATAATGGGAGCCAAGGAAATTGCTCGTTGACGATCTGTTCGATCGTTATCGCCATCGATCGGTCAAATTTGAATGAAAACATAATGCAAGGATCTCACGTGTCGCAATCCGCGGTCTTGCATGTACGTTCGTTTATGAATATTCATTTGATAAATCGACAATCGGAGAGGATCGTTAGAGGCGGGAACGCGGTGTCTGTAAATTGAATACGCGCTGTCGTATCTGGTGAAACATCCGTGGAAACGATGCGCGGTTCGATTAATTTTGTTTCGAGCTATTTGCATGAGAGACGCTTCGAATCGTGTTTACATACAGCGATTTTATGATTGAAAATTTTCGAGGAATGTTTTTTTCGTGAATGAAAATATGGAATAAAAATATTGTTAAGTTTATTATAATTTTAAGAAAGCTTGAAGAATCGTAGATGGAAGTTTCAACGATCTTTAGAGGACTTGTCGCGCACCAGTCGTCAACATGTGCCAGCAGCTCTATCATTATTACATAAGGGAGCGGTTGCCTGTAATTGGTGAACATAAATACACAGAGCGTGCCAGTTTGTGCACGCGAATTACGCGTCGTGCTCATGCAAATCGCGTCCCTTTATCGGACGATATGGAAATTATAGCGGGAAATTGAAATTTTACGATACCTTCAGAACCTCTCGTCATGCGAATAATTTCGTCAATGAAGGAAAATTGACGCGATATATCGCTTGATCTCCGCACGCTCTTCTCCACGCCTTCTATTTTCCACGCGTTGTTTTACGCGACAATTTCTGCGTTGTATCTTCTACATATTGCCACGCGTTAAATTACCTACGAGACGTATTCTCCACGCGTTGTGTTCTCGTGTTCTATTTTCCACGCGTTATTCTCCACGCATTACGTGTACGCTTGAAATCAAAATTGTAACGAAACTATTCCAATGACTTCACGATTCTGAGAGTGTAGTGTGTTCTTTCAATTATCACTGGTACGATTGACAATATAACAAAATAAATGACCTAACATAGACAGTGTACATCAAGCGTAACATACTACAAGCGTAGTATCGACAGTAACATGTAAGGACAGTAACAAGTAACTACTTTAACAAATAACTACAGTAACAAGTAACGACAGTAACAGTGACAGTATCAAGTGCAAAAAGTAGTGTCTTTAATTAGCAATAAATTATAACTTACCCGAATTGAAATCGCTTCGTCGTGGTCGCGTTCGTCAGCCCGTATTCCTCGTTACCTTCTGACCGGGCGTTGAAGTCTCTGAATATTCACTGAACACTTCACCGTTCGCTCGGCCCGTCGCACCGTTCACAATTGTCTACCATAACCGCACTGATTCTACACAGAACAACCTTCGTTCTTCAAGTTCGTCGATGACCCCGAGTTTTTACCACAATAATTATCGCAAACTGCGTTCCCGAACCTTCACGAAATGTCACCGAAGCAGTATCATTCAGAAGGGTCAACCGACTCCAATAAATTCCTTGAACGATCGGATGACATCGATAACGCCTCGCGGGCGCATCCAATCGAAGGATGTTCAATCACCGTGGATCAGGTGTTCATTAGGAGTGACCGGCTCGTTGGTCACCGTCGCGCGAAACCATCCGGATCGCTGATCCCGGTGATCGCGTGGCTGGACGCGTGTGATGTCCAGAGGGTGGGGGTGGTGGTGGTGAAAGAGGAAGCCGATGTTCGACGGGGATGACGATAAAAATCCTCGACGGAACTGATCACGGTGTTACTGTATCCGTGAACACGCGGCCAGTTGGGTATCCTCGGAACTGCGGGTCATAGGTAGATCCTGACAGGTAACGAGATAGGAGATCGAAAGATGATAATCCTGGACGATCACGGCGTTAAACGGATCCGTGAACCCGGTCGACAGGTGTCCTCGGGTCAAAGGTAGACGGACTCCGACGGATCTGGTCCATGAAGCATAGACACGAGTTATGCGATTTCCACGAGACAGTGTCCAGGAGCTTGAGACGATGACGTTTGTCGCGTATCCTTTTCGGAGGACGAGCAACGTGCACAACCTGGTCCCGCGCTTACGTCCTACGTCTTCGCGTCTACGTTCGCCGTTCTACCTCGTGGAGCGTGCAGCAGGAGGCGTGCTGTCCCGGACTGGACTAGCCTGGGCCCCTGGAGTAGAGAGGGCCGGTCGCGCTTCACCTCCGCTTCACCGACCTCCCTCCACTTGCTCGTTCTCCTCTTTATCTTTCTCTCTTGCTCTCTTTCTCTTGGCCGACTCCGTTCCTTGGCTCGCGTAAGAACATCGAGGCTTTACCTGTCTCTCTGACTCCCCTTCTACCGCGACCTCTCCACCGGACGATATCAGTGGGTCGAAGAGCGACTGAGACGAACGGATAGATCCTTTCGGGTTAGACGAGGAGACTGTCCTAACAGAGAGAGCTAGCGTATCGCGGTGAGAAGGGGGTAACGATCAAAACGGCCCCTTCTCTTCTCACTTTCTTGAAGTCCTTTGGTGGACGCTCGTACCAAGACGCCCCCACACGGTGGTGCGAGGTGTGGAGAGACTGAATCACTTTGGAATCAGACACGCGGCTACCATCCGTGTTCCTCCTTCCTGGTACCGCGGGTCTGATCATGTTTGGAACGCTACGCTTCGGGTACCTTTCGCGAACATGCTTGGACATACGGTATGCTTCTCAACAAGGTTCTATTTCGTACTATTTCAAGCTTTACAGGTGTAAACTTTCCCGATTAACATTATAGCTAACTTCTTCAGGGGTCAGAAGACGTACGATGATGCGTCACCATGTTGAGATGCAGATAGCTCTATTGCGATGAATTCTCTACTTGTTTGGTATAAGACAGTTTCAATAGATGAATGCAAGGGTGGGTTAAAAAGTAGCACATAGTCGAGCTTCTACTTACTATAACATCTGATCTGAGTCAAATTGTATAAAACTTCTGGGTCTCACATTGTGTGAGACTTCTGAGTGAACTTTAGATGTGTCCACAAATGTTCATCATATTTCAGAAGCACCGTTAACTTCATCAGAGGTGGATGGACACATACTCCTTATAAAGAGATTGATACTTCTAATACCAAAATTACTAGCTCTAACAGTGTTAAGCAGTGTCAAATGTTTGGCATGTAGCTGATTGAATAAAATAATTAGATCTGTTCATCAGAGGTGGGTGGACACATACTCCTCATAAAGAGGTTGATACTTCTAACACCAAAAATACTAGCTCTAACAGTGTTAAGCAGTGTCAAATGTTTGGCATGTAGCTGATTGAATAAAATAATTAGATCTGTTCATCAGAGGTGGATGGACACATACTCCTTATAAAGAGGTTGATACTTCTAATACCAAAAATACTAGCTCTAACAGTGTTAAGCAGTGTCAAATGTTTGGCATGTAGCTGATTGAATAAAATAATTAAATCTGTTCATCAGAGGTGGATGGACACATACTCCTAATGAATACCAGGAGTATTAGCTCTAACAATGTTAAGCAGTTTGACATGTACCTCCTGAATAAAATAATTGAGACTTCACTTACTGAGGATACTGGGACTTTCTAAGTGCATGTGTGATGTACATAAAAATTGCAGAAGTGTACTGGAGGTAATCGTGTCCGAAATTCCACAGCGACTTGAAGGTCCACACGGAGTTCACACCGTCACCGTTATGGGCGGAACCGAGCGGAACCACGCTCGATGCACAGAACAAAACTTCCCTCTCTGCTCGGTTAAATTGGACTTTGGGCAAAGTTGTTGCTCCTGCGTCGCTGCTTATAAATCAACGCGCTCACCCATCGAGCTTAACGAAGCGCGTGGGCGTGTGAAACGGATCGAACGGAAGGCCATTGAATTTTTGTCGGAATTTCTCCGGACGCAGAGACGCACAGGATACGAATGGTGGTTGTTCGATCGCGGAAACGCGATATCCTCGCGATAGCCTGACTCTCCCCTATTTTCTAGCTTGCTTTGGAAGTACTAGTCCATTTTTAATAGGTACTTATTTGATAGCTACTTCAATTTCAGTATTTTCAGTATTAATTTACTCGTAAATTATTTCGAAGTTTCTTTTTACTCTGAAAGTTCATATGTGGAATCTGGTCTCTTCAGGAGAATGTTCTTTTAATATTAAACAGAGTATCTACTTATGCAGCTACTTACAGCTACTTATGTATTATCTTTTTTTAATGGGTAATCTTTATGTATGAAACTTGAAGGCTAATAATGTCCAACAAGGAGAATCTCTTCGTTTTCAAAAAGTCGTCTTTGGTTTCTGATATAATAAAAATATACAAACGTTCACGCCCTAATATTCCCCATTAGTGTCTACGCAACAGACAGCCTGTAATTAACAGTTAAACGTATTCGTGGAAACATTGACCCCATTTCGCACCAAACTGGAGGCGCGTTCGTTACGCGTAGAATATTAAAGCTTCTCGAACGGCTATTTAACGATGTACCAGATGAAAAGTCGAGCGCACGCATCCTGTCCGGCTGGTTCAACGGTCGCGCCATAAAAAAAGAGAAAGAAATATATATGTACATTCGTAACACCTCGTACACGGCTCGAATAGTTATGCACCCCTTTGGCAAGGCTGCAACAGTTCTAATAGCCCCGCACTCGGTCTATCCTCGTTGTTTTCATTACACTTGCTGAAACAGCTGTGGCACCTGTTTCTCCCTGGCTGGTGGTTGTAAGGTGCAACGTTCCCTTCGGTGTCCTCCACAATTCCGTCGCGTTTCCACCCATTTTACCCTGCAATATCCGGAATAGATGATTGCACTACGTTAATTCTACTCCTACTACTTCCTTTCCCTTCGTTCTTTTATTTTTTTTTTGTTTGTCTCGGAATTAGAGGAAATTTGCTGGATACTTTCATGGAGAGTTGCAATAGATGGCCTGTAATTTTTGGAGGTTATGGAGGTTATGGATAACTATTAGGTTAGGTTAGGTTTTATGGTTGTGGTTGGTCTTATGGTGGACTGTAAGGTTATATTGGATTTTTAGGTTATGGTGGATTTTAAGGTTATACTGGATTTAAAGGTTATGCTAGATTTTAAGGTTATGTTAGATCTTAACTATTAGGTTAGGTTAGGTTTTATGGTTATGGTGGATTTTAAGGTTATACTGGATTTTAAGGTTATACTGGATATTAAGGTTATGTTAAATTTTAAGGTTATGGTGGATTTTAAGGTTATGCTAGATTTTAAGGTTATACTGGATTTTAAGGTTATGCTGGATTTTTAAGGTTATAATGAATTTTAAGGTTATGCTAAATTTTAAAGTTATGCTACATTATAAGGTTATGCTGGATTTTGAGGTTATGCTGAAGTTTTTGAGGTTATAATGAATTTTAAGGTTATGCTAAATTTTAAGGTTATGCTGCATTATAAGGTTATGATGGATTTTGAGGTTATGCTGAATTTTTTGACATTATGCTGAATAATAAGGTTATGCTAAATTTTAAGGTTATGCTGCATTGTAAGGTTATGCTGGATTTTAAAGTCATCACTACATTTTTTGTCAGACAGGGTAAGTCATCCAACAGTTGACACCAAAACCAACAGCAAAACTAAATCAACAAATCAATGACTTTGAACTACATCAACAGATCAATCAACAAAAAATACATCAATACATCCAAAACAGCGAAACACAAAAATTTGTAATAAAACTGCGTATCACACCAAAAGAATCTAAAACTGACCAACTGATTAAACTAACAGTCGTCACTGACCCCTTATCACCAACCGGTATCTAAGTCCCAAGCAAGAAAGGCCATAGCTACCGGAGTTTCAGAAGTATTCATCGAGTTGATCGTGACGAAAAGGGACGAGACTGGTCCCGCCCATTATAAGACCCAACTCGTTACAAGGCGTCAGGTGCCGGGGACCGTTGACGCGGCCGTTACGTACCATCCCCGTAATAATGTATGCCATTAATAAGAACACCGGCGAAGGAGGAACGTGCGTGTCTTGGAAGGAACCCTTCGTCCCATGGGCCATGTGCTCACCTTCGCGAAGGGTGAAGGGCGTTTAACGGTCGAACGTTCTCGATATCGGCGAACACCAGCTGATCCACATTTCTCCCCATGTTCCACCATGTGTTTCCCGCGTTTTTCTTCCCCTCCGGATGCTCTTGCTATGATGGTCTAGGACGAGTCTTTTGTTGCTGGGCTCCTCGAGGAAGTTGTTAATCGAATGCTGGTATACATTTATGGCGTAGGGAAAATTAATCATTTTGCTGATCTTACTGATTAATTTTTGTGGAATGACTCTACTGAATGACATATGAAAAGGATTAAAATGAGAGAGATGTATAAGGACTTATATGAGGAATATCGCAATAAATGGATATACATATAATTATATGGATCATTATATACGTGTAGCTGAGTGTAATTATGATCGTGAAGATGTTCTTATAGATATTCGTGTAGATGTTCATACAGATGCTCATATAGATATTCATATAGGTGCTCTTACAGATGGCTTATGAATGTGGATGTGGATGTGGATGTGGATGGAGATGTGGATGTGGATGGAGATGTGGATGTGGATGTGGATGTGGATGTGGATGTGGATGGAGATATGGATGTGGATGTGGATGTGGATGTGGATGGAGATGTGTATATCTGGGGTATATCTGGACATTCGAAGATGTAGAAAGAGATAAAGAAAATTCTAAAATTCCAGTTCCCCAATGAACATCCTCAAATACCAGAGTCTCAATAAATCCTAAACTTCAAAGCACCAAATCGTAACACCAAAGTGTCAACACCAATGTATCAAAGCACCTACGAAACTTCGCAACACCAGACCTGAAGACCTTAGAACCCATGAATGTACACACAAGTGTGTACAACATGAATATGTAGAAACTTATAAATTGAGATAGCTGAAAATTAGCGTGTAATACAAGTGAATTAGCACAAAATGGCTGATCATTGAACGACTTAGATCGCTATCTCGGCGGGAAAGCGATTTCCAGGGTGAACGATGTAATCGTAGGTCAGAAGTATCCAGCAGGTGCAAGCTTTCATTCCCGCCGGACGTAGGATAGGTTGATATCTTTCAAAGCTGATATTCAACCCGCTCCCTTTTTTTCTTCCTCTCTCCTTCTCTCTCCCTCCTGAATTTCATTATCGTCTACTGGCGGTAGCCCTTATCCCCGCGGATCTGCGAGCCTGCTTTATTAATTATACCCGTTTCACGGCATAATTTAGTTAGCTGCCGATAATTGGTCGTTGATAGGGGACCAGAGTATATAAATTTACGCCTTGACGACCGTGGCTTAATTGAGACACCGTGTCCGATATCTTTGCTCGATGCTTTTCTCTGATCTGAAGCTTGCCAATTTAAAAAGCGTTCGATATGAAAGAAACAGCGGTTTTGCTTATTCGAGGATTTGCTTTGGATTAAATTGATTAGAGCGCGCTGCTTTCTTCTTGCGGCTTCTTTGCGAAGAGAAAGTAGGAAAAAAACTGTTGCTACTCGGTTGGACAGAAAATTGCTGCCTTTTTTTAAGATTTTAACAAGGTAGTTGACGAGTGAAGTGCATGGTTGGGGTTTTGAAGGGAACTGTGGGATTGGGATGAGTGGACATTGGAAAGTAGGTTGGGGTTGAGGGTTTGGGACTTTAGGAAGTAGAGAAATTCAGGAAGTGGAGACTTTGGGAGGTTGAGATCCTAGGGTAGGACTTTAAGAGGTTAGAGTTTTGGGTATTTGGGATTTTAGAAGTTTTGGACATTGAGAGATTAGAATTTAGAGAATTTGGGATCTTGGGAGTTTTGGATCTTGAAAGATTAGAATTTATGGAATTTGAGATTTTGGGAGTTTGGAGTTGGACGTTAGGACCTTAAGAGGTTAGAGTTTTGGGTATTTGGAATTTTAGAAGTTTTGGACATTGAGAGATTAGAATTTAGAGAATTTGGGATCTTGAGAGATTAGAATTTATGGAATTTGGGATTTTGGGAGTTTGGGAGTTGGAATTTGAGATCTAGAAGATTTGGGCCCTTGAGAGGTTAGGATTTACGAAATTTTGGAACTTGAGACTTTAGGACTTTGAGAGATCAGAATTTGGAGAATTTGGGATCTTGAGAGATTAGAATTTATGGAATTTGGGATTTTGGAAGTTGCTTTGGGAGGAAATCCTAACCTCTCAATGGTCCACATTTCCTAGATCTTAAATCGCAAACTCCCAAACTCCCAAAATCCCAAATTCCATAAATTCTAATCTCTCAAGATCCAAAACTCCTAAGATCGCAAATTCTCCGAATTCTGATCTCTCAAAGTCTTAAAGTCTCAAGTTCCAAAACTTCGTAAATCGCAACCTCTCAAAGGCCCAAATCTCCTAGATCAAGAAGGATACCAAGAGAGTATCCCTATTTCTAAAACTATGATATCACATTGTAGCAAACAGTATATTCAACATTGTGCATCGAAAGTTTGATAATTCGATAGAGTACACGAAGTAGGTGGTTTCACGGTCGTTCGTCCTGTCATCTGTTGGAACATCAAGGATCATGGCGACCATAGCCCCGGGCGCGAAGTTCTCGAGTGTTTGGATGATACAGTGAAGAGGTAGACTGGTTGAGAGGTTGCTGAGAGGCTAACAACGTCTTTACGTTTGATACCTTGGCCAGGATAAATACGTGTTCGCTGAATCATGTGTACCCACTTCAACGTTTCGTGAGAAATGTTCCTTAAACCGATATAGTATACCTGACCGGTATGTACACCTAACCGATATGACGGTATTTTGAAAAAAATTTGGTGCAGTCCGCAATTTGCTGCAGCGTCATTTTGATCCAATAACAAAGATGCTTTAATTATATAATTACTAATTACGATTGAATTTGGCATTGTTGGACCGTAAATGATCGGAACAATTGAATGGAACAGAATGCACCGTAACACCCTTGGATCTACCTTTCATGGTATTCACCAGGGTTTGATTCGGAGACCAAATGTGGCAGGCCGGCCGAGCACGCTCGGTCAGGGTGTGTAATTTCGTGTTATTTTCTCATTACATTCAACGATGAAGATGCGATATTGCCAGAGGCTGCGTAACACGCTGCCGAAAGATGAAGGCGTCGAAACGGTAAGTAGCGTACCGTCGGATGAAGCCATGAAAGGAGACCTCGGATATTCTTGTAGGAGCTTCTTTTATTTTTGGATTTAATCTATCGATTCAATTTCGTGATCTTTGAGGATCTTCAAATGGAATTACTATTATAAGTTTGAAGCGCTGACAGGAAGGATAGCTACTTTCTTCAAGTATTGTTTTAGGTGTCTTTATGTGTTTATGAATATATTAGGAAATAACATGATATGTGTATTGTTAGTTTCTGGTGAATAAACAGTTCTTTGGTAATATTTAATATTTATGTTTTATTTAATTTTTGTTGTTGTAAAGATTTAAGTTTCAAAATTTTGGGTCAGAAACTCATGAAGTCCCAAACTCCCAACATTTCAGACTTGCTAAATTTTAACTTCTCAAGAGACCAAATCTTCTAGATATTAAATTCACAAGTTCTGTAACTTCTAAGATTTCAAAGTTCTTAAATTGTAAACTCTCAAGGTCTTAAACTCTCAAGACCTCAAACTTTCTAAGTTTTGAACCTCTCAAGGGTCCAAATCTCCTAATTCCCAAACTCTCAAGCTTCAAAACTCTTAAAATCCCAAATTCTTCAAATTCTAATCTCTCAAGGTCCCAAACTCCCAAGTTCCAAGACGTCGAAAATCCTAACCACTCAAGGGTCCACATTTCCTAGATCTTAAATCGCAAACTCCCATACTCCTAAAATCCCAAATTCCATAAATTCTAATCTCTCGGGATCCAAAACTCCTAAGATCCCAAATTCTCCAAATTCTGATCTCTCAAAGTCCTAAAGTCTCAAGTTCCAAAATTCCGTAAATCCTAACCTCTCAAGGGCCCAAATCTCCTATATCTCAAATTCCATAAATTCTAATCTCTCAAGATCCAAAACTCCCAAGATCCCAAATTCTCTAAATTCGAATCTCTCAGTGTCCAAAACTTCTAAAATCCCAAATACCCAAAACTCTATCCTCTTAAAGTCCTAACGTCCAACTCCAAATTCCCAAAATCCCAAATTCCTTTTGTATGTGGGAAGCCACATACAAAAAGCAGTGGAGTCAAATTCAAATACAACCATCTCTAGAGATCTTGAGTTAGAACACCATCAGTATACTTAAATCCATCTTAAAATCCATTTAACTTTGTCCAACTCCCTAACCCTTTTCTAGTTGCAACACATTGTCGTTCCAACACACATCGTTCCAAAAACAACGAAGCGTCTCCACCATACCAAAATCCATAGAAAGCAAAGCAATCTTCGGGTTCGCGACCCGTTGGGTGACCGTCGCTGGTTGGGTCCGTGGTGGGGTCATTCTCGTGTCGTGGTCGTGTCGGTAGCCTGAAGGAAGGGGAAAGAGGGCCCGGAGGGGCCAGAGAGCAACGTCGGACACGGCCGCGGGTGATTACGTCGCCTGTCGGCGCGGAACTGTCTCCTCCTACCCGCGGCGCCCACCGTGCTCCCATTGGCCAACCTCCCTGCCAAGGAATACCTACTCTCTCTCTCTCTCTCCTCTCCTCTCCTCTCGTCGCTTCTCCTCTGGGCCCATTCGCCGTCTCGCTTTTTCGAATCGTTCCCCCATTTTTTTACTGGCCCTGCCGTTAGCAGCGGCCTCTCTCGATGCTGCGCTGTCCAGCGTTGGTCGATGGTCTCTGCACGCTTTTTCTGCTTTTCTTTCTGTGAAACCTTGGCTCACTGATCTGGCCCGCTACCATGGCCGCCCTTCGAGGCCTAACGAGAATATCTAAGCATTTTGGAAGGGACCACGTTTCTAATTGAGGTTTTCAAGAGTGAGTTTACAAACCTTTGTAGATGTTGAGACTTGGGGCTCTGCAGACTTTGATGTCTGCGAATGTAGAGATTTGGAGATGTGGACACTTATGAATTTGAAGAAGAGACAATTTAAGAAGTAGTATATTTAGAAATTTAGGGTCTTAAAATTCAGAAAACTTGAGAAACTGAAAATTCGAAATTTCGATGATCAGAACTGAAAGTATAAATACATTTAATAATCCAGAATCTGTGTAACTTCAGAAATCTTGAAACCTGCGGACCTACTTAAACAACCCTAAATAACTTTGTAAGTTCTGATCAAACCCCACATACCTAAACATTCAAACTCTCTTTCAAACCTTAAAAATCCCAAAAATTAAGAAATTGAAGGAAACTCAAAGCATCCTAAATTAAAAAAATGTGGATATCAATATACCTGACAAGAAACGAGTCCTCCTAACTTCCTATAATCCTCCCCAAAAATTGGACCACATGCAAAATCTACAATAAACAATCAAAGCAGTAAATCCTCGCTATCGTACACAGAGTAAACGTTATCACAAGGAATGATAAAAGCATAAACCCTTGAGTAGCGTAACCACATCGGCAGCGATGAAAAGACGATCTTCCGCGATATGTATCTGCTCTCGATCTCCACACAATGGGACTTCATCGATTCGATCTCTCGCCCTGGACATCGAAATCTTCGAATTCTACGGCGATATCGTTGATCTTGCTGAACAAATACATCTCCATCCGGTAATATTGCTTTCTCCTGGTAACATCGTTGATACGGCTCAACAACGATCGTATCGCCGGACAGGTGCGACCAGGTGCAAGTCTTCTCAGAAGCGTGCCGACGACCCGTTCCTTCTAAACTTTATCAGTATTTCCGATACCGTTGAAACGACGGCTCCCGATACGATTGCTATCTAAATTTGTTGATGTACTTCTATCTTCTGCTTGTGGATGTTTATGTAAGTTCAATTTTTATGGGGAAGGTATGTATGTTGTGGTTCTTGAGGGGTTTGGTGGAGTGGTATGAAGACTTATAAAGAGAGGTTGAAGGTCCTCAAAATTTGAAGGTCAAGTAGTCTAAAAATTCTAACATTTTCGAACCTCAAAATTTCTCAAGTCATCAAGTATCTACATTCTGACGATCCTCAAGTACCCTTACAAATTTAAAAATTCGCAAATCTGCAACTCTCAAAATTACCCAAATCCTCAAGTTCTTAAATTCTGACGATCCTCAAGTTCTACCCCTACAAATTTAATAATCCGCAAATCTCCGATTCTCAAAATTACCCAAATCCTCAAGTTCTTAAATTCTGACGATCCTCAAGTACCCCTACAAATTTAAAAATTCGCAAATCTGCAACTCTCAAAATTACCCAAATCCTCAAGTTCTTAAATTCTGACGATCCTCAAGTTCTACCCCTACAAATTTAAAAATCCGGAAATCTCCAACTCTCAAAATTACCCAAATCCTCAAGTTATTAAATTCTGACGATCCTCAAGTTCTGCCCCTACAAATTTAAAAATTCGCAAATCTCCAACTCTCAAAATTACCCAAATCCTCAAGTTCTTAAATTCTGACGATCCTCAAGTTCTACCCCTACAAATTTAAAAATTCGCAAATCTCCAACTCTCAAAATTACCCAAATCCTCAAGTTCTTAAATTCTGACGATCCTCAAGTTCTACCCCTAAAAATTCCAGAATCCCTAAATCTCCACCTCTCAAAATTTCTCAAATCCTTAAGTTTCTAAATTCTGACGATCCTCAAGTTCTACCCCTAAAAATTCCAGAATCCTAAATCTCCACCTCTCAAAATTACCCAAATCCTCGCCTTCCCTACTCTGTACTTCCTCCAGTCCCTATTCCGTACCCCTAAAAATTTCCAAACCCCAAATTTCCTCCTCCAAAAAATTCCCAACCCCCAAACCCAAAATTTCCCAACTCCAAAAATCACCAAAACCCAAAATTTTCCAACTCCCAAAATCCAAATCTAAAAATTGCCCGAAATGAAATGGAAAAAATTGACCAAAATGAAAATCAAAGCAAAAAGAATCTATTCGTCCCTGAGGCTAGACACCGTCAAAGATTGCACGTGAAATTGCGTCCGGTGAGCGTGCTCGCGTGCAGGCGTCGCGGCTGACGCACACGCACGCGTCCCGACGAATTTATCGGGTCGCATCGCGGCCGTTTGCACGCGATTCCGCGGAATGGCGCGGCGCATGCAAAAAGAATTTCACTCCCGTAACGAAGTGAAAATTACGCGCAACCGAGACTGCCACCTTCCTTTTATAAATGATACGCCACCGTTAGAACATCAGCCTACTTTCGTTTCAGGCGGAAGCGCTCGATATCCCGAGAATATATGTAGGCGAATTTTTTTTCTCTTCTTATTTTCTTTTTGCTCCATGACACTTCCTGACGTTCGAAATTTTTTGGCGTTTCGTAACTGCAACTTCTGTCGGAAGAAAATCATAAATAAATAAATACGTTAGCAAAAATTGTAGAGTTTCTTTCTGTACAAAAATGTGGTGCAAAAAAAAAGAAACCGCCAAAGTGAAACTTGAGTTTATCTACAAGTGGCAGGTGTTTTTGGTGCAAATTTCGAATAATTAATTATGAAGTAAATGGTTATAATACAACAAAGAAATAATCTTTTTTTAACGTAAAAGAAAATGGTTGATATATCATGTCCGAGCAAATTGATTTTTTGCGAAAACCGAAGATCAAAGTAACAACGATATCGAATCGATTATATCATCGGTTCGGACATAATTCCGTTTTCACCAATTTCGTCGAGCGTTAAACGTTTTCTCGAGCAAGTAACCGTGACACAACTTGCTCGTCCGACAGACGTTGGTACACGACGGAGGTCCGTTTTACCCGGAGCGATTCATCTCGTGGTGATCCACTCCGAACGACTCTCCCACGGCGAGAACTTAGCGAATTATAGATTCTTTCTAACGGATGATGACCGCGACAAACCGACGAACAATGATGCAAAACCGAACGGCTGTGATTGTACCGAGAAACCGACGTTATTACCGCGTCGAAAGAAAACTACTTAACAATGCTGCACAATTGGCGAAATTTTTTGAATCTGTAATTTGTAGAAGCAAAAAGATAACTTCATTTGCAAGTTGTTTGTGGCAATTGCCGATTTTGATGAAGGATTGATAATTGGTGATTTCGATGTGGTTAATCGATGCAGGTGTATTTTTCATGCAGGTGAAATTTTGGAGTTTGTGCAATTTTGTGGAAGGAAAGCTTGAGAACCTCCAGAATTTGGGAAGTGGAGGACATAATTTAGAAGTCGTAATTTTTTAATTTTTCAAGAAACTTGAAAATCTGGAAAAAGTAGTGAAGGGTTTGAGTGACTCTGAAACATACATGAACAAATTTGTGAATTTTTGAATTTCTTCTAACGGGATTTCAACACTAAAATTAACACTAATTTTAACATCAACCTGCAAAACTTGTCAAGTTGTAAAAATTTGTTAGAACTTTCAGAACGTTTAAAGCTAAAAATTTGAGGACCTACAAGCAAATCCTCTACACAATCATACACCCAGCTACAAACGTATCTCCCGCATCCCTAAACCTAAACTATGCATAAAATCCAGACATGACGATAGCAATGATTCGCAGGTGAGCAGTTAGAATATGGTTTCCAGTGGCAGGTAGCGTCAGGTAAACGATAAATGCTGAAACGAGGGTGTCGGAGCGATGAAACCGGTCGCACCTGTCTCACGCCGCGGTTCGTTCGCTTCAACGGCATAGTCTGTTTAGTTCCGTGGGCATAAGCGCGAGCGCCGGGGGTTGTGATCGCTGGACCATGAAGAACAACCAACTCTCCTCGTACTTCTAGGTAAACGTCGTCGGTCTCTTCTGATTCTACCCTGCGGAGAACGATCGATCGCGTGGATTTCATCCTTCTTCTTCTACCCGACTGAACAATGGAATCTTCTGCAAGAAGCTGCATATTCCGAAGGATTTTCAAAAACTAATTGCTTCCGTTTTTCTTCCTTAAATTTCTTAGTCTCGTCAGTGTCGATGTTCCTTTGAAAAAGTGTCTGTCTATTGAGGAAAACAGAAGTATATGTTGAGTGTCCACATGTGAGCGTCCACATAACATGTCCACATCTTATGACAACGCACAGTGTTATGATAACATGATCATGATTGACTTTTGTCATGATTGAAGACCTGAGAAAGGTGAATACCTGATGAATATTAAAATGTGAATTTGGAGAAATTTGAATAAATGGGTTGAGATAATTTGCAGGTCCACATCTTGTGACAACGTACAGTCATCGTAGATCATGATTGGTGTTTTCATGATTGAAGACATGAAGTGATCTGATGAATGTTAAAATGTGAATTTGGAGAAATTTGAATAAATGGGCTGAGACAATTCGCAGGACCACAGAAGTATGAGAAACCTTGGCAGATAACCTCGGAGCGATTACTCATTAAGGTCTCTATTTCAGCGTGAAATTGTCTTAAAATCCCACGGTATGGTTGTCTGTTCATCCAGAAAACAATTTTAAGTTGGGCAACAATTAAAGGATCCTCTCCCGAACGAGATATAGACCTCTCCATTTAATTTCCAAAGTGTTCAATTCCATTACCGTTACTTTTATTCGTCCGTAAATGTCTTTGCGCATTAAACCGAAGTATTATATTTTCATTTTGAAGAAGGATACATTTCACGCACATTCACCGAAAAATACACGAAAAATTGAGCGGAAACGTAAGCCGTGAAGCGTAACACCGAGCAATCTTTTACGTGGACCACTTGTTGCGACGATAAGAAAGAACCATGAAGTTCAGGAAGGGAGGCACAGAGAGCCCGCGCGTTTCTGCCAGCGGACCGTTCAATCACGCTGGCCAATCACTGTTGTCACGGCCGAAAACGCGATTCCTTTGATCGTCGCTTTAATTATCCGCCACCGATTCACTACACCGTTTTTTAGCCGGCCTCTCTTGACGGGGAAAACAGAAGCGAAACCATCGTCTACACCGCGATCGATTACCGGCTTGAAACACCTGTTAAACCGACCACGATCTCCTCGCTGTCATTAATACGATCTACAAAGATTCGCCACCGTTACGATCCAAAGAAACAGTTTACAAAATCGTATTTTTCTCGACGACCAAATTACGACAACCTCGAACTTCCTAGCTTTCGATTGTCATCGTTTGACAACTCATTTCTTTCGTTTCCATTTTGAAGATTTTTAGCGTTTATCACAAAATTTATTTCAAAACGAAGTCCACCAAGTACCAAGTCCATGTAATAATTTTTTGAACTAAAAAGTTAAGAAACTAAAATGACTTGGAACGTCACTGGTGTCATCAGTATTGACGAATTTCGAATGAATGACAGCGAAATATCGAACGTATCTCCATTTTGAAGATTTCTAGCGTTTATCGCAAAATTTATTTCAAAACGAAGACCACCAAGTGCCAAGTCCATGTAATATTTTTTTGAACTTAAAAATTATGAAACCAAGATGACTTGGAACGTCACTGGTGTCATCAGTATTGACGAATTTTAAATGAATGACAGCGAAATAAATCCCAGTCAGATTTGTGGCGAGGTAAATGACCCATGACGGTATCGAAGTTAACCGGATCGTTCTCAGCATCACGCTGAGAGTTTTTCATTTCCCCGAAGATCACGTATCACCGCAACAAGAAGGCGCGTTCATTCAACGCGTTTCTTCTCTTATGAATGAGCTCGGCGATCTGTCATTAGCATAGTCACGATCCACGGCGACATCCCGCGTCCTCTCGTACCGTTATACCCGTTGCCTTGCCACCGGCTAAATCGTTTCCCGATGTAAATTGCCCGGCTGTAAATTGCATAATCATCTTTAACGGGTCGCCTATTCGATCGCATGAAAACGTACACCTTCTGCGTAACCGGCAAAAACGATTCCTCGTGAAAATTACTTGAAAACCGATTCCTCTGCTAACTTGATTTATGGCGTGTTATGCATAGCGAAAGAAAATGTTCTTACTTTTCATAGTCTTTTAGAGTTAATCGATCAAGATTCTTTAGATGAACCTTCAACCTTACCTAACCTAACCTTCATTGAACGTGTCTGAAAGAACTTTCAGAATAATTTATTGATACACAGTGATGTATCTTTTATTCTAGGATATTTATACTAACAATGTAAATTCACTAATTATATAACATAGTATACGGTTATTATTAACATAGTACACCAGTGACATAGACTTGACCTAACCTAACCTTCATTGGTCTAAGAGAATTTTCAGAATAATTTATTGATACACAGTGATGTATCTTTTATTAGAGGATATTTATACTAACAATGTAGATTCACTAATTATATAACATAGTATACGGTTATTATTAACATAGTACACCAGTGACATAGACTTGACCTAACCTAACCTTCATGGGTCTAAGAGAACTTTCAGAATAATGTGTTGATACACAGTGATGTATCTTTTATTCTAGGATATTTATACTAGCAAAGTAGACTCACTAATAATATAACGTAATATAACAGTTATTAATGACATAGTGCACGAGTGACATAGAATCATTAATAATATAATGTACCAGTAACACAAAAATTGTTTACTAGTAACATAATATGCTAACATAGACTCTAAAAGCACACAACGCCACCAGAAATTTTAATTCAGTGACAGTGACTCACAGAGTAGTTCCGTAATTCCCTGCGTTCGGGGCTCGACGCCAAGAAACTCGACGCCTGTGTAGATGTGCCCCTAATCCCTGTAGGATAATCCTCAGAATGGCAAAGTCTCCTCAGAGTGAATCCTCCTCAGAGTGAATCTTCCTCGGAGTGAATCTTTCTTAGAGTGAATTCTCCTCAGAGTGAATCTTTCTCAGATTGAATCCTCCTTAGATTGAATCTTTCTTAGAGTGAATCCTCCTCAGAGTGAATCCTCCTCAGATTGAATCCTCCTCAGAGTGAATCCTCCTCAGAGTGAATCTTTCTTAGAGTAAATCCTCCTCAGAGTGAATCTTTGTTAGAGTGAATCCTCCTCAGAGTGAATCTTTCTTAGAGTGAATCCTCCTCAGAGTGAATCCTCCTCAGAATGAATCTTTCTTAGAGTGAATCCTCCTCAGAGTGAATCTTTCTTAGAGTGAATCCTCCTCAGATTGAATCCTCCTCAGACTGAATCCTCCTCAGACTGAATCCTCCTGAGAGTGAATCCTCCTGAGAGTAAATCCTCCTCAGATTGAATCCTCCTCAGATTGAATCCTCCTCAGATTGAATCCTCCTCAGATTGAATCCTCCTCAGATTGAATCCTCCTCAGACTGAATCCTCCTGAGAGTGAATCCTTCTCAGATTGAATCCTCTTCAGAATGAATCCTCCTCAGAGTGAATCCTCCTCGGAGTAAATCCTCCTCAGAATGCATCCACCTCAGAGAAGCCTTCCCTCACAAACCTTCTCCAACAAAAAAGAAAAAATAGTAACAGCGGCTGATCGAATCACGAAGAGACCAAAAATGATTTCAGGTGTGATTTCGACTATGAACAACCCTCTATAATATCGATATTAGCATTCTCGCAGGTGTATTATTTACACGTATAGAACAGACAGGCCTGCGGTTGTCGGCTGCAACAACGATAATCGCCAACGGGTCTCGGGTTAGATTAAATTGGGACAGGTAGCAGGAGAGATGAAGCGAAGAGTATCGAAGTCACGTGCGGCCTCCGCGCGACCGGAAACATGGTATAAAAGATTCTGAGATCCTAAAGGGCCCCTCTTTTTCGTGACTTCGTCTGAGCCGATTATGGATCTTCGAGGGGAAACAAGATTTGTGTCATCTTCCGATCGTTTACCGTTTTGTCCTGCTAAACGAGGTGCCATTCATAATATTCAATGAAGGATCACACTATCTGTGTGAAAATTTTGCATCGAGAAAATGTAATCTGTGTTTCAGGTTATAATTGTTAATATAGTCCAAGTATAATTTCTTAGATAATTATAATTTTTAAATAGTAGTAACGACAGATATTGGAACTTTGGGGTTGACAGTTTCAAATTTGGCGCCAAACGGTGTTAGGTTATGTCACTACAGAAGATGTTTCTAAAGCGTGCTTTTTTTATCAAGCACCCTCTTTATTTCTCATACTAGTTGTATTTAATAATGGGAATTATAACCGTAAAAAATAAATATAATTAGTGTAAGTTTTATAATTCGATCTCCAATAGTTCGGACAATTGTGAACGCTTCGAAATTAATCAAAAAATGATACAATCTCAGTTCATCGTATGCAACGTTGGATTTTTCCTAAGATTCACTGGTATGCGTCCAGTATCCTATGATCGGTTTTGTCGATCGCGGAGATCGTCGCGTCGAGCGGAATGCACGCAAGAAAGTGGCGAGATGAAAGGCGAGGACGCCCGATTCCGATGGCCACAGGAAGAAGCCTGGCCGCGGGATTACGTGGACGTTGAAAACGAGGGAGATAGAAAAAAAATTAACCGAATTCCAAAGAAATCGTCGAGAAAGCTTCTTACGGAAGTTCTGAGGTCGATGTCGTGTCGTAAGCAAATACCGAGGACGGAACTGAAAAAAAGCCTGCAAGCTTTTTCCTGCGCCACTTCCTGTCCGTTCTCGCTCGACTACGTGACAACACGACGCTTCACGTTTCTGTAATTGATTCACTACGGAAACGGGATTTTACGAGCGTACAATCGGCCTCGCTGATTACCGACAACTGTGCGCCGTGAGACGCGGTCAGATATCGGACGGGCAGATATTGGACTCTTTTCCTTTTTTCAAGTTTACTCTTTGCACTTTTTTTCCTATCAACTCTGTAGAAAGTAAAGAGTACGAAGTAAATTAGGAAAGAGGTTCTCAATCAAATTGCGACATGTGTGCAACAAATACATTTATTATTGTATTTATTATTGCATTTATTATTGCATTTATTGCTGCATTTATTGTTGCATTTATTATTGCATTTATTATTGCATTTATAATTGCATTTATTACTGTATTTATTATTGCATTTATTATTGTATTTATTATTGCATTTATTGTTGCATTTATTATTGCATTTATTATTGCATATATTATTGCATTTATTATTGCATTTATTATTGCATTTATTATTGCATTTATTATTGCATTTATAATTGCATTTATTGTTGCATTTATTGTTGCATTTATTATTGCATTTATAATTGCATTTATAATTGCATTTATTGTTGCATTTATTGTTGCATTTATTGTTGCATTTATTGTTGCATTTATTATTGCATTTATAATTGCATTTATTGTTGCATTTATTATTGCATTTTTTATTGCATTTATTGTTGCATTTATTATTGCATTTATTATTGCATTTATTATTGCATTTATTGTTGCATTTATTATTGCATTTATTATTGCACATATTATTGCATTTATTATTGCACATATTATTGCATTTATTATTGCATTTATTATTTTTTGTGCAAATAGAACACACACGTATTATACATACACGTATTCTATCTATATAAGACCCAACAAGAGTATAATAACACACTCAACATACTAAAGGGTTCAAAATGTAAGAACACGAACATACACATGATTAAAATTTGCAAACCAGCAATGTTTATTCCAAACATGTTCGTAAAAGAAAATAGCAAAGAGATGGAAAAAAGTGTACCTATATTCGTATTGACTTCCTTGTCGTTGTAATAAAAGAAACCGCAACGATCGACGAGAAAAAAGAGGCGGAAAATTGAACGGGGAAAAAATAGAATCGTGAAACCAGTCGGTACGAGGACGCGAATACATCAATTTATGTCAGGGCTAATAACACGGAATCGGACTAGATAAGACCAGAAGCCGTATCGAAAAGCTCTTATTTAATCCGCCCAGTCGGCCCGCTTACCAGGTAATTCAGGGGCGAATTATGGGCGGGTATACGAAGATTAATCATTGACAGCCATTGGCGTAACTAGCATTTTTCTTTTAGGTGACATGATTATATTTTACTAATCTCCTGTTGGATCAAATGTGGACAAATATTTGAAACTTTGCAAACTTGTGAGGTTAGAGATTTGAGGGGTTAAGGATTCGGAAATTGGAGGATTTTGTAGATTTCTGTATTTGACAATTTGTGAGATGGAGGAGTTGAGATGAGAGAAAATTTGTGGATGAAGATGTCTTCATAAACGTCTCAAATAAAATATGAACAAATACTTGAAAATTGACAAACTAAGATTAAATACTTGGAGAGTAAATCTAAAAATTTGAAGATTTCTGTATCTAAAAATTCCTTACATGAAATATTTGAAATAACTGAAAATTTATGAACTAAAATTGATGAATTCATAAAGTCTCACAAGCAACCCCTAAAAATATATAAACTTATGAATCTATGAATCTAAGTACTTACAACTGAGATTTGTTCTGAAAATTCCTAAAATTATCCCAAAAAAAAAAAATGAATATTAATGACAAAATTTGACAAGTACTAAAGTGTCCCGTTAACTACGCCAATGCTGACAGCAACGCGCTATTATGTACACGCGACACGAATACACACTTCCCTGGACCTATACGAGATTTACAGAGAGAAGACTGCAAGATACTAGACACGGGTGTGTACAATCGTGTAACGACACCGCAATTTCGAGCCTGGTGTGCTCCACGCAACTTACGCAGCTCATACATTGATCGACCTGATTCTATGATTTGTCACGCCTCTTATTCCACACCTAGCTTTCACTGCTATAGATCAGAGAGGGCGGACGTCGACTTATTACGTCGATTTTTTGAATCGCCGGAGACAAAACTTGAGGGTGGTTTCTTCGCTCGATGCACTTCTTCTTTATTTTTTAAAAATTGTTGATTAAATTCAGTTCATAATACTTGTGTGAACACAAGGAACATATGACAAGGACAGGGACTATGTATAATTAGGAGAATTGACGTGATAACATTTTTATTAATTTCTCAATATTTCTTGGGTCATTTGTCAAAAACATTGAAGAGGTTAGGTAATAATGATACACCAGCTGATATTAGTAAAAGTATTCTTTTCGCTCGATGCACTTCTTTATTTTTTTAAAATTGTTGATTAAATTCAGTTCATAATACTTGTGTGAACACAAGGAACATATGACAAGGACAGGGACCATGTATAAATTAGGAGAATTGACGTGATAACATTTTTATTAATTTCTCAATATTTCTTGGGTCATTTGTCGAAAACATTGAAGAGGTTATTTAATGATGATACACCAACTGATATTAAAAAGTATTCTTTATATTCTTTGCACATGAAATGTATATTAAACTGTGTATTGTATATTTTTGGATCATTTATCAGAAACATTAAAGAGGTTAGTTAATGATGATACACCAGCTGATATTAGTAAAAGTATTCTTTATATTCTTTGTACATGAAATGTATATTAAACTGTGTATTGTATATTTTTGGATCATTTATCAGAAACATTGAAGAGGTTAGTTAATGATGATACACCAGCTGATATTAGTAAAAGTATTCTTTGTATTCTTTGCACATGAAATGTATATTAAACTGTGTATTGTATACTTTTGGATCATTTATCAGAAACATTGAAGAGGTTAGTTAATGATGATACACCAGCTGATATTAAAAAGTATTCTTTATATTCTTTACACATGAAATGTATATTAAACTGTATATTGTATATTTTTGGATCATTTATCAGAAACATTGAAGAGGTTAGTTAATGATGATACACCATCTAACACCAGTAAAAGTATACTTTGTATTTTTTCTACATAAAATGTTCATTGAACTGTATACTTGCAGCATTTTGCAACATTGTTATCAACGAAGACAAATATTTTATCAAACATATCATATGTTATTTCATTTCGTCATGCGTTATTTCACCCGTCCGCCATCTTAGAGGAATCACGGTAATCAAGTTATCGGTTACCGATAATCCAACCGCGAAATCGGTACGTATCTCAAAGGGAAAAAGACATTCGTAAAGTCATCGAGATAATCTGGTGAACCACGAGAGGAAGAAAGAACGAGCTGGACAAAGAACAGGGCTCGTGAAACCATTGAACCAACGGTCGACCATAACCGCTATATTAATTCGAATTCAAACGCGGGAACGCCCCGCGTGTCCTGGCAATTTGTGTTCAGACTCGTCGATCGGTATCGCCGTACATTTTTAACAATAGGTATTAATATCGATCAGTCGTAAAGACAGCTCGCGACCGTGTTCCGCCGCGCTTGATAAACCAGCTGAATTATCGCTTTTACGATACCTTAACGCTTGTCGCCGCTACTTTACTGCCGCCGCACAGTGTATCGTTTGGCTATTCTAACGAGACAAAAATCAATTCTGCAACTTACACAGATATGTTCACTGACGTTATGTATCGATAGTAGAATATTCATTTTATAGGAAAATATCAGTGTTAATGTAAAAAATAATATGTAATGATCTGTTAATAATATCTGAAGATGTAGTTTGACGCAACTGCTTTTACGAGCACTTTTTCCGTGCTTGCCTTTTCGTTACAACCGAATCGAATTCGTTGCAAACGCTTTTCAATAATCATCAAAATCGGTTGGGTACTAATAATTAGAACTGATATACTGATAGCTGGGACCAGAGTGCTATTGTAAAATGAAAATAAATATATAATTATTATTAGGGGTACCTAAAAGTAATCAAAATTTTGTTAGCTGGCGAAAAATATTTATTTATTAAAGAAATCTTAAATCAACAAAATAATTTTCATCACTTTCTAACGCTTTTTGCCAGCATAAAGGCAATTGTTCCCTTCCTAAAAAAGTCCTTCCCCTAATATATAGAATTCCATCAATTAAGCAAAATGTAAAATTTGTCCTGCGAATCCCTTATAAAAATGAAAAGTCAACTGAACATTTCTGAGAAATGCAGGATCGATTGAATTAACCAATCGTGTATCGAATAAGATTCATATGCAAAGTAAAAGAGTTTGAATAAATTGGATTGGGTGATTGCACAATGCCCGCTATCAATAGCAGGAATTTTTACTCCGATAGCGTGAAATGTGTCGCGACTTCGAAATGTGACATTCATAGCAACACCCTTATCACTGTTCTTTGTATCATAAATTAAGAGAAAGTATTTCGCAGCCTCCTGCCGGCCCGCTGCAACGAGAGTAAACGCGAATCAGAGCTGAACTATCGGGTGGTATCGATGCTGAGCTTCGACTTGACACAGATTTGCTTATTGTGGGACGAGGTTCGTGTCACTTGGAGTTCGTGCACGTTCAGGAATCGCTGAAAAAATCTTGTCGAAGCAAAGGGAGAAGGAGAGAAGGTTTTTGAGAGGAAAAATACAGAGAAAGGTAATAGTTGTACCAACACAAGCTTGTTGTGTAAAATTTGTATTTTAAATTGGAGAATTATTGTGAAAATGAGAGATGAATTTTTAAAGGGAAACTAGATGTAAAAGTGTTAAAGAGTAATTTTAAAATGTATTCTTAAAATTCTTAATCAAAATTGATTTGGTTATAAATGGGTAATTGTATTCATTGTATTAACGTAATTATTTTTTCAATAGAATGTTCAGATATGACAGATAAGTAGGTAAGTAGTACAATGTAGAAATTTAATAATAGAATCTAAGAAAGACACGATTCAAGCAGCGAAATCAATTTCTAGACATGAGAATGATCTTGCAACTAATCGTATCTTTCTCATATTTTTCTCACATATTTTGGTATCATCAAGACACATCAGCTATTTTAATATTTCATGTTATTCTATTTGAAAGATTAGACCACCAGTGACGCATGAAATGCAGGTTTTAATAATATTGCGAGGTGTTATTAAGGAGAAGACAAGAATTTGAAGCATTCAAGAACATAACCTAACTTTGCACCATGACATTCTGCAGATGCGACGACAAACCACTGTTGAGGCATAAAATACACGTGATTGTAATGATATTGCAAGGTTAAAGTGTAATAATATTGCAAGGTTAAATTGTAATAATATTGCAAGGTTAAATTGTAATAATATTATTTAAGATGAAGAAAAGAACTAAAAGCGTCGAACATAACCTCCCTTCCTTGCACCATGACATCCTGCAGATACCACAAACTATTAATTTCTCAAATTTTAAACCGAATGAAGTAACTAAAAATGTCGTATCAGTTTGCTAATAATTTTTAACCAGAGACTTAACCTTAGATCCAAACTGAAAATATGAACTTTCCATAAAATATGAAAGCAGTTCACCATAATTGCGACTGCGTCACAACCGCCATTTTAGTAACGCGAATAACCAAAAAGATGAAAGAAACAGAAGAAAAAGATTCGTATCATCTTTATCGAAGGTGTCCATAACAAATGACAAAGTTACGTAAATTTGCTTAATACGATAGCTGCACCTTCCGTGGCCATTCTTCATCTCCCGCAGAAGTCCAGTCAAACCAGTGTAACACGAAGAACGAAGGCAAAAAGCACGGCCATTGTTAGTAGTTCCTGTTACCGGGTACCAGCACAATACCAACTGCACGCTTCCTTTGCAACCGTGAAAAATAATCCGGCTTTGTCTATGATGTGCGCCACAATGCGCCACTCGTGCAAGCTATCGCGTGGTCCCGGTTCAAATGTGCTTTCAGGGTAAACTCGCGTTCCTGTGGATCTCCATCAACACGTTCGTGAATTGTACATACTTATCTTTTACCTTACATGTACTCTACGTGTTCACTTTTTCACATACACTACGTATACACTTTTTTCACATACGCTATTATTATCGAGTTATTATTTAGAGAACTCTTGTCATATCTTCACGTTCATATGTAGAAGGTATGTGAAGGTATATGGAAGATGAAGTAGAGGACTCTTGTCACATCTTCACCTTCATATGTAGAAGGTATGTGAAGGTATATGAAAGATGAAGTAGAGGACTCTTGTCACATCTTCATCTTCATATGTAGAAGGTATATGAAGGTATATGAAAGATGAAGTAGAGGACTCTTGTCACATCTTCACCTTCATATGTAGAAGGTATGTGAAGGTATATGGAAGATGAAGTAGAGGACTCTTGTCACATCTTCACCTTCATATGTAGAAGGTATATGAAAGTATATGAAAGATCAAGTAAAGTTCTCTTATCACATCTTCACCTTCATATGTAGAAGGTATATGAAGGAATATGAAAGATCAAGTAAAGTTCTCTTATCACATCTTCACCTTCATATGTAGAAGGTATATGAAGGAATATGAAAGATCAAGTAAAAAACTCTTATCACATCTTCACCTTCATATGTAGAAGGTATATGAAGGAACATGAAAGATGAAGTAGAGGACTCTTGTCACATCTTCACCTTCATATGTAGAAGGTATATGAAGATATATGGAAGATGAAGTAGAGGACTCTTGTCACATCTTCACCTTCATATGTAGAAGGTATATGAAGGAATATGAAAGATGAAGTAAAGAACTCTTGTCACATCTTCACCTTCATATGTAGAAGGTATGTGAAGGTATATGGAAGATGAAGTAGAGAACTCTTCTCACATCTTCACCTTCATATGTAGAAAGTATATGAAGGAATATGAAAGATGAAGTAAAGAACTCTTGTCACATCTTCACCTTCATATGTAGAAGGTATATGAAGGTATATGAAAGATGAAGTAAAGAACTCTTGTCACATCTTCACCTTCATATGTAGAAAGTATATGAAGGTATATGAAAGATCAAGTAGAGAACTCTTGTCACATCTTCACCTTCATATGTAGAAGTTATATGAAGGAATATGAAAGATCAAGTAAAGTTCTCTTATCACATCTTCACCTTCATATGTAGAAGGTATATGAAGGAATATGAAAGATCAAGTAAAGTTCTCTTATCACATCTTCACCTTCATATGTAGAAGGTGTATGAAGGTATATGAAAGATCAAGTAAAGTTCTCTTATCACATCTTCACATTCATATGTAGAAGGTATATGAAGGAATATGAAAGATCAAGTAAAAAACTCTTATCACATCTTCACCTTCATATTTAATTTTCAGGAGATGTATAAACATTGGTGTTGAAAGAAATCTTTAAAAATAAACATATCCTCTTCTTCGAGGGTGCGTCACCTTACACAACGAAAGTCTACAACATTTGTAATTTTCTCAAAGTGCATCCATTTAGAAATAAACATTAAAGTATAGAATAAATATAAAAGTGTTCGTATATAAACAGTAAAGTAATCTGAACGTCGACATAGAAGAAGTGTCGAAGTAAAAAAAAGAGATGCAGTCCACCGTTAGTTAGCGGTTGGTAATTACAGGAGGAACATTTCGACACGTAATTCGATTTCGCAAATGAGCCGTCCACCGCTTAATATTCATAATTCGCACACGTTGGATAACCGGTTATACAATATATATTGCCCAACAATATAGCCATATAGAGAAAGAGAGAATTCAGAAGTGAAAGGTAGACATTAGAAGGAGAGTCGAGCCGTGGGCCTACCAGAAACGAGGGGATTTTGCTGAGTTAATTCGAACTAGCGGGACAGGAAGACGAAATTCGGCATGGGTTTCGACGGTTCTGCTTAATGAACACAAAAAATCCAAGACCCCCCTAGCTAAAAAGAACAAACCGTGAAATTCATAAAATCACTTTGCTGCTCGCCTACACCGCTGTGGTGTACATTGCGACATGGTCAATTCGAAGGGTAGTTTTAAACTCACTTGTTAATATTTGTTAGATATATCTTCGTTGGTTGATAATTCCTGCAGTGTTCATAATCTAACAATGTGTAAATGAGTATCGTGTGCTTAGGGAAAGTTGTAGAGGTTATGTTCATTTTAGTTCACCATGTTTTTTGTGGATGACTATGCAAGATTTTGTGTATGCTATTTTTGGGATAAGATTGCAGTGGTTTAAAATGAAGCAACAGGAATTGATATGGGTGTAATTAGAGTGCAAATTGAAATACGACAGAATGCATGGAAATTGCGATACCTTGAATTCGAATGTATTGAAGTTGCGATACGTTGAATTTGAATACATTGGAATTGCAGTGCGTTGAATTCGAATACATTGGAATTGCAGTGCGCTGAATTCGAATGCATAGAAATTGCAATATACTGAATTTGAATGCGTGGCAATTGCAGTAATCTGATTTTGAATGCATAGAGATGACGTTAATAAGACTGCATAAAAATTGCAATACATGAGAGTTCAATATGTGGGAATTGCAACACACTGAATAAGAATGCATTGAAGTTGCAGTGCATCGAATTCAAGTGCATAGAAGTTGCAGTAACTTGAATTAAACTGCATAGAAATTGCAATACGTCAGAGTAGAATACATGGGAATTGCAACACACTGAATTCGAATGTATTAGAGTTGCAGTGCATCGAATTCAAATGCATAGAACTTGCAGTGACCTGAATTAGATTGCATAGAAGTTTTAATACATCAGACTTGAATACATGGTAATTGCAACGCCTTGAATTCGAATGCATAGAAATTGCAAACGCACCAAAGTGCAACACATAGAAGTTGCAATGCGTCGAACTTGAATACATAGGAATTACAATGCGTCGAATTCGAATGCATAGGAATTGCAATGCACCGAATTCGAATGCATAGGAATTGCAATGCACCGAATTCTAATGCATAGGAATTCCAAATGCACCGAATTCGAATGCATAGGAATTCCAAATGCACCGAATTTGAATGCATAGGAATTGCAATGCACCGAATTCGAATGCATAGGAATTACAAATGCACCGAATTCTAACGCATAGAAATTCCAAATGCACTGAATTCTAATGCATAGGAATTGCAATGCACCGAATTCGAATGCATAGGAATTCCAAATGCACCGAATTCGAATGCATAGGAATTCCAAATGCACCGAATTCGAATGCATAGGAATTGCAATGCACCGAATTCGAATGCATAGGAATTACAAATGCACCGAATTCGAATGCATAGGAATTGCAATGCACTGAATTTGAATGCATAGGAATTCCAAATACACCGAATTCGAATGCATAGGAATTCCAAATGCACCGAATTCTAACGCATAGAAATCCCAAATGCACCGAATTCTAACGCATAGAAATCCCAAATGCACCGAATTCTAACGCACAGAAATTCCAAATGCACCGAATTCTAACGCATAGGAATTCCAAATGCACCGAATTCTAATGCACAGAAATTCCAAGTGCACCGAATTCTATTGCATACAAATTCCAAATGCACCTAATTCTAACGCATACAAATTCCAAATGCACCGAACTCTAATGCATACAAATTCCAAATGCACCGAATTCTAACGCATAGAAATTCCAAATACACAGAAACCACAATGCGTAAAATTGCAACACAGAACTTCAATGCACACAAGTTGCAGTGCGTAAAATTGCAGCGCAGAACTTGAATGCAGCTACAATGCATAAAACTCGAGTGCATAGCAATCGCCGCACTAAATTCGCCCGTAGATTGCAGCGCGTCAAATGCATAAAAATTGCAACGTGTCAAATTCAATTGCACAGAATAATGAAGTAACCAGTTAAAACGCCACGAATTTCATTATAAAGCAATTACAACTCTCAGAAGCTAAATGCATAACAATCACGAAACGTCGAATTCACTTACAATGAAAATAGTAGCTTTCCAACATTTGCAACAGTTTTCGAAACCGATTAGACTACGTTGCATCTAAATGCGCATTACATGGTGCACATCACGAGACGATTTCGTAAAGAAAAGCTAGTTATCGCAATCGCCTTTCACATTTCATAGTTAACACTTCAATTAATCGGAAAGCCTTTGATGTTCTTTTTCAGGTATTAATGCAGTTACACGAGTGAAAACGTTCGATAATTTGTATATCGATTTCTAAGCTACTTTGTCGGAGGGTCAAATTAGACGAGATCATGATACAGAAAATGATTTTCGAGAGGCAGGTGTAGGAAACCGTAGAATTAAGTCCGCAGATCAATTTGTCGCCTGATTTCTCTTTGCAGAGCTGAGTCACCGGCCTTTTTGCTCGCTTCACGGTGAATCGAAAGCAGGTGGGATTTCTTAGATGTAGAAATCTTTGTGCTGTCGCAAAACCGAACGATCAATCGAACGGATTCTCGTTTGATAGTTGTTCACAGGGAATTCGAGACATTTGCTCGATATTGCACTTCATAATAAGTATAAGAATTACGTCTTGTTATATTATATTGTATTTCAATGCATAAGTTCAATGTGGTCAATAAAAATGCATTAGAATTGCAATACATTGAGTCTGACTCCATAAGAATGTTAGTGTCAAAGTATTTCAACTTAACTTTCCTGATTTTCAATGTTCAAACTAAACTTGTTGATCTTTGGTATTCAACTTAACCTTCCTGATCTTTGGTGTTCAATTTAACCTTCCTGTTTGATGTTCATCTAACCTTCCTGATCTTTGGTATTCAACTAACTTGCCTGATCTTCAATATTCGACTTAACCTTCCTGATCTTCAATATTCAACTTCAGTATTCACCTTCCTGATCCTCGACGATTAGTTCTCACGTCCCCAAATCCCTAAATTCCCCAACTTCCAAATCTTGAGACTCCAACTCCCCAAATTCCTAAATTTCCTAGTTCTCACATCCCCAAATCCCTAAATTCCCTAATTCCTAAATTTTCAGATTCGAAATTCCCAAATTCCCAAATCTCCAACTCCACAAGTCCAAATACCCAACTTCCAACTTTCCAAATCCCCAGACCCCAAAATCCCCGAATTCCAAGATAGAATCCCAAAGTCACCAGACACGCAATCAACCGCCATCCACATCAAGAAACAAACTTCGCTCAAAGTCTCACCTCGATGTTCAAAACTCGAACGGTAAGATCGTGTGTCCGCCGACAAATTCATCGACGAAACATCGATCTCTCGTACGATCGATCACGATCTTATCATACCCGTTGCAAGTCGACGTTCTTACGATACTATGGCCAGGCAAAGCAGGATCGGCGAGGACACAATGAGGAGAGAACGACACGAGTGTTCGACTCTTTATTCTCGTATCAGCACCGAGCAACGATGGAAACGACGTGGCCTATTATGAGCAGATCTCTTCCGAGACACAATGATCAATGCCAACTGGTTGAGCAGCCGTTGAATGGAGGAACCGATGGTTCCTTTGGCCGGGATTATGGCACCGGGAGAGGGCCACCGAAGATCGACAGGGCCGATTACGTCCCCGATGACTTTAAGCCCCTTTAAACGTTGCCATTCTTCCCTGCGGGCCAGCTTGACCCCGTCCGTCGTTTGGTACCCGTGCGCTGATTTTCTTTTCTCTTTCGTTCGAACTCTGCTCCCTTTTTTTCTCTTCTTTTGTTCTGGCCAGATTTGGCGGAGCTTGTTGCCTGAAACGTGACGTGGTCCCGGAAGTGGTATTATCGATGCTTTTTCGGGCTACGTGTTACGGATGTGGCGTATTTTGTGGCAGAAGAAGTTTGGCGGTTGAAAAATATTTTGGTTCTTTGATTTGTGAATTGAGGTAATTTATGACGGGTAGAGTTTGTGTAGAGGTATGTGGTTTCTTGCTGGATTGTGGAGAGCTGAAGTCGTAAAAATTAGGGAATTTGGAATCTGAAAATTTAGGAATTGGGAATTTAGGGATTTAGGGATGTGAGAACTAGGAAATTTAGGAATTTGGGGAGTTGGAGTCTCAAGATTTGGAAGTTGGGAATTTAGGGATTTGGGGACGTGAGAACTAGGAAATTTGGGAATTAGGGAACTTCGGGATTTGGGGGCGTGAGAACTAGGGAATTTAGGGACTTTGGGACGCGAGAACTAGAGAATTTGGGAATTAAGAAATTTAGGGATTTGGGGATTTGAAATCTCAAACTTTTGGAATTTAGAATTTTGGAAATTACAGAATTTAGGAATTTTAAATCTTGAAAACTTTCACCATATGTAAATTTGAAAATTCAAAGACTTCCACATCTGGAAATTATAAGATTTGTAGATTTGGTGCTATAGGGGTTTAAGGTCCTCCATCTCTGAGAATCTATATATCTCTAAAGTTTGATACTTATCCTACAAAATTGTATATTTCAAAAGTATATAAAGTAAAAAATCCCAAATTGTTCACATATAAAAATAAAATCCAAAGATCGATATGGTGATGTGTGAATTTGGAAACCTAACCTCAAAGAGGGAAACCAATCCCCATTTTACTGAACGACCGCCATCTTGGTTTCCACCAAGCCGTACCAATGTTGAGAAAACGTCGTCTCGATTAGTATGGTTGTCGCAATCGGGCGATCGTCTGTGGCTAGGAAAAGCTGCACGCAAAAGGAGGATGTCTGGATAATACACATTATAGGCCGACTATTATTACGCAGAAGCTCTTTGCCGTTTCTACGTACGCAATGCGAGCCGGAAGGCCAACTCCCGCGTGTCTGCTTTTCCTGCATGAATGAAATGTAATTTAAGCTTACTCAAGTACCCGTATTTTCATTCATCCCACATTCGCCAGACTTGGACGTGAAGGCTGATCGTATACACTTGCAAGAGACACTCCAGAGTAGTCTCCATTGAAAATTAAACTTTAAAATGTAATAGTAATTTATTAGTTTTGAGGAAATTATGAATTTCTTCTCTCTTGTAGTTTTATCGTTTAATGATGCGAAATTATTTTTCTAATTCACTGTTGATTAAGTGCTATTATAAATTTCACACAGTACAAAATTTAGATCCTGTGAAATATTCTGCAACAAAGATTTCAGGGATCTTTGCTGAAGTTCAACCCTTATTCTATTATTTCACAAAATTGTACCAAATTTTCTTAGCAACAGAAAACTTGATGTAATAAAGTATAAAAAATTTTCGAATAGTAACAAGAATTAATTCAGTTCGAATATCTAAAGGCAGCCTCAGATTCCAAAAAAGATAAAGTAGTTTCTTTTCCGTTTATCGAAAGTATCGTTTCCTTCGATTCGTCTAATGTTTTGCACGGTTTTACTTGGATTTCGTAGCAGTGTCGGCGTAATTATTTGGCCGGTGAAAGTGGACATCCTTTACGAAACACGAATTCTGGAAACCACTGCAGGCTTTAATCGCGAGTCATCGAGCCGCTGTTTCAATGGGGGAGTATGGTGTACAGGGGACAGGAAGGGGGTAAAAATCGGTGAAGAGGAATCATGGCTGGATGCACTCCCTCCCTATGTTCACGCAGTTTTACCGCCGACGAACGTCGAGCCACTGCATCTACGGTTTTCGAGGGGAACCGACGACCTGTTGAGCCTGGTGCCCTAACTTCGCTTTATTCCTTACGAATGCTTTCAAATTTATTTGTATGGGTTTACTATTATTTATGTTACGGACAATGCATATTATTTATACAATAATGAACATGATTTGTACTTGTGTATAATAATGAACAAGATTTATATGTTTATACTATAATGAACAAGATTTATGTATTTGTACAATGATCAATAATATTCATTATAATAATTGTGATTTTTATAATGAACAAGATTTATGCTTTTATATAACAATTAACAGTAATCATTATAATAACTGCAATTTTTGTAATGAACAAGATTTATGTATTTGTACAACAATTAACAACAATCATTATAATAATTGCAATTTTTATTATGAACAAGATTTATGTATTTGTACAATGATTAACAACAATCATTATAATAATTGCAATTTTTATAATGAACAAGAGTTATGTATTTGTACAATGATTAATAACAATCATTATAATAATTGCAATTTTTATAATGAACAAGAGTTATGTATTTGTACAATGATTAACAACAATCATTATAACAATTGTAATTTTTATATAGAATAATATTTATACATTTTATAACAATTATTATAATAATTGCAATTTTTATAATGAACAAGAGCTATGCATTTTACAACAATCATTATAATAATTGCAATTTTTATAATGAATAATATTTATACATTTTATAACAATTATTGTAATAATTGTAATTTTTATAATGAACAAGAGCTATGCATTTTACAGCAATCATTATAATAATTGTAATTTTTATAATGAATAATATTTATACATTTTATAACAATTATTGTAATAATTGCAATTTTTATAATGAACAACATTTATACATTTTATAGCAATTATTATAATAAATGTAATTTTTATAATGAATAATATTTATACATTTTACAGCAATCATTATAATAATTGTAATTTTTATAATGAACAACATTTATACATTTTATAACAATTATTATAATAAATGTAATTTTTATAATGAACAACATTTATACATTTATACAACAATCAACAACATTATACATTTAAACAACGATTAACAAAAATCACTACAATAATTGCAATTTTTATAATGATCATGATGGTTGAATAATTTTAATATTTATACTAATTGTAATGACTGTAACAATTTGAATTTTTACAAAGAACTTTGAATACCTAATTCAACTCTGAAAAGACCCATACTAAAGAAGTATGCAATTTGTTAATTAAAAAACATTTCCATCCACTTTCACGATCTTTCCCAACACAGAGTCGCACCGATTCGCAACGTGAAAATCGAAGCAACCCGCAGAAACAATATGCTTTCCAGCGACGCGTCACGCTGCTCCACTTTCCCTTCTGTCTTTTCCTTTTTTTAATGACACTCATCGGGATCGTTGGTAATGATCGGTACGACAAATTATATTTTGCATAATACACCGCTATGGGGAACGACAAGTGGCATATAAAAAGAGAAAATCGAACGACTCGCGACCGCTAGTCCCGATGGGTCGTCCGAGAATGTCGAAGATCGCCATCGCGATCGTTCTCGTAGCTTGCTATTCCGAGTCCCATGGGATCTTTCATGATCCTGGAAGGTCGGTCGACAGGAGACCTCGAGCTACAGGTGAAACTTTTTTTTTTGAAAACTAATTTCATAATGTTTTTTTTGAAAACCAATTTCAACTTGTTTTTTTTTAAACTAATTTCATAATGTTTTTTTGAAAACTAATTTCAACTTGTTTTTTTGAAAACTAATTTCATAATGTTTTTTTGAAAACTAATTTCATTATGTTTTTTTTTAAAACTAATTTCATTATGTTTTTTTTTAAAACTAATTTCATTATGTTTTCTTAAAAACTAATTTCATAATGTTTTTTTGAAAACTAATTTCAACTTGTCTTTTTTTAAAACTAATTTCATAATGTTTTCTTGAAAACTAATTTCAACTTGTTTTTTTTTAAACTAATTTCATAATGTTTTCTTGAAAACTAATTTCAACTTGTTTTTTTTTAAAACTAATTTCATAATGTTTTCTTGAAAACCAATTTCAACTTGTTTTTTTTTAAAACTAATTTCATAATGTTTTTTTGAAAACTAATTTCATCATGTCTTTTTGAAAACTAATTTCAACTTGTGTTAACCTTGAAATATTTCTAAAAAATCTTAAAATATAAAGATTTAATATAAAGGTCATAGAGGTCAAAATATGGAAATGTGACTTGAGAGTCAAGCTACCTATTGAATACTTCTTACTTTGAAAAAAAAATTTTTTTTTTAAATAAATAATAGTTAAACATCCATAATTTTCATCTTCTATTTAACTATTTTAATTTGAACTTTTCTTTAATCTCACAAAAATCCAACTTATATTTTAATTAAATACACCTTCTACTCCTTCTAACTTTTCAAAAATATTTCACATAAGCCATTAGAGGAAACTAAAAACCTAAATTAACGAGAACACCTGTAACCCAAGATCGGCAGATGAAAAAGCCCCAAGAAATAAAAGAGAATCGAATCATTTATAAATTCATTCGAAAGCTGTTGGTTCCAGGTATAGCGGACGAATCCATCAGAAGAATTTTCCGAATTATCTCGAGCGGGACGTCGAATGAAAAGGACGACGAGCAGCTGGTGGAATTAGTGAAAGAAGAAATCGTCCGAACGGCGCAGAGCATCAAGATGCCATCGGGTTCCATCGAGGCGGCCGCCAGAAGAGCGCAGAAGTTGGTGATCGAATTAACGGCGGCCTACACGACCGCCATTTACAAATCGAAGTCCAGCGAGGAGGCTAAATTTAATTTCACGCGATTCCAGAACACCGTGCAACAGATCGTTGATTTTATAAAGAACGGACAGTTTATAAAATCGACGAAAATAAAAATTTAGTATGAATTGTATAAAGCATCTATATCGATACGTTAATAAAAAGTTCCTGGTTAAACAAAGCGTGACTCATTAATATTTATAATACCTATCTAGTCCAATGTTTAATAGAATAAATAAAATGTAAAAAGAATCAGAGGCAACGAACGATGTTTATTTATTTGCAACTTCAACATATCCTGTTGGTAGAAATATAAGATAAAAATTACACGGAATGAGGTAAACGATCCAATTCCAACGTTTCCCATCAGGTAGTAAGAAACGTTATCGATCATCAACAAACGACCGACGAATCTATGGAGAACATCGTACACGTGCCGGCAACAATTTCCCCGTCGAGATCGTGAGGATATCTTTTTTTTTCTCTTCCTTTCCTGATGGCCAGTGTGTGGCAACAAAATTATTCCCGCTGACGTATGAGTCAGGGCAGACGATCCATTGTAAAAGCGGCATGGGCTCATAATCTGGCGATGTAGGATCTCCAGGCCGAGCTGACCGGAACTGCGCCTATGCTCTCTCGCCGGAAGTGGCGCTGCCACATGTAGTAATATAAATTATAATGCCCTTACGGTTTTTCCTTTCGCGGATTTGCATTTAAAACACCGGAATGGTATTGTGGGCGAAATCCGATTTTCATGGAAATAAGAAAGGGCCGCAATTTTGCGGAACTTAGTAGATGAGATTTGAATGTTTGTGGAATTATTTAGGTGGATATTTTTGTGAGATGATTTTTATTGTGCTTTTTTATACCTTGAACTTTTAAATTAATTCGGGAATTTCTGATTTTTTAATTATCAAAGGAGAGCTACAAGCTTTGAAATCTTAATGTTAGCAAATTTTAGAGTTCTTAAGTTTGCAATGTTATTAGATAAATCGGTGAACAAGTACGTACACAGCTTACTAAATCTCTGTGTTACTACATACTTTAGATACACAAACTTCGAAATTCTTAAGTTCCTAAGTCTCAGAATATTTGAGAACTCAAATACTTATTGTTAAATACACAAGTACCTACATCTACAAATACCTACATCTCCATATTCCTAAATTCCCACATCCCTAAATTCTAAAACCCCCAAATTCCTACGTCTCCAAATCCCAAAAGCTCCGAATTCCTATATCCCCAAATTTCCACGTCTCCAAATCCCAAAAGCCCCGAATTCCCACATCCCCAAATTCCTACATTCCCAAATTCCAAAAGCTCCAAATTCTCACGTCCCCAAATTCCCACATCCCCAAATTCCAAAAGCCCCAAATTTCCACGTCTCCAAATCTCAAAAGCCCCGAATTCCCACATCCCCAAATTCCCACGTCTCCAAATCCCGAAAGCCCCGAATTCCCAAATCCCCAAATTCCCACATTCCCAAATTCCAAAAGCTCCAAATTCTCACGTCCCCAAATTCCCACATCCCCAAATTCTCACGTCCCCAAATTCCCACATCCCCAAATCCCAAAAGCCCTGAATTCCCATATCCCCAAATTCCCACGTCTCCAAATCCCGAAAGCCCCGAATTCCCACATCCCTAAATTCCCACATTCCCAAATTCCAAAAGCTCCAAATTCTCACGTCCCCAAATTCCAAGAGCCCCAAATTCCCACGTCTCCAAATCCCAAAAGCCCCGAATTCCCACATCCCCAAATTCCCACATCCCCAAATCCCCACATCCCCAAATCCCCACATCCCCAAATCCCCACATCCCCAAATCCCCACATCCCCCAATTCCCACATCCCCAAATTTCCACATCCCCAAATCCCCACATCCCCAAATCCCCACATCCCCAAATCCCCACATCCCCACATCCCCACATCCCCACATCCCCAAATTCCCAAATCCCCAAGTACCCACCCTCAAATGTCCCAAATTTCCTAAATTCCCAAATTCTCAAATTTTCTTAAAATAATTCACATTTAAGAAAAGTTATCTCTGCCGCCCCTGGCAGACCGCATACCCACCGTATCGCGCACAGTAGGTCGGTTTTCGTGTGGAAGATAAAACGAACACAGAGAGAACAAGGAATACCGCGTTGATTTCCATCGAATCGTGCCAAGGCTAATCGAAGATCAAATCTGGCAACGATTCGCTTTCACCCACTCGGACAATGGCTTCTGAAGCTTTTCTAATTCTTTTCTTTTCTGTATTTACTTTTTTCTTAAGCCTTTAATTAAGTAATACAATATTCATGAGGATAAACTGTTTAAAAAACTATTAATTAGAATATTTGAAAATTTATTAGAGGTTTAAGATCGAAGGACATCTTGAATATTGCAGAGTAAAAGATTGATAATTGATTAGATAGAAAATCTTGCAGATTTTCTGTTCTATGTTGTACAATTTTCCAAGGATTTCCAAGGAGTGGCAAGGACATCAATAGTTACGAAAACTAGAAAATTAATTATAAAATCTAACGTCCTCTAAGATGTTGCACATCCCAGATAAGAATATCGTCAAGGACCGAGTTTCGAAAAACTATCAAAAGATTCATCAACTAAAAAGTTTGTATTTCCTTTTAAACTCTGCTGAAATCATGAAAATATGTTTACATATTTTTTTTTAAATCAATCTTCCATCATCAACAAAATTCCCAAATTAATTCTTCCACATCAAATATACTGATGCAATATTCCCCTATTAATAAGTCTAAGTCTAAATTAGTCTAAGACCCAATCAGTCTAGGATCCAATCAGTCTGGGACCCAATCAGTCTAGGTCCAAATCAGTCTAGGACCCAATCAGTCTAACTCCAAATCAGTCTAGGTCCAAATCAATCTAACTCAAAATTAGTTTAGGTCTAAGTCAGTCTAACTCCAAATCAGTCTAGGATCCAATCAGTCTAGGTCCAAATCAGTCTAGGTCCAAATCAATCTAACTCCAAATCAGTCTAGGTCCAAATCAGCCTAGGTCCAAATCAGTCTAGGTCCAAATCAGTCTAGGACCCAATCAGTCAAACTCCAAATCAGTCTAGGTCAAAATCAGTCTAGGACCCAATCAGTCTAGGTCCAAATCAGTCTAGGTCCAAATCAATCTAGGTCCAAATCAGTCTAATTCCAAATCAGTCCAACTCCAAATCAGTCTAACTCCAAATCAGTCTAACTCCAAATCAGTCTAGGTCCAAATCAGCCTAGGTCCAAATCAGTTTAGGACCCAATCAGTCTAGGTCCAAATCAGTCTAGGATCCAATCAGTCTAACTCCAAATCAGTCTAAGACCCAATCAGTCTAGGTCCAAATCAATCTAGGTCCAAATCAGTCTAATTCCAAATGAGTCTAACTCCAAATCAGTCTAACTCCAAATCAATCTAACTCCAAATCAGTCTAACTCGAAATCAGTCTAACTCCAAATCAGTCCAACTCCAAATCACTCTTATGTTATCAGTACTAACCAAAGCTAAAACTCGGCCATAACTCCATAAGCAACAAACGAACGCTGCCAGCCATAAACTCACCGTGCCATTTCTGTCGAGTGAAATCCCTCGAAGGCATTTTTCCCTCGCAAGCACACTTTGGAGGGTCAAGTCCCGGTTATCCAGGGATACTCGATTCTAAACCCGTGTGCAACGCCGTTCATGACTTAACACGGTGCTTGGGTTCGGCTGTGCTTTGGCGGTTCGGCTTGCCGGGACAATGCCGCATTGTTTCATCGTCGTAGCTATCTAGTCGGCACGGTAGCAGGCCCGAACGATGTTTATTATCCTCTTGCGCAACAAAACAAAATGCACCGGTGTTATATTATCCTCCATGGCTTCGTGGTCGAATCAGTTTCCCATATAAAATCCACGGACGACGCGAGACTCTCGTCGTAACTTCGAGCCAAGCACGACGAGGTTCCTTCATGGTGTCCTTGGTACCTTTGGACTTCCTATCGCTTTCTAGAATTCCCTGGAAAATTCTACTATACTCTGCAGTGACGTTGTGGACAGAAAGGCTGCTTTGGGTGACGTTATTGAGAAAGGCTACTTTGAATGTCTGATTATATTTTGAGGCGTTTGAGTTGTTCTTTATGGCTTTCTTTGAGAAGGGACTTTTTAGACTTGCAAAGAGTTCTTCAGCTATTTTCATTGTTAACCCTTTGCACTCGAAGATAATTTTACTGTTTGCAAACAGCAACTTCAAAATATTAATTAAAATATTAAATGACTTCTTTTGAAGTTATTATTTCTCTGCTAATAATTTCCACTATTGTCTATTTCACTATGTTTATACATGACATAAGCACTATTATAGAATTAATTAAATAATGCTTCTTTTAAATTATTGTATTAAATCGAATGGCGCCTCTTAGGCGCCTCTCGAGCGCAAAGGGTTAATAGACTGTATGTCTGATTATATTTTAGGCTCATGATCTGTTCTTCATAATTTTCTTTAAGAAGGGATTTTTCATACTTGCAGAGAGTTCTTCAGCTATTTTCATTATTAGTGAACTGTGTTAATGGTTGAGCATGTTTGTTGATGACCTACGATGTTCTAAATTAATGAATATTACCTATATGAGTACATTTATGTGGACAAGTTAATGTGGATCATTCAAGGTGGATGACTCACATGGACACATGAACATGGACCAATCAAAATGGACGTCTAATATGAATGAATTAACATGGATGTATCAAGATGAATGTCTGACGTGAATATATTTATATGGACAAGTTAATGTGGATCATTCAAGGTGGATGACTCACATGGACACATGAACATGGACCAGTCAAAATGGACGTCTAACATAAATGAATTAACATGGATATATCAATATGAATGTCTGATGTGAATATATTTATATGGACAAGTTAATGTGGATCATTCTAGGTGGATGACTCATGTGGACACATGAACATGGACCAATCAAAATGGACGTCTAACATGAATGAATTAACATGGATGTATCAAGGTGGAAGTTTGAAGTGAATATATTTATATGGACAAGTTAATGTGGATCAATTGAGGTCATGCATTATTATGGATAAGTTAATGTGAATCACTCAATATGAATGACTGATATGAACAAGTAAATGTGGATCACTAAAAATGAATAACTAATATGGACAAATTAATGTGGATGACTATGTACAAGTTAATGTGTTCCATTCAAGATGGATGACATATGTATGAATTATCATGTATGGACCAACATGTGATTGATGTGAATATGTCGATATGATTGATACAAGTCAATATAACTAATACGAACGTATCATATGATTGATACGAGGAATTGGTACAAAGAATCTTATCAGAACTTACCAGCATATCAGAACTTACCAGCTTATCAGAACTTACCAACTTATCAAAGCTTATCAGCTTATTAGAGCTTATTAGCTTCAGAGGATCTAAAGTCCCATCACATCCTCATCTATTAATTTCCTAAGAGAATACTCTCACCCGAACGAGTAGCTAAAAGATTTTTGCATTGGTAAGATCGTGTACCACATAGAGAGTATCCCGGTTTACAAATAATTCGAAATGTAGAGGCTCGAAGGACGATTCCTTCGGGAAGATTTTTCCAGTAGAGCAGGCGGCTGGGTCGATTGTTCGCGGTGGAACGGCGCAATGAAAGCTCGATAGTACGAACAAAAAGCCGTGAGGTAGACATAAATAAATAGGTGGTGGGTGTGGTTGGTAAGGCCGCACACATGGCGTCGTGACCCGTCTCTTCTCTTCGTGAGCACAGGGCTCGCTTAAGTTATGCCCTGCGGAATGTTGCTGCTCCTGCTTCTTTCGGTGTCGTGGCTAAACGCAGTTTCACCGTCTTCTCTTTATTTGCAACACCTAATACTCGTATGAAATTACTAATACTGAAATATATTTTTCACTGAAGTGGGAGATTTTTTAACTTAAATTCCGGAGATCAGTTCACGAGTCATTTTAACGGGTCCAAACGACGTCTTTTATGGGAACCTGCGGGATTAGTCCGTAAAAATGCGGCGCACGCGTCCGTCGAAATCGTGAGGACGATGTTGACCCGATAAGCTTTGAAACCTCGAGCAGAAACGCGGAAACTGCGATACCGTTGATCTGAATCCGTTTTTTTCTCCTCTTATCTTCGTGAGAATTCTCTCCATGAAAATCTCAAAGAAACATTCGAGGTCCACGACTAACATATTGCTACATCAACTTTGCGGATTAAATTCGAACTCCAAACACGAATGCATTTGATAAATTCTAACCTAATGAATTTCTTTATTATCCGCCATTAATATCGAGCTCGTTTCGAGGGACTTAAGCCGAGCAAAAGTTCGCTAATATTCGAGGCAACGGTACAAGAGCCCGTTATATTATAAATTAGAGTCGAATATAAGATTCGCTTCACAAACCGCGTGAATAATTTATGCACGGACACCGATGGTCTCGGTTGAAACATGGCTCGTGAAGATTCAATGGCGTATCGGGTATCTCTCGAAATATCAATCACGAGAATCTCTATGAAACTTGTTAACACCTTCTACTTAACCCGCAATTGATTTACGTGACAAGCTTGCGGAGTAGAAAATCAAATTTCAGAGGATCGTTCAGAACTCGATATGAGGTTATGTTCCTTCGCGAGGAGACTAAAAAATAATGTTATACTATACTGCACTGTTCTGGCAAATTTAACATTGTTACACTTTTGTATTGTTATATTATTTTGGTGTACTTGTGTTTCATTATTTTGCTATATTACTATTTGTTTTACTACTTTGCTATATTACTATGAGTTTCATTATTTTGCTCTATTACTGTGTTTCATTATTTTGCTATATTACTATTTGGTTTACTACTTTGCTATATTACTATAAGCTTCATTATTTTGCTATATTACTATGTATTTTACTATTTTGCTATATTACTATGAGTTTCATTACTTTGCTCTATTACTGTGTTTCATTATTTTGCTCTATTACTGTGCTATATTATTATTTGTTTTACTACTTTGCTATATTACTATGTGTTTTACTATTTTGCTATGTTACTATAAGCTTCATTATTTTGCTATATTACTATGTGTTTTACTACTTTGCTTTATTACTATAAGTTTCATTATTTTGCTATATTACTATTTGTTTTACTATTTTGCTATATTACTATAAGCTTCATTATTTTGCTATATTACTATGTGTTTTACTATTTTGCTATATTACCATGAGTTTCATTATTTTGCTATATTACTATGTGTTTTACTATTTTGCTATATTACCATGAGTTTCATTATTTTGCTATATTACTATGTGTTTTACTATTTTGCTATATTACTATAAGTTTCATTATTTTGCTGTATTACTATGTGTTTTACTATTTTGCTATATTACTATAAGCTTCATTATTTTGCTGTATTACTATGTGTTTTACTATTTTGCTATATTACTATAAGTTTCATTATTTTGCTACATTACTATGTGTTTCACTATTTTGCTATGCTACTATGTGTTTCATTAATTGCTATACTACTATGTGTTTCATCAATTGCTATACTACTATGTGTTTCATTATTTTGCTATACTACTATGTGTTTCATTAATTGCTATACTGCTATGTGTTTCATTAATTGCTATACATCAATGTGTTTCATTATTTTGCTATACTACTATGTGTTTCATTACTTTGCTATATTACTGTGTTTCATTATATTGTTACATTACTATATGTTTTATTATTTAGTTATATTAGTACCTGTTGTACCATTTTACTAAAAAAACCTTTACACCAGTTAATCCTAAAATGACCCAACAATACACTGTTTAATTATCGTCCATCCTAGAATTTGCTCAGCTATATACCGTTAGAGGCGGTGCTCGTCGTGTACACAAATATGGCACGGCTCGTGATTCGCGGCAAACCGTTAATAACCCGCGAAGTGTCTAAAACGCGCCGCCATGATTCCAAGCGGAGCATAAAATCAGACCCAGCAAAATTCTCTTCTATGATGTAACGTTCGACAGCCTAACAATTGCTACTTTCCAACATTTAAAATTACAAATTAGAAATAGCTAAAAATTTAAGATCTCAATAAAACTGCGTCGAGGAGAAATCTGATATGTCAGTTTATAAGATATGTCACAATTTCTCCTAAATGTTTACAATTTATGTTATTTATAATTGCAAGGAAACTATTAATCACGTCGGTGTCAAAGTGTACATGATTTAAGGAGCAACGACAAAAAGGCTCATGCGAGCGCAATCTCCCACAATTTATCTCGGCGTATTTAATTCTCCAATTACGGGAAACTTTCGTTGCACATGATAATTACGATCACGCTCGCTAATTAAACCCCATAAATCTTTCGCATTACGGAGCTGCCGTTGAATCATCCCCGGCACAGAAAAAAAATAAATTAATAAAAGAATCACGTCCTCATCTGCGTCGAGTGTACGAGCAAAGTGCCGACCACGGTTCTGTATTCGTTTAAAAACCTCCAAACCGGAACAATGGCCTCTCTGGCGGATAATGAAAAAAGCGGGGAGGAGGAACGGCCGGGATAGAAAGAAACGAGAGGGAAAAAGAAAACAACTGAAACTATGGCCTATGGTAATGCGACAGAATTACGATCTTACAACGAAACAGGCGTACGACCATACTCGAGCAATTTTCTTTTTCTCCTTCTACATTTTCCCCTACCGTAGTCGCGATTAATTCGCTGGCGCGAGCGCGAACCTCCTTATATCGCGGCTCGATCGCCGCGGAGGAGGCGGCAGCGCTTTTTAAATAACTATAATGAGGGCAATTATCGTGTGCGCCGGCAAGCAGAGTGTGACGAGTCGTTGTTACACATTGCGGCACGGAGGATGATCGAGCTAAATGAAGAAGCGGCACGAACGGGGATGAGGGATCTGGAACGCTGGAAAATTCGAGAAAAACGAAGTGGAGAAAGGTGTTCGAGTCCTCAGGAAATTATGATAGAAAGGGAAGGAGATACATCAAGATCATATACACACATGCACTGTAATAAGTATCAGTAACGATCATAAATGTCATCACGTATGTGTGACATATGTGGTCCTAGAAGATTAAATTCGAATCCCTAGAATTTTAAAACAAAAACCTTGAAGAGACTAAATACTACAACGAGACGTGGTAAAATGGATCGTTGAATCAAGCGAAAAAGGTTGAAAAAAAATGTGAAGGAAGGTTCATGGAAGAAGAAGGAGGAGGAAGTGACGGTGTAGGAGAGGCAGGAGGTGAATCAGAAGAGAGAGGAGAGACAGGTAGCGCGTGGCAAGCCTCTCCCCTGTCGACCCTCTCCTCTTCCTCCAACTAATACCTCCTCGATCCGTGCAACCACCTCCGCCAGTCGAGGCCTTAACTACTTTCTTATTCGCTCGTTTCAGTCCGGCCTCACGGGCCCGTGCATAATGCCCCGACAACGTTCCTTACGCATGCTGAGCGCCAAACGCACCCCCTTCCTCTTCGTCGCCTCTCGCTACCATCTTCTTCCTTCTCGTGCCGCGGTTGTTCGTCCACCTCCACCTCCCCGGAACACTGTACCCCGAGAGGAACTGCGGGTCAGAGACTGCCAGGCATATTCGACGCACACTCGTGGCTCGTGCCTAGATACATTGGCGTCTACTCCGATTAATTCGACTCGGATATATTTTTCGTGTATTCGTTTTTGGGGGAGTTTTAATATTCTGGATTTGGGGAGGGTTTGTAGGGTGCACTGATATTGGGAGGCAGTCAAAATATTTATATAATACATTTCACACTATACATGTCATACGTAGGATCGACACGCTTGGTAGTCTCACATGTGGTATTAGCATGTGTGGTATCAGCACGCGTGGTATCATCACACGTGGTATCAGCATGCTTGGTATCTTCACGCTTGGTACCATCACACGTGGTATCGACGCGCTTGGTATTCTCACACGTGGTATCAGCACATATGGTATCCTCACGCTTGGTACTGTCACATGTGGTATCAGCACATATGGTATCCTCACGCTTGGTACTGTCACATGTGGTATCAGCACATATGGTATCCTCACGCTTGGTATCGACGCGCTTGGTATTCTCACGCGTGGTATTAGCACATATGGTATTCTCACGCGTGGTATCAGCACATATGGTATCCTCACGCTTGGTACTGTCACATGTGGTATCAGCACGCTTGGTACCATCACACGTGGTATCAGCGCGCTTGGTATTCTCACGCGTGGTATTAGCACATATGGTATTCTCACGCGTGGTATCAGCACATATGGTATTCTCACGCGTGGTATCAGCACATATGGTATTCTCACGCGTGGTATCAGCACGCTTGGTACCATCACATGTGGTATCGACGCGCTTGGTATTCTCACGCGTGGTATTAGCACATATGGTATTCTCACGCGTGGTATCAGCACATATGGTATCCTCACGCTTGGTACTGTCACACGTGGTATCAGCACGCTTGGTACCATCACACGTGGTATCAGCGCGCTTGGTATTCTCATGCGTGGTATTAGCACATATGGTATTCTCACGCGTGGTATCAGCACATATGGTATTCTCACGCGTGGTATCAGCACGCTTGGTACCATCACATGTGGTATCGACGCGCTTGGTATTCTCACGCGTGGTATTAGCACATATGGTATTCTCACGCGTGGTATCAGCACATATGGTATTCTCACGCGTGGTATCAGCACGCTTGGCACCATCACATGTGGTATCGACGCGCTTGGTATTCTCACGCGTGGTATTAGCACATATGGTATTCTCACGCGTGGTATCAGCACATATGGTATCCTCACGCTTGGTACCATCACACATGGTATCAGCACGCTTGATACCATCACACGTGGTATCAGCGCGCTTGCATTGTCACATGTGGTATCCTCACGCTTGGTATTGTCACATATGGTATCCTCACGCTTGGTATCCCCACGCGTGGTACCATCACACATATCATCTCCCGATCTCCACGCTTGATATAATGCGTAAAATTTCCACACGTAAATTCTTTTCCAATTATACCGCTACGTTCAATATCAACGCATAATATCCTCACACATGGTTCCATCATACTTCACGCATTAAACCACGCGTATACATGAAATCTCCATCTAAGTCAAACATTACATAAAATTAGAAAATCAACTAAAATGAAACCTCCACATAGAATCCTCTAATAGAATTCTGTCTTCATCGTTAGTAAAACAGTAGGATAATTAAATAGATAAGAATAATAATAGAATATAGTGTTGCTTTAGAATTGCTTTATTCGGGCGACGCCGATGCGCTAATATAACAAGAAACGTGGCGGCTGTTGCGTCGAGCGTACGGGAGCGAAGTAGCCTCGCTTATGGTCCGATGGTGCTCGAGGAGCATAACAGCTCGCGGAGCATAACGCCACGAGCCATCATATCCTCCTTCTAGAAACCCTCTCCGAACTTCTTCCTCCTCTCCCATAGCCCCTGTTCTATATGGAGATCCCCCTCGTCGCGAGACAGCACGAGTCTTCGGAGTGTACGCGTCACGCGTGTCCGTATTCGTGTGGGGGTACTCTAGGAAGTGAAAGATAAAGATTGTGACGAAATTTATTGGAAGAAATTTCTTTAAAAAAATACTGTGTGATATCTTTCGAATTGAGGACTGAATTAAGGAATGTAGTTAAACATTAAAGGGAAGAAATGTCTCTTAGGTACATGTCTTAAGGGTGGTTTTAGGTTAGGTCTTGAAGTTCGTCAAACTTCTGAATACACTTTTATTGAGGATGTCATGTACTCTAATTAAGAACAGACAGTTTATCTGTGTTACATAAATATTCTTCTTTAATTCAGAAGAAGCTTTAATTCAGCAAACCTCTGTTCTTGAGGAATGATTCCAAAATGTATAAAACCTAACAGCTTCTAATTAAATAGATAGCATACATAAATGTTACAAGTCGACTTATAAATGTCTGCCATAAAATTTAGAATAAAATAGTTGGAAGGTATTCATTAGATGATCGTTTTGTTGTCGTGAAGAGCGCGATAATCTGCACCTCGTCGTAGTTTCTCCGCGATTATCCTACCGAAAAATCTCTTTCTCTGCTTTCTGTTCCCTCGCCGGTCGCCATCGACTTCCTGTGCCCGCCGGGTGGACAATGACCAGCACTTGCCGCAATGGCAACGGGGCAGACGCGCTCCTAATATCTGCTCGGCCGATCTAGTTCGCGGAAGCCGGCAATACCTGTGCATAAACGTACGTGCACGCGCTCGAACGTTCGTCCACGAACACACGTGAACCTTCGACCATAAGCATCCTATACGTGTGCATGCAATCCACTCTTCTTTCTCTCTTCCTGTTCCCTTCGATTCGCGGACGCTTTCTTTGCTCGAATTCCTTTTTTTTAGATCTTGGTACTTTCACGCCTTTGATAAGAAAGTTATTTTTATTAAAAATGTATTCTTGAATGAATATTATTCGGCTTGAAGAATATTGATATGAGCGACAAGTTTGAAGAGAAGTTTGAAGAGAAGTTTCGAGAGATAAGTTTTTTAGAAGAAGAAATAGTAAGAGCTTTGTACAAGAAGAAACAGTAAGAGTCTTGAACAAGAAGAAATAGAAAGAGCTTTGTACAAGAAGGAATAGTAAGAGTCTTGAATAATATTGATATGAGACAAGTTTCAAGGGAAGTTTCAAGAGATGAGTTTTGTGTTAGAAGAAATAGTAAGAGTTTTGTACAAGAAGAAATAGTAAGAGCTTCGTACAAGAAGAAATAGTAAGAGTCTTGAATAATATTGATATGAGACAAGTTTCAAGGGAAGTTTCAAGAAATGAGTTTTGTGTTAGAAGAAATAGTAAGAGTTTTGTACAAGAAGAAATAGTAAGAGCTTCGTACAAGAAGAAACAGTAAGAGTCTTGAATAATATTGATATGAGACAAGTTTCAAGGGAAGTTTCAAGAGATGAGTTTTGTGTTAGAAGAAATAGTAAGAGTTTTGTACAAGAAGAAATAGTAAGAGCTTCGTACAAGAAGGAATAGTAAGAGACTTGAATAATATTGATATGAGACAAGTTTCAAGGGAAGTTTCAAGAAATGAGTTTTGTGTTAGAAGAAATAGTAAGAGTTTTGTACAAGAAGAAATAGTAAGAGCTTCGTACAAGAAGGAATAGTAAGAGACTTGAATAATATTGATATGAGACAAGTTTCAAGGGAAGTTTCAAGAGATAAGTTTTGTATTAGAAGAAATAGTAAGAGCTTTGTACAAGAAGAAATAGTAAGAGCTTCGTACAAGAAGGAATAGTAAGAGTCTTGAATAATATCGATATGAGACAAGTTTCAAGAGAAGTTTCAAGAGATGAGTTTTGTGTTAGAAGAAATAGTAAGAGTTTTGTACAAGAAGAAATAGTAAGAGTTTTGTACAAGAAGAAATAGTAAGAGCTTCGTACAAGAAGAAATAGTAAGAGTTTTGTGAGTTAGGTGGAGTTGTAACGTTCAAGTGTTACAAAGTGTAGGTTCTCGTTAATTTTTCCTGTTTCTAACAGAATTTACGGTGCTGTTGCGATAAATAATCGTCCGCCGGCAGGAAGCTGGCGAGTTGGTTGGCCAGCAAGAGATTTTCGGTATGATAATCGTAGGGAAACTCCGGACACCCATTGTGACAATGGCCTCCCGAGGCAACGCGATAATTACGCCGGTAATAACGCGGCAAATAGAAAAAAGGAACGCTATCTTCTTTCCTGACGCCAGCCACCTTACTGACCGTTCAAAACTGCTTTCAACTCTGACCTAAACTGCTTGCAACTCTGACCTAAACTGCTTGCAACTCTGACCTAAACTGCTTTCAACTCTGACCTAAACTGCTTTCAACTTTGACTCCTCTGTCAAACTCGAACTCTATCAATTTAAAATTTATTTCGTTGATTAATTTTTGCGAAACGAGTCAACAGTACATCATCGGATGTTAGAAGGCTGTAGTGTGACTATAAATAACTGCGACGGAAGACAAAAGCAAGGAGGGTAAAAGTAAGTGAATGAGCGGATCAAAATGGAAGTTGGAGAGGGATCGTCAGGGCGGCACCTGACCGGAAAGCGTCACAGTCACCGCATTCAGCCTCGTTCTTTCCTTTCCCTTCTCCTCCGACTCTTTCGCCAACCTTCTTCCTCCTCCGATGAAGGGTTGCTGCTGCTTGTCCCTTTCTGCCTTGTCAGTTTGCTAACCGAAAGAACCTTGCATGTCCAGACGACAACGTGAATGTTCGATTCACTGTCGTCCCTTGAATGAACAGAAAAGACGAGATTGCAATGACCATTGCTCATTCACCACTTTGTTATCTTCTACGATGCAAGTTTTTATAATTTATCTATATTCAGCTAAGCACTCTATGGATGCAACTTTCTAGATGTTCATCGATCAATATTCAGCTACAAAATATAATTACAAATTTTTAAAATTACAATAAGGTGGCTGGATCTCATATTTCATTTCATGCACGCAACTTTCTATAATTCATCGATCAATATTCAGATAGCAAGACGTGTGTAATTACATTTGTAGTTTAAGCAAGATTTTATTGAATCTTCGTTTTATGGATGCAACTTTCTAGACATAACTCATCGCTCAATGTTCAGACATGGAGTATACTTGTAAGATTGCAATGAGAACGATTGTTCATTGTGTGCTTCACTGAACCTTCTTTACCAATGCAACTCTTAATCTCATCTTTAAATATTAAATAATCCTAAGGGTTTATCATTCTAAATATTAGGTAATTAAAAAAAATGTTAAAAGTCGATTTGACAAGATGTGTCCTTCTGCAATGTCCACCCTTCTCTTGCGTCTCAATCTGTCAGCCATCTTGTAGAGTCTAAAGTTACTGACAGGCTAACTAGTAGCCAGAGTCACCAGTAGCCAGACTAACTAGCAGTCAAACTAACTAGTAGCCAAACTAACAACGATTGCACATAGTTTACTGCACCTTCAAAATTACTCTAAAAAAGTAAACGCAAAGTTACCAAATTTAACACGGTACAATAAACGATGATCCATAAAAGTATATTACAGTAGATGGCTCCACAAAGTGAGAGAGAAAGAGGGAAAGAGGAGGATGGGTCGAGTAGGTAAGGACACATAATAGCAGGATGTTACAACGCCCGTGTCCGGTACATAAGTATCTGGTTTCATAAATGAAAGTGTCTTCATTCATAGATACATATTTCCATACAATTGCCGCTATTGGCTCGTATCTTATGATATCGCCATTATGTGTGGGCTGCCGCATTACATATGTACATAGCACCATTATATACAAATTCCTAGTAATGCGGTGCTACTGCTGCATTAATGATAAAGTTGTTTAGATATTGTATCGATATCGGTTTCGAAAAACAGAAAAATCTTCATTGGGAAACACGTGATCGAATTATTTGGGCAATCTCGTAATCGAATAAATCTACGACGCGCCCTGAATGTTAGGTAGGAAGTCATCCTTCCTAGCATCCAGAGTCCACACAGGAAATCTCAGACGCACCCACCGAAACAGCCCGCCCCTCAACCGATTTAATGTTTCGTTTCCTCTGTGACGATAAGGGGCTACAATTTTATAGAAACAACCGCCCCGAGTATGGAATAGGGGAGACAGTTCAGAATTATGACGTATTTGTTTCGAAACTTAGATACAAGCTTAAAAACAATCTCTGAGACGCAAAAGGCTAAGTGAGGATGCTAAAAGAATTAACAGATGCTTTTCAAAAATGAATCTGTAAAACATTTAAGGATTTTGTAGCTTTAGACAGAGGTTTTAAGAACATTGAGACATGAAGTAACACGACGGGAATAGTTTGAAAGAGAACTTGAAAAAATATGATACATAATTCTTCTTGACTTTGAGGTTAGGTTCATCCTATCCAAAAAATTGATTCTAAATAACACATATCTTAATTGCTACATATGTATATCAATTTCTATATACATTGCTGTATATGTACATCCAACTAATGAATTTTAAATATGAAAATATGATATACAATTCATCTTGACTTTAAGGTTAGTCCTCCCCAAAAAATCAGTCCTAAACAACACACATGTGATTGCTACATATGAACATACATTGCTATATACATACATCCAACTAATGAATTTTAAATATGAAAATATGATATACAATTCATCTTTACTTTAAGTTTAGTACCACCCAAAAAATTAGTCCTAAATAACACACATCTGATTGCTACATATGAACATCCATTGCTATATACATTGCTATATACATACATCCAACTAATGAATTTCAAATATGAAAATATGATATACAATTCATCTTTACTTTAAGTTTAGTCCTCCCCAAAAAATTGGTCCTAAATAACACACATCTGATTGCTATATATGAACATCCATTGCTATATATGAACATCCATTGCTATATACATTGCTATATACATACATCCAACTAATGAATTTTAAATATGAAAATATGATATACAATTCATCTTGACTTTAAGGTTAATCCTCCCCAAAAAATTAGTCCTAAATAACACACATCTGATTGCTACATGAACATCCATTTCTATATAACTTACTATCTATGATACCTATATCCAAATGATGAATAGTTTTCTTGTTAAACCATAAGACACATCTGTCTCGTTAAACCATCGTCGGTTCCCGCGTAGAATGTACGACGGAAAAGTACATAATACCTGGGGAGGCTAGTAAATTTCATAAAATAATACCCTGTAGAGGGCTGCATATTCATTTTTCCGGAGGGTCCTCCCCACGGTTCTGTGTCCTGACCGAGTCTACATATGTATGAGCTTCTGGTGGACTCGGCTGGTCATGCCTCGGCGAACCGAGCTTTCTGCCCTTTATTTTTGCTGCCATCCCCTTTCGCAACGGGGCCAAATAAACAAGCGAGCTGACCCGAAAAGAGAGGGTGGGTAAACCGGATGATTAGCACTCCTCGCCATCCCTTCCTTCCTTCCTTCCTTCCTTCCGTGTGCAACTTGCACAACGATGCTCGACTTTAGATTGCTTCGAACCGACGTAATTCATGTACCAACCTCCAAAAGAATATCGTACATGCGTAATACATTTCATGTTATTTCGCTGTTCCGTTCTACTTCAGAATAGTACATTTTTAATAAATTCCTATGATTTACGATAACATGATTTTATGAATATTGCTAAAAGTTTCGGAGAAATAATTTCTACAATTTTAATAGATAGAAATTGTTTTAGAAATTTTATTTATGATGTCTTAAATTACGGAACCTCGAAAATATCTCTCTCCGAAACGTAAGTAGAAATTATTTTAGAAATCCTTTTTCCCGTTACAACGTTATTATTTCTCTATTCCAGATACGTAAAGTAATAGGGTGAGTTTCGATAGCCTCGAGGCGAGTACCTGTCTGGATAAGAAGCCTATGTATGCGTGAAGTCGAACAAGTACTCGTACGTAGACGAAGAAAAGGTAAGGGTGGCACGCGCGGCCCGCTTCTATCGCTTCCGGGCATCAGCGTGCTCGCGAGCCGCGGCTAATTGCTCTTTAATGCAAGCGAGCGAACGAGAGAGCGAGAGAGCCAGTTGCTTTTCTTAGACGCCGAGGGAAACTGGCCGCCGCCGTGTACGCCATAAGAAACAGAATATACGAGATTTATGGCGGTCGCTGGACTTTTCGTCACGCTTTGCTTGGGACACGGTTCTAGTTTTGAGAAAACCTATTCTTCCTTCTTGTTCTTCTGATACCACAAAACTAATTACTCTTACATAAATTAATTCTTTTACAAAATTCAGATTTAGTCGGATACCGTTTATTGCGCTCGAAGAAATATTTCAATTTTCTTGAAAAATTTTGTTTCTTATATTCTTCTTTCTCGTAAAAGTATATTCTTATATTCTTCTATCATCTTTGCAGTCGAGAATCAATTTTACTGAACAAAAAATATAATAACTTTGAATGAAGAAGTTATTTAATTATTCTTGAGGGTTTTTGATGATTTAAAAATTTAAGGGTGGCTCAAGAATTTTGGACATAATTTGGGGTTGTAGAAATTTAATGATGCATTAGCTTGAGGATCAGAGACTTAAAGAGGGAGAAATATAAAAATGCTAGAATTTGAGAAAAAAAAATGCTGAACATTAAAAAATTTGAAGATATAGAAAGTCTTTACTTCATCATTAAATCATTATGAATTTAAAAAATATTAAAAAACTTTACAATTCACAAATTTACCAAGTACCAGAATATGAACCTCAACTTGAACATGAATTTAAAAATAACTGAAGCTACTTTGCATCGAAATTACGATAGCTACTTATAACAAGTGCTTTGCAATAAAAAAGAATTTCTCGATCGAAAAGAGAGGAAACGTCAGATGTTTCCTCGTTCCTCTTTATCCGGAGTGTTTCTGTTTGCTCGGCGGCGTAGCAGCTCGCTCAATTACCGTCGCAGATAATCATTATCGCGGAAACTGCATCGCCGGGCCTCATTGCCCCAATCCTTAATTAACCGGCGGCCAGACGGTAATTGGTACGAGCCGGTGTACGACACCCGATCCATTGGCGAGAACTAAGGGCACGTGGTGAATAACGTACACGTATATCCGCGCGAGGACTCGCATCCTGAACAAGCGTAACGATGAAACGTTAAGCATGTAATTCGATGACTCGATAAGATATCTGTTAACCCTTTTTGCGACCATTAAATTCATATTTTAATTTGTTCGGTCTGACATCTTTTCAATTTGATATACAACAGCGTGGAATTTTTTTAACTATTTTTGCAAAGTGTTAACTTTATTTTTACCGCTAAGTATGAATTTTATTTTTACCACAAATAAATTCGTTTAGCAGTAAATTTTTTTAGCAGACTCCTCTTCATAAAATATGAATTTTATAAGTTTTCAAATATTGTAATTATAAACTAAAGTAAATAGTTCCATGAAAAGTGTTTCTAAATCATCTACATAGTTGAATAATATAAACTCACCGAACAAGATAATTAAATTCAATTTACAATACACGAAGTGATAAGAGAATAAGATTCGTCCCGTAATGTATTTTCAAGACAGGTTTTCCTTTTTCGAAGGATGTCATAAATAGAACCTTTTAGAATATCCTTCCTCCAGAAATTACACGTTACCGCGAGCCCTTCGTTATGCAAATCGCATCGTAATAATCGTTAGACAGCTTAATTATTAGTCTGCAAATATCTCCGATTGTACGAGATATATAAAAGTCGTTCATGGGGCCTGGACGCCTTATCCTGTGGTAGCCCAACGTTATTCATCGTTCTCGATAAAATACAAGATGAATTTAATACCGTAAGCTGCACGTGCATGCGCTCACGCAAGTGCACCTATGTGCTACGGTTAATTGTAATTTATGCCCGGATGACTTAGGTTTACATCTTGCACGGTTGCTTCATTTATACGGCTGTCCTTGCTTTTTGTCTTCGCGCCGTTTCATCAATTTAACGAAATAACGTGTTTAATTAATCTAACACTAATGCGTGCAACGCATTAGTTTTACTACTTGTTACTATTCATCGCGGTTGTCGCCATTTTCTTATTCTGAGAAGTGTTATAATTATGCAAAATACCTTTCAATCCTATTTACATTATACTGCATTTAGGTTAAATCAATATTTAATTTTGTACTTATAATATTATAGTAAGTATATTGCTTATAATCTTATAGCAAATACATTGCTTATAATCTTATAGTAAATACATTGTTTATAATCTTATAGTAAGTACCTTGCTTATAATCTTATAGTAAATACATTGCTTATAATCTTATAGTAAGTACTTTGCTTATAATCTTATAGTAAATACATTGCTTATAATCTTATAGTAAATACATTGCTTATAATCTTATAGTAAGTACCTTGCTTATAATCATATAGTAAGTACATTGCTTATAATCATATAGCAAGTACATTGCTTGTAATCTTATAGCAAGTACATTGCTCATAATAATATAGCAAGTACATTGCTTACAACCTTATAGTAAGTACATTGCTTGTAATCTTATAGTAGGTACTTTGCTTATAATGTTATAGTAAGTACATTGCTTATAATCTTATAGCAAGTACATTGCTTGTAATCTTATAGCAAGTACATTGCTTATAATCTTATAGCAAGTACATTGCTTACAATCTTATAGTAAGTACATTGCTTGTAATCTTATAGTAAGTACATTGCTTGTAATCTTATAGTAGGTACTTTGCTTATAATGTTATAGTAAGTACATTGCTTATAATCATATAGCAAGTACATTGCTTGCAATCTTATAGCAAGTACATTGCTTATAATCTTATAGCAAGTACATTGCTTATAATCTTATAGTAAGTACATTGCTTATAATCTTACAGTTAAGTACATTGCTCATAATCTAATAGTAACATTGCTTATAATCTAACAATCTAATATGTACATTGCTCTATTCAATATAATATTCCAGATCCTTAAAACAAAAACTGTACATTCCTTTATTCTCGACTTCGCTACTATTCAAGAGAACAGCTCAATTGTCTGAGCATCTGGCTTTGTTTCGATCGATGTCCAAGAAAAAGGACCGAACCGATCGAACTTCGCCGAGAATACGGCCGAGGGTCGGCGATTATGTGAGCGGGCAAAGATAAAAGGTCGGTTGCCATAAAACAAAGTGCACGCGCGGCTCCATTTTATGCTGATCGATTTGTGGTGATTTTATAACTTCGCTTGTCCATGCCGAGAACAGATGGTTCAAACGAGCCGCGATATTTTATATCCGCGAAGTGAACGCAAAATGGAGCTTTACATATTCCGGTAGAAAGGGCTGGTAACAGTCTTTTGTAAAGAGTTTCTTTGTACTATGAGACTGTTTCCGACATGAATTTTTACCCGAAGGGATCCTTAAAGAACTAAATGGGTTAAAACATTTATTTGTGAAAATATATATATTTTCGTATTAATTGTCCTTTGTTTCGGAGATCGCAGCTCTCCGTTTATAAAATATATTTTATTGCTGTAATGCTATACTAACCGTAGAAAATTATATTATAATTTACCTGACCCTAAATATATAACAATATTACACGATTAATTAATCCTAATTTTAATCAGAATTATAGATATATGTAGAGAAATATTTACTGTTAAGTTTTACGTGGACGTAATATTTCTCCTATAATTATTTCTTCTACCAAGAAAATATACTTTACAGACGTATAAAGATATGTTACTGATTTGAAGCTGTCGCAAACGTATTTGTCGGAAGTGTACATGCAATAGTTATTTTTTATATTTACGCTGCGTATAAAAATCTATTTAACATAATGGAGATCAGAACAGTCCTGTTCGTTAACAAATTGTAGGAAGACTTTAAATCGGACATTTTGATTCCGTGGAGCCTTCCGGTTCCGCGGAGAGATCCTCAGCTGCCAGAGCAAGAACTTCTTCGCATACTCGTTTATACACCCACGCGTTACCCTTTAATCTTTTCCTTCTAATACCGACTAATTTATCGTCTGAAACGCCTTCCAATAAGCAGACTTCCAACTCGAAGGAGCAGGCATTCCTAGATGAAAATGGCCGTACCGTATCTCTATCATCATCTGTACAATCTTCTGTTTCTCCTTGAAGAATAAATCTACAAAAATAATACAACTTAATTATACTCATTTAAAATTTATAACAATGTTCCTTACCCTTTTTGATGACACATAATTCCTTTACGACGAAGTGCTCGACGTAATTGCGACAGAACATATTTGGGATCGTCGCTGGATGTCGATGATACGTTATAAAGACCCTACAAAAATAATTAAATAAAATATCAGTAATTTAAGTCGATTCGATTTTTTGCAATATGGGTAACCAGATACAAACTTTTCCAGAGAGTATGTTTGGTTGATCCGGATCAGTATTTTCATTTTTAACGCGCCTCTTAGGCGTAAGAACACAGCGAACACGATTTAGACCTCGTTCCAAACCCATCATTACTTTCCTTGCGCTTCCTGGTGTAGATGATTGAGATCCCCTAAGAAATATTTTTCGTATTAAATTATGATACTTAGTCAGTAATTATGCTGTCGTTATTATAGACATACTTTGAATCGGATATCGGCGTATGAGTTGGAGTAGAAAGAAGCCTATCTTTCTCTGCAACTCTTTTTGCAGGAACTGTAATTAATACGTGGTTTGTTATTAAATAAATTAGGTGAAAAATGGGAACGAAAAGCATGGATAAATAAAAATCAAAAGGTGCGGAGAAAACGAGATAAGGAACAGTAGTAAGGTATTATACCTTTTAGAAGGAGGTGGGATAAAGAATTCTTACACAGAGTTATTTGTAACTCCAAATTGTGTTTGTTCACAAGTCGTTGCTCTTCTCTGACTAATTATCTGCTTTTCACAGAACTACAGCAATTTATGGCACTTGGAAACTTTCATTAAAGTTTCTAATTAGGTGGCTAGCATCACCTAATTAGAAGCAAACTTTAGGAAATATATTATAAAACTAAGTACCATGGCTGTAATAGAACGCAAGTACATCTAAAAGTTCTTTAAGAAAAGGGGATGTTTATTATATGTCAATATAGTATAAAATAGGTGTCAAAAATGTTGAGAAAAAATGTTTCAAGATATCAATAGTACAAAATAGGTACAGCCTTACAAAACATACCAGGAGAGTACGCATCGTCTACTTCTTTACTGCGAAGCCGTTTTCTACCAGGTACATGTGGTTCCATAAAATTGTTCGCTACGCGAAAATAATATGATAACAACTATACATATAAGATATATGGAGAAAAGTTGCAGCTTACCAGTTTCAGGTGTTTTTGGTAAAACATTGTATGTGGTGTCCACTACTGGTGACTTCTTACCAGGTTTACTTCTTGGAGAATAATTAAGTTTAGTTAAGATACTGAGTCCTCCCTCACACTATAATCAAAACAAAAATATTCTGAATGTAACACTGAAATATTGTTGAAAATTAAGGTAATATGCAGTACTACTACCTCGGATCTAAACTGAGACTTTGCAGAAGATGATATCCTAAGTGAAAGGCCACGAAGTTTCCTATCTAAGAGTAAAAGATATGTGGCAGTTCTGTAATCAGTCCTATCGCTTTTTACAAGTTTTTTCCATATTTCTGAAGTATGTTCACTACATATTGCAGACATAGTACTTAGCACATCATCGTCTTTTTCAAACTGTAAATATATTTTGTTTATTAAAACATTATAACACATATATGCATTGAAAATATTTAATAAAATTTGTTACATTAGTCTTATGAGCAAAAGAGACAGGATTAAGAAATCCTGCTGTAATCCACGGATGATTGCACAATTCCTGAATAGTAATCCTTTTCTTTGGATCTGTTTGTAACATTGCTCGTATCAGCCTTTTACTACTACTTGATAACCAGCCTGGTTCATCATACTTGCCACTCTAAAATTAGACTATTATTAACAACTTCCTCAGCAAAAATAATTAAATATAAAAAACCTTACAAGGATTTTTCTATATAAGCTCTCTATGCTATTATCATCAAAAGGTAGAAAACCACAGAGCAATGCATAAAGAAGGACTCCCATGCTCCAGATATCTACTTCTGAACCTATAACACAAATATGGTACAAATATTCTAAATGTTTAACAAAATTAAGAACAAAATAAATACCTAAATATTTTCTCCCTAATATAAGTTCTGGTGCAGCATATGTTGGGGAGCCACAAGAAGTTTGTAAATGTGATTCAATTCCATTTTTTGGCTTAGCACATAATCCAAAGTCTATAAGCTTCAAATTTTCCTCCCTATCGAGCAGAACATTTTCCTGGGTACAAAATAATATTTCTTACAATTGATACAAATATTTAGTCACAGAAGAAAAGTATAATGTACCGGTTTTAAGTCACGATGAGCATATCCTAAACTATGTAAATAAGCTACTGCAGAAACAATTTGACGAAAGAATTTTCGTGATTCTGTTTCACTCAGCCTATTTTTTTCAACTGCAAATAAAAATAACTGAATAATCTTTTTATAATAAATACTAAGAATATAAGATATCAACCAATTACCTATATGATCAAAGAGCTCTCCACCTGAGCAATATTCTATTACCATAAAGTAGTGACTGTCTGTTTCTATTACTTGATATAATCTACATATATGTTGATGCAACAAAGTTTTTAAAGCTTCAACCTCCAGTTTAACCCTTGGTAAGTCATCCTAAGAATTAAATTATGTTTCTGTGCATTAGAATTACACAAATTTATCAAATGCCGGACATCACTTACGCCTAACGCTGTTTTATCCATGATTTTAATAGCAACTTTTTCACCGGTTGCGATATGCGTGGCAAGTTTAACTTTTGCAAAACCTCCACTTCCAATAGTTTTTTCCAAATCGTATAAACCTTTAAGTGCAGCATATCGCACCATTGTAACAAATTTACGAAAACTTCACTGACAACTTTAATTGCGTGCTGTCAATCACATTACATTTGAAATCACAATTTCTAACGTAAACAAGTTTTAAAAACCAATCAAAATGAAGTATTTTTCGCAGCCAATTTCACGCTATCAATGATGCCAATATAAAAGTACTATATGGTACACTCCCATAACCAAAATAGGGAAAGGAGGCCCAATTATAGACAGGCCCAACAAATAATTCCCCAGAATTGGAGCCAGGTAGTAGGGCTCTATATTTATTAGCAATAAAATAACAATAATTTTATGAACTGTATAGTAGATTTTTATTTTAAATGATGATTATACAACGTATGAATACAAATACTTTCTTAAATGATAAGAAAGGAACATATTATTTATAGTTTATGATATTGATGAACCTTTGTAAATTTCTAAGATTAAAATCTTACTTAAAATTTATGTTTGAATTCCTTTAGTGCTTTCGTGTACAAATATTGAAGGAGCACAAAACTTTTTATAAACAAAAATTCAAACATAAAATGTAAGTGTATATTGATTTACTATAAAAGTATTTTTAATTTACAATTGGATAATCTACAGATAAAGGACACATTCATTATTTAGTTTACGTATGAGAGCAGTGCATAACTGAAGGTTCAAAGAATTATATATCTGAACATTTCATATTCATTTTGCGAAGGAAAAGAAAGTTGAATTTCAAATATTTGAAATTCAAATATTGCAACCAATATTTAAATGACTACAAATTTAAAAGAGCCACTTTTATATAAGTCTGATATACCATTATAAAACAAATTCAAATAAAAAATTGGAAAAATTAATATATATAGCTTACTATATACATTATATTTTTCTTGAATTACGCAAAAAAGAAAAACAAGGAAACAATGCTTTTTAATCTTTGGAGTGTTGACTACTAGAACTAGTTGAACGTGAGCGACGCTTGAATTTTGGTTGATTGTTAGAGTCCGACGCATTATCACTTTTCCTTCGGTTCTTATCATAACGTGATGAATTCATATCTGTATCGTAATTAAAATTAGAATTATTCGTTCTTCTATAATCATTACGCCTCTCATAATATCTGTAATTATCTCTTCCAGGTCTGTTCATCCTGTAGTTGTCTCGTTTTCGTGGATAATAATTTCTTCTGTTCCTTCTGTCACGACTATTTCTACGATCGTAATCTCTGTCACGAGACCTTCGTCGATCCCGTGATCTCGAACGTCCACTTCCACGCCTTCTACTCCTATCTCGCGAATCACGTCGTGAAGATCTATCACCATACGATCGATGTGAATCGCGTTTTATTAATTTCTCGTTTTTGTGCTTCCCATCCACTTTATCTTTTGCCATAGTATCATTGATATCTGAACTAGTATTCAAATGATCCTGATCCTGTTCCACATTTTTATTGCTATCTTTCTTATCGTCTGTCTGATCATTTTCCTTATTTTCTAAATCTTCGCACACAGGTGCTTCGGTATCGAACTTATCCATCATCTGGTTTTCCTCATCAGGATTTTCGCTGAACTTTTTAATTCTATCAGCTTCCCGTTTCTTCATCTCTTCCTCCTTTTTTAAACGTTCTTTCTCTAATTTCTATAACATAAATTTATATATTGCAAACATTTCTACAAATATTTGTATAATATAATTATACAATACCTGGAATTCGTGTAATTTAATAGTACGATTTTGAGCTTGCTTCCAGTGAGGTGGTGTAACACTTCTTGAGCGACTACGAGAAGGCGTGTGATACCGCTGTAAATTTATTTACATGTAATTATTTGTTATCACGTAAAAAATTGCCATGTTTCTACTCAAAACTCTGTACTCCGAGATATGTAACAATATTCACAAAATTTATACATACCATGTTTTATATATTGTACACAAATACTTACAAATATTCCTCTTCCTTTAAATACGCGACCAGTTTTTCTATGCGACCGTACCCGATCTCTTCCGTAATGTTGCCTAAATTCTTTCTGATTCGCGTTATTAGTAGGCCCCGCTCTGTACAAAAATTTATTCGCTGGCACTTCAGGAATTTCATCAGGGTCAATTTTTGTCACTGAAACAAGTGGATGAGGCTTCCCAAGATCATCTTCGTTTGAATCATGTATTTCGCCATCTTCTGATTTTGCTCTTTTTTTACTGTAACAAATAATAATTATTATTCTATTTGTATTAGTATACTGATTTTAAAATATGAACGGATTATACTTTTTCTTGGCTTTCTTTTTCTTTTTAGGTTTTTCTGTGTACGAATCGGAATCTGACTCGGATGAACTGCTACCCTTCGCTTCGTGTTTTTTTGCTGTAAGTAAAACATTTCATTTTATTATACTGACATAGTTTTGTTTAAGTATGGCGATGAAATAAAAGTCGAATATACCTTTACTCTTGACTTTGAGCACAAGTTCTCCACAATTCACAACCTTAGCATCTTGTAATGGGCGAGACATACGATCTACTGGGAGTCCCTCAATATGTGTAACAATTTCCTGGCCAGACACTACTTCTCCAAAAACCACATGGACACTAAGATTTAAAAATTGACATGTAAAAAAGTACTACACCGAAATTCATTGCAGTAAATGAATTCACAATTTTTTGTTACTTACTTGTCGAGGTGAGGCGCTGGTTGTGTTGTACTACAACAACAAAATATGATTAAGGGGATGAGAGATGAACAGAAAGAGCCGGCTTTCATTGGTCATTGTGTTGTAGTAGTGGTGTGCAGACCCTTCCCTCATGACTACACAGAAATATAGCTAAGTTATTCATTCCTCCAAAGATATCCTTACTTCTATACTTTTCAATGTTCACCAGAAAATTCATGTAACTCATACAAATTACTACATACTGAATGACTTTACAGTAGTATAGTAATGTTATAATTTAATGAAGATTTATCAAATTTATCATAGTTAACAAACCCAATTGTTCCTTTTATTTAATATATATCACCTGTTATTCATTTGAAACACATTTAAAAACATGTTAGCTTGAAAGGATGTTAAAATATGAAAATAAATATATATTAAGTTCCTATTACCTTTACCTTTGAGGTTGACTAAGAATACATCTGTCAGCAGAGAAAAATAATTTTGAGCCAGTAGAAATATTAAAAAATAAAATCTATACACAAAATATTCTCTTTGCAATTATGGATATTAACCTTTAGTAAGCTTATCACTTTTGTTAATTAATTACATGCAAAATAAATTCTTAATAAAATAGTATAACTCATTAATGACTTAGATTTTAATAATTATGCATATTACATAACTTATCACACCATACTGCACTTTTCGTATCTCTTGTGGAGCTAATAAATTACTTTGAACTATTTAAAATTCGTTTTGTATAAATTTAATTAATTGCTTCTTAGTTAATACTTACATAAAAAACTGTGAACCATTTGTATCTCTACCACGATTTGCCATTGATAATAAAAATGGTTTACTATGTTTTATTATAAAATTTTCATCTGAAAATAGATTTTATATGTAATTCAAGTTTTTAATCCCATTTCAATAACCCAATTATATTTATAAATTTACCTGCAAATGTTCCTCCATAGATTGACTCTCCTCCTGTTCCATTTCCTACTGAAAAATCTCCACCTTGAATCATAAAGTCTTTAACTACCCTATGGAAAACAATTCCCTTATAATGTAAAGGTTTGCTGGTAGTTTTCCCCAGTCCTTTTTCTCCAGTACATAATGCACGAAAATTTTCGCATGTTATTGGACAAATATCCGCAAAAAGTTCAAATATTATACGTCCCATTGGCAATCCGCCAACCTCTATATCAAAAAATACTCGAGGATTGACATTAACCATGATGATTTCTTTTGGAACTTCCTGAAATTATGAAATGCAAAAGTATTTAATATAAAAATCATTTTAAGTTATATTATTTGAGTAACATCCTTACAATTGTTACAAAAACTGTGTAAAACATCTATAAAAACTGTTATTAACCATATTTTTGTAATAATGTAAATTTATACAACAAATGAAATTATACAAAATAAAGCTCTTACCGTTATATCGGCAAACAGAACTATTAATGAAACCAACGAATCGAAGTTTTTAGAGTTAGGTTAGAATTACTCAACGTAATCGTTTCGCTTCTTTAGTACGCTATGTATTCACCAAAGTGTATAAGATATTTTTATCATTTTCTCTTATGTTAGTACACGATTATTATATCGATACGATAGCATCAATAATATTGAATCACACTATTTCAACAACTAATCTCAAACCTGGCAACTCGGTGCCATATTGTTGAATCTATGAAAGCAGTATTAATGTGTTGCGTATGGTTGCCAACAAAACTGTATACGTATTTCATTCCCTGCACTAACACACAATTGATCTATCCCTAAATTACGTATATATGCTTCGTTTTCCTGATTTCACGGAAGAACATATTCATCAAACAACGAGTTTTGATACACTTTGCGCATGTTGGGTTTAATTGGTTAACTACGCTTCGTAACCAAGAGTAACACGCATGCGTACATATAACGTTGGTTATACCGAACATATACCGAGTGATCTATTATTTTATATTCTCCCTAGAATAAACTAATACTTTTTTACTAGTTGAGTTATAGGGAAATAACCCCCACTATATTTTTAAACAAGTCGCCCTGTGGCGCATTGATCATAGCGTATTGCGCAAGCGCTGCGCAGAAGACTAATGCGCAGCAGCATCCCAGCCGTACCTATAAAAGGGGCTAAAAAAAGTAAAAGTGCTCATAAAACGTATGAGCGCAGGGAACTTCGGTCGGGTTCTTTAAGAGTTCCCGTAGTTCCCAGTGCGTCATACGAAGGGCTACTGTGGGTTCTCTAGCCCATAGAAACCTAAACCCTTCCCCAGAGCCACAAACAAATATTTTTATGGTGACTGTATGACTCTCTATCCTGTTTTCCCTGTTGACATATTTTTGCTCACCATATATGTAATCACAGAGTGTCAAGCCAATAGTAGTGGGAGGGGCACCGCATAATGGTGAACCAAATGAAGTTAGTTGAGTTGCGCAAAATAAATACGATCAAATGAACAATATAATTGTTTTACATAAATTGTAATTAATTGAAGTATATTACTTAGATATGCAAATTAAATTTGTTGTTAAAAAGAAAAGTACGTGCTGAATCATGGTACGTTGTTTTTCAATTATGGACACCAAATATGTTTTTTCGTATTTTTTACATTGACATTTTACGTTTTAAATAATATTTGCGTTATTAAATCAAATGTACATAAACGGTTTAACAACGAATAAACGTTATTATACAAATTTTAAGATGACTAGTAATATGATTTAAAAATCGTTCGTGCGACAAAATGAACAGCTGATTCGTGATAAGCTAGGGAAAGACGGACAATCTGTATATATACAACTTGTTCACAAGCACAATAGCAAACGTTGGTAAATGTGAAGCGATGTATGACGAATACTACGAACTGTCTCACTAGGAAGATCAACAGTGCAGTATTCAATGAAACAGTTCCACATATGACGCTAACAAGATTATACATATTAAAGTTTTCAAGAATTGCTACATAATTGAATAAATTTTCATTATAATTGACTGAGATAAGAAAATTATGAGTGATTTGTCGTTTTTATAAACGAAAATACTAAAACAATTATCAGTTTCTACAATTTTATTTAAAGAAACAATAGCATTTATTTGTATGCCTTATAAATGTTCTAAATAATCATTTCAACGTCTAAAATTTGATGACACATATTTTTGTTCCATTTTCTGTAATTTGCAAAGTACATAATTTTGTAGGTAAGTTATCTCATTAAATATGCAATCATGACTCAGTATTTATAAACAACAGATGTCACAGTTTAGAATAATCATACATTGACAAAATTTCTGTTATTTTAATTTATTAAGACAAAGGTAGTCAAATCATTTTAAAAGACTTAATCAGATATACGTATGTATGCATACACATATATATATACATAATTAAAGATTTAAATATTATCAATTTATAGGTGCATGGACCACAAAAAATTAAATGAATACAATGCAACCACAGCTACCAGCAACTCCCCGGAAATTACCAGTATTTGTATTTCCTCAAAGTATCACTTTCTTTTTAGACGATCAATCTACTCACAAACAAGTTTTAACTTTGTATAACCCATATGATTTTCCAATAAAATTTAAAGGTATGTAATTTATTAATATATAGCACTTAATAAGTAAAAACATTTTAACATAATTTATAATTGTTATAGTATTATGTACTGCACCAAATAAATATAAAGTTGTTGATCCAGAAGGAACTATAAAGGCAAGATGTTGTGTCGATATTGTTGTGAGACACACATCACTTGTATTAAGTAATTGCAATGTTGTTGATAAATTTAGAATACAAATGCAAGAACATCCAACTAAACAGGTAATTAAACATGTTCCTAATTATATCTGAAACAGAGTAGTAAATAAGTAAAATTCTTAAACATTGACAGGCCATAGGAAAAAGAGATGTTGAAGCTAAACTGCTTCCTGGGACAACAGAGTCTGCTGGGAGGTCCACCCCAGATCCAGAAATGTTTCAACAACTTCCTATAAATGAAAATAGACAACAACAATCTTATGCACTTATAGCTCAAAATAAAGCAATTGATAGTAAGTTAAGAAAGTTTTATTTGATAGATATTTCATTAATAAAATGTGTCATATTATGATTGAAATTATAGTTATATATCAATAAGCTTAGATTTATTTGAAATGCACAACCATTTAAAATTACAGAATCTGCATTCAAGACACACAAAAAGTCATTACAGTCTTATTTGTTTCATAGAAGTATTCAAGATAAAAGTACACACCCCAGTCTATCCACAAATATAAAAAGTGCCAATTATGTTGTTATGGATAAAGGTTAATAAGTTAGTATTTGAAATTAGTCTTTACATTCAAACATACCTCTAATGCAATTCAATTTTGATTTATATATGTAAAGATTTAATTAACATGCTCAAGATAAAATAGTTTTGCATATTCTATTTTTAATTGGATCAATTTTTATCTTGAATAAAAAGAATAAAATTTGAAATATATTATGCAGTTTAAAAAACAGGAATTAAATAAAAGAAACATTTTTAGGAGGAACAAATTATGTAGCATTGATTGCTGGAATCATTTGTATAGTTGGATTACTTTTACCTACAGAGGGAGAACAGAATAATCGAGTGCCTGACTATCTCCATCTCTCTATAAATTTTAAATTAATATTCTCATTTGTATTAGGTAAGCATGCTTTTTTATTATTGGGTAAACATAAGAATACAATTATTTCCTTGTATTCCAGGTATGGTCACGATTATTATTTTAAGGCTGTAAAGTTATTAGCTTCCTTTACGAGAAAAAAGATCATACGATCATGGGATAAAAGCACAATTCATGGTAGGTTTCTTCGGTACGAAACCGTATTTTTTGTTACTAAATATACCTGACTCTAGTCTATAAAAAGTAAGCTGTCTCGTTATATTATGGATAATGCTAATATTTATTGACAGATATAAAATCTTTTATTCCTTTAATATATATCGAATTATACATTCTTCTTCAAATTCATGCTCTATAGCCTCGTGTGCGCGTCGAATAAATTTGTACGTTCACTCAAATTGAAGGGAAGCCACTTTTTTTTTTACATGTTTTTAGTTAAAGATATGAAGATGCGAAACTGTTTATATCCAAATAAAAATTTTATTTTGTTTAAAATGTTTGAAAGTGTTATGTACAAAATTATAATTGTGTACACATTCTAAAGAAACATGATCTCGTGTACAAATGTATAAATGTCTTTATGTAAAATGGGCTTCGAGTTTTAAATACCTTTGAATAAAAATACTTAAAGTATAAAACGATTTTTTATTTTTATAAATCAGTGCTTTCTAGATACATAAATACGACGGTATGTATAAAACTTTGAGATAATTAGGTTTCATTATTTTATTAAAACAATTATTATAAAAATGAAACATATTTTGAAAACAAGAGTTCTTTTTATTATTAACATGAATTTATTATTTACATAAGTTACAATGAGACATTGGTGAATAAAATGCTTTTACCGAATATGATGTCCATTCAAATTCTTTAGTTGTAAAATATTTTTCTCCTAATAAGTATCATCTTTTCATAAGTATCAATTGGCTAGATATGAAAATATACGAGTATAGAGATTATCATCTATAAAGGAGTTTTTGTAAAATAATGAAAAAAATTTACCTAAAAATTTATCCATGAAAAACTCAAATTTTCGAGTTAGTGTCATGTCAAATTAGAGCCGATGAACGTTCTTTAAACTTTCATTATGAGTTTTGTATTCCATTGAGGCACTTGGTGGAAGATGCAGTACTCTCCTTAATGTATCCCTAATACGTACTGTTGTTGCATAATCAGATGCAGTCTTATTCCATACACATATTATATCTTCCTATTAACATTAATTATATTATTTAACAACGCCAATAATTATTATTTTAAACCTGTAAAAATTATCTTACCTGAAACCTTATAGATACAACAGCTCCACATATTTCTTCTCCGACCATAAATTGTTCACCTAACATAGCTAATATAAGATTCTCCCAACATCTAGATACTAAACCTTTTCGTAATCTCACTATCCATTTACCACCTTTCTGATTCGCTTCATCCTAAAATGAAAACCATGTTACTACTAAAAACAAGGTAGTTATTTTCAACTTTAAAAGACACATTAAAATATACATACTTCCCACATTGGTTTTATGCCAACTTTGAAAAGATGAAAATCTGTATGTGTTGTTAATTCTGATGGCCGAACTAAATGACTATAAAGACTCCAAAACTGTTCTACACTTGCAAACCTACCGACCAATTTCAAATTTTGGTCATAACTTTGTATACTTGGTTGGATACCAGGAGTACGTCGACTATACCATAATGCATATGCGTACTGTAATTTGTGCTCATTTGGACTAATTTCTATAGGAGGCTATAATAAGTATATATTATTCAAGAGAAATATGATATGAAACGGAAAGGATACAGAAATTTTTACTTACTAGTGGATCTTTTTCAACTTTTTGATTATCTTTTGATTGTACTTCATCATCCCCACTTTCTTCATTAGTTTTTAACAACCTGGAAATACTACTACAGTTTACAAAACAAGTTTTTTAAAACAAAATGAGTTAACACCATATTGCTTTACAAATTTAATTTAAAATCATATTAAATATAATACAATATTTAAACAAAACTTACAACTTTTACTGTTAATATAGTCTTACATATTCTATCACTTGGACTTTTTGGAAACAATACTTAGCAGAAGCAATTAATTAATATGTTAAATTATTTAAAGAGTCACAATTAAACTGTTACATAAAATGGTATATGGATGTATTTTATATTCTAATCAAAACAAATCTAACCTCTACCGTGTTTATTAAAAAAGGCAGGATGAATTATAAACGCCAGATTCACTTACATTTCGAATTTATTGGACATGGTTCTGGCTGTGTTATAAATATATATACAATATCGATTAAATATTACAAATAATATATTTCAACACATAAATAAAAATATAGAGCTCTCGTTTTATGTTTCCTTTTCACACGTTCTTTCATACATATGTTTTGATAAATTGTTGATTTCCCCCTCTACACACGTTTTTATCACTTTGTCATCACAGATTTTATATTCAAATGTTGGCCATGCTAATAATCACAAGGCGGGAAATAAAACCTTATAAATTAATTGTTTATAATAATTATAAATTTTATTACAACAATTGTATCAAGATTAACAATATGAGTTAGAGTACAATTTATAAAAATAACAAAGTTATATGTTACAATTATTATATGTCATCAATTATTTTTAACTTTATTCTTAGAAAATTCTAATTCCAATCTTTTCATAATTTCCTCTCGTTGATACATAACTTCTTTGTAACACAGCTGTGAAAATGCGATTGGACATTCGTATTGTACAGTTTCCATGCATTTTGTATCATTCGATCCGTCTCGGTCAAATCTGAATTGTGAGATCGATTCCACTAAAATGTGAATTACGATCGTTTAGAAGATTCATCTAAGATCGATGCAAATATTTACTAGATTTGATAGTAAAATTATACTGAATTAAATAAAACATGTTAATAAATTTTGTAAGTACAATAAATCGCTTATTGATATCATGATAGATCATCGTGTTCTATGATAGTAGAAGAGTATCACTAGTGTACGTGAAGATCCATCTAAAGGTAACAATATAACGCGAACCTACTGTACCCATAGCACGGTACCTACTGGACCCCCTTCTTCTCGCGTCAGCCCTGATTCCATTAGTATTCGAAACCAGATTTGTATCTGGTAAGAAATTTTGTTTGCGATAAAAAATTTACTTACAGCATCCGAATTTGGCAAAGAAACATGTGTGATGTTTTGACGTGATCAAATAACCGTTATTATCCTGACGTATAGCGTAATGTCCCTGCGCTACATTTCGAATAATTGGTATGTGACTCAAATGTTCTGTATATTCAACCGAATATTTCCAATGATCATAATTGCCACTTTCCGCAATAACGTTAAAATCTTCTCTAAAATTATAAATTAAATATATGTTACCTATCAAAAAACGTGTTGTAAAAATAAGTTACATACATTGTCGGATTTAATTTTTTCATGTTACTAAAGTCTGCAACAAATTCCCATACGTGAATAGGGTTTGAGTCACGAATTGTAGCTTCGAACATTACTTGGTGTTTCTTTTTATACACAAAAACTATGTAAAAAATAAAAAGTGCTAGGCTGGTATACAACACGTTTCTGGTTTTCCATTTCATTGGATTAATACCCATCTCTAAAAAAAAGTGTATCTCCATAAATTATTTAGTTTGAATTTTTCTTTGCAAACATAGAAATAAAAATATGTGGATCGTTTACATCAACTTAAAATTAAATACTCCGCATTATTTTTTTTTGAATTTTGAAAAGAAAAAATATTTACTTACTTGCAGTTGATACTTAAAAGAAAAGTAGATTTGTTATGATTACTTTTGTTTATTTTATAAATTTTAACAATATATTCCATAAATATTTTTGCTTATACAATCTAAATTTGATACTCTGAATTTCCGCTAGCAAGATAAGCTATGATAGGAATACTGTTTCAGTTTTAAATATCAGAACAAGGGCCGTGAAGTAGAAGTATTTGCCGCTTCGCGATACGTTACTAAGTAAGTCTATTTCCCTCCACGTCTGCTGGACCACGTTTTTCGTCATTTGATTGTATATACATGATCCCCACTACATCCTACATGATGTTTGATACCACCTCATCTCAAATACAGATAGGGAGATACGTATGAGTGTGTGAACCATACATACATGTTAAATGTATATGATGTCGAAGAAAAAGAGTACGCTGCATAAACGTGCCTGTGCTCTTTCAATGGCGCATGCGCATTCGCTTCCTGATGGACGCTGCGCACGACATAGCGTTCAGGTTTTAGATTTGAATTTTATATTACCTGTGGTCAATATCCTTCATCCATGGACCAAATTATCGTAATATATAAAATAATTAAATACAGATAAATTGAAGTACTTCAAAATTAAAAAATATCTCAAAACTTTTATTTAACTTTTACCACGAAAAAACATTTGTTAACAAAAGTAATTAATGTCGCATTTAATATAAACATTTTTCTTTTAATACAAAAATAAATTCTGGAAACTCATATTAACAATTATTTTAAGTTGCAGATATAATTTAATAACTGTACGTTTTTTATAAATATTCGAAATTACAAAATGTATACATGTACAAAATGTATTACTTTCTTGGGTAGTCTAGGAGTTTTAAATATAATATGCAATTAATAGTTAAATACTTTTCAATATATACATAACAATCATTGGCATTCAATAGTTATAAAATTTCAGCCTAATATATACAAAATTATAAAAAATAATTTATCACATATTAACAAGCAATTGTAATAAATTCATCGTGCTAAGTTTTATAATGACACGCGCAAGCTACGATTCTTCTTTCTTATAACATTTTTGTACAGGTTTTTGTGATTTATTAAGCATGAATTTAATGTGTTGCGGTAATAATGTTTTTAATTCACGTGACACAGGCATATATTTAAAACTTAACAATCTTACCAAACCATTCTGATAACCAATTGCTAACCACAAGTAGCTCCACGTATTTGGATTCCAAGACATCTAAAATATATTATTTATTGTAATTTCATCTGAAGTGGCTATACTAAAACAGAAGCAGTAATAATATACTTACCCTATTTACAGACATAAATGGATATTCTTCAACTGGAACTGCTATTAACTTTTCTTGACGCGCTCTTTGCGTGCAGTTTTCATCATTCTTTAAATATCATGTAATCATAATTAAATGAGAATCAAATGAATCAAATAAAATATGATAAATATTAAAAACTACTTACTTTCAAATCATCACAAAAAATAATACCAAAACGATCTTTGCATTCGCTGTAACTTTCTGGCAAGTAGTAATAATCCGTCGAATTTTTACTGTCTTGTTTATCATTATTATTACCACTTTCCGCTTTTGAGAAGTCCACTATTCTGACGAATGAACTTAGCTAAAACATAATTAATTATTGAATTTTGGGAATTTTCATTTTTGACTATGTTGACTAAAAGCATAAAACATATGAAAAAATACCTTTCTTCTCTTCTGTATGGCTTTATCAAGTTCTTTAGCCTGCAGAATTTCATGAGGGAACACCGTTAATATTTCTCCTGCTAATGTACCATGTGCGATACTATTTGCATAGTCAGAAACTGCTAGAGCCTACAATATTTTTAAACATGAACAATTATATATGTACGGAATATTTATATAATTCTGTAAAATTACTTACATATGTAGGAGAATTTGTTGCTAAAATAGGGTAAAGTTTGTATTCGTGTTCTCGTAATGGAAATATATATGTATTCGTATGTTTATATCTGTAATAACAAATTTAATAATATTAAATATATTTTATTGTATAATAAGAATACTTTTTAAATAGTATTTCTTACCCTAAGGCATCGTCAAAAGTAACAATAGCACATGGCCAATGCGTCATCCATGCACCATTCAATATAATACCTTTCTGTAGAGAATATTGAGGTGCAGTTGTATCTTCTAAATCCCAAAATTTGTAAGATTTATCTATACTACCCGAAGCTAGAAATCTCTCTCCATTATATGGAACTAAAGCTACCACTGTAATAATAATATCATGGTTAAACGTTTATTTAATTAGCATTGTATTTTTAGAATTTCTAAAAGGAAAATAAATGTACTTACTACTCACAGCATTACCATGTGCATAAAAATATTGAAATGCATTTATAAACCACGTATTTTGTCTTTTTTGCATTGATAATGGAGATTTGTACGTGAGATCCCATACCGCAATATAGCCATTTGAAAATCCTGCAGCAATTGTGCTAAGAAAAATGATATAATTTCGTTATAGTAAAATAGAGAGGAAAAAGTGAAGATACAATGCGTGGAGCTTACTTATGCCCGTGTTCTTTTATCCATGATAACTTAGTACATTGCCAATTTTGATCATTGCTGTCATATATCGAAATATTTACAACTAGCGTCATTATTGGATCAGTGTAATATATAGGCAACCTATAACAGTAAAAAATATTAGTACCGGCTAACCAAATACTAAATAATTTTCAAGTATTTACTATTTACTCGTTTTCTGCAGTTGTTTTGAAATCAAGTTCCTCTGGAAATGGTAGCGAATAAATGTACACATTGCCATCTGAACAAGCAGCTGCAAGCATACCAATTCGCTTCAGACTAGATTGCACTTCATTTTCTTTCTTATAATTGTTAAGACTTTCATCTTGGTAACAGCCAGATGGGCACCATTCTAAGCACCATACAGTACCACTGTTATGCGTAATCGCATATGATAAAGTAGGAGATTTCTTTTTATCCTCTGATCTAAATTAAAAAAAAAATTATACTTGAACCAACTTAGTATAGCTATATGTATATGTCTATTTATTCAGTTTTATTACTGACTCATAATGTAGTGGTCCTACATTCCAAATTTGTATCATATTATGCCCGAGGTATGACTTCCCTACTGTGTATTCACTTTCCATAGTTGGATGAGTACTGATTGCAATATATTGCGAGGGATTTTTTGAGAACATTGACACTGGAATGGGTAACCAAGCTAATGCCCATACTGGACCCCCAACAAAAAATGTTGCTACACCTGTAAAATTATTATACATATACCGACAATCATACAATCATGATAGAATTATTAAAAAATTATTACCTTTATCGAAACCACCCTCAAACTTTTTCCATTGTTTCCAAGGAATTTCGGTGTCACATACCTTATCACCTACCCTTTCTGTTTTCATTCGTATAGAAATTTCTAATTCTGGCAAGTACTTAGCAGCATCAGTATTATTTAATAATATAAAATGATTTGGAGTATAATCAGTAAACAAATCATATTCATAATTTTTTTGTTCACTATAAACATATATCTTACATTATGTTTACGTAAAATTTATTGTAAAACAATATGAAAAAATATATTTCATATGAAGTGTTAATACGTACAATTCTATGGTCCATCGTAAAGCAGGATGATACGGTTCTCTCCAGTGAATTCTATTCTGTTCCATATTGTAAAAATTAATTTTATTGGATGTATCTAAAAATAAGAATTATTAATGTAATTTAACAATTAAAAGTTTATTTTCGTCATAAGATTTACCTGTATCATCTGAACTGCAATGTTCTTCTTCGTAATCCGAACCGTGTTCGGTCTCATCTACCATTGAATGTGCTGTAGTTACATGTTTTACCATATTTTCATTGGAAGTAGATGAAAATTTGCATATTTTACATACATAAGACTGTAATAAAATATAAGGAATGAATTTCGTACAAATTTTTGATTAAATTATATATGCAAATTGTACCTCTTTGGGCATAAAACTACATTCGGTAGAATGTTTACATATATCTTCAAAAGAAGTAGATTTATAAGTGCAATTCATTTGACGACAAGCAGCTGTCCCCTGTGACGTTAATTCTTTTTTCCAAATACCCTTCCATACTGTTGGTATATTTTTACTTTGGTTAGGTGTTTTAACTACATTTTTCTAAAAATTTAATTTAATAGTAAATATATTTTTAATAATTTAATTAAATGAAAATATTGTAAACACGTAACACACCAGTAAAGAAGTTTCAAGTTTTATTTTTTTCCCAGGTGGTACACTGTTATCCTTCACAAGTTCAGTAAATTCTAAAATCTTTGATACTGCTCTGAAATGGGAATATTATATTATCACTTTATTTTGTACATCTTTAAAGTATGATATGTTTAAAAATTAACTCTTACTTTTCCGCAGCTTTACGTTTCACTCTCTCATTTTCATTTCTAACAATCTGTAATTCTTTCATCTTGTTTTGTTCTATTTGTCTATGAGTTCTTTCATGTATTTCCATAGAAGATGGCATCATGACAGCTCCACAAGTCGGACAACTTACCATTAATGCTTTTCTTTCCTAATATATAACATATAAACATTTTAGTTTCATTAAGTAAAGTATTTTAGACTTCAATAGAAAAATAGTATACTTCATCAGATTTTCCACAAAACTGTGTATGAGATATGAAACCATTTACACTACGTTTTATAGTTCCACATTTGTCACAAATCAGTTGTCCCCTTCTCTTATGAAGAGCACCTGTTAAGACTCGTCTCCATAATTTAATGTCATTTTCAAAATCCTAAAATATAATATTTTGTCATAAATAGAACTGAAAGTTAATAAAAATGATTGCCATTAACTAATATTAATGTAGTATATTTACCAGCGGTTCATCGCCCTTTATCCAGCTCGTATTATTATGTTTAAACAAGTTATGTGAATTCCACTGCTTTTTCAATAACTCTACTTCACATTTGGCACAAGTTATTAATTCTACCTAAAATTACAAAATTAAAAAAAATGTGCAACCACTTATGAAAATATCTCTTTTAAAAATTAAGCTATAATTAACTTTTTATAAAGCTTACTTTTGGTGTATCAGAAATAGTATCTGCATCTGAATTTTCTTGTTTTTCTTTATCTGTAGTTACTGGTCCCTTCAATTTCGGTACATATTCAGTATCTAATGAAGAATATGACAATTCTTTGCCTTTTCCCCTGCTTCTACCTTTACCACGACCTCTACCTCTACTTCTACTACTACCTCTACCTCTGCTTACAGATGTACTTGCTGGACTACTTCCTTTTCTATCAACAATTGAATTTGGAATGTTATCTTCAATACTGCTGTCATCACTTAAACCATCATTAGTGCAAATATTATATGATCTGTTATGTCTCTTACTATGAACAACTGCCTCTGCAATGGAAACATTATTTACGTTATCTGAAACTTCTGAATTGTCTGCTGACACATCTGAAGTGTTTGGGGTCTGTTGTAATATAGGCATAACTTTTTTTGGTCTTCCTCTTTTCCTTACTAATGGTTTAGTCACTAAAATTGGATCTGGACTACCTTGATTTAATGCATCTGTGTTTTCGTTTCCTTGATTTAATGCATTAGAAATTTTCATAGACATTCTATCTTCTTTTGTCCTATCTAAAGTATCAATCTTTTCTGAAATACTATGTTCTACAGAGGTATTGATTGCTCCCATATGAACTTCATTATCATTCATATTGTTTGATTCCATTGTACCTTTTAACTCTTCTAATTTTATCTTATTTCCTATATCTTCTGAATTTTGCAAACGTTTTACATCGAAATTATTTTCATTTTTCATAACATTAGTATAGTCTCCAGAATTATTACTGGACTTGAAAGGCAGTGATTTTTTTGTTACAACTGGTGTGATAGAAGGAATAGCAGTACTTGTATTTTTTTTATTTTGCGTATTTTGAAGCTCTCCTTTTGTACATTTCGTAAGGTTTGGATCATTTACCTCGGTTACATCTAATAAAGGACTATTAGAAACAGATTCTTGTTTTGGTTCTTTGTTAAAGATACCCTTCTTCTTCTGATCCAAATTCCTAATTTCTTTTTTTACTGAAGCTCTTGCATATGATACAATATAATCATCAAATTTAGTTTGTTTACGAACACGTTTAGATCTTCCATGCAAATTTTCACTACTACTTTGTTCAGACACTGAATTTGTTCTTTGAGCCTTTGGTATATTATTTGAGGTAGTTTGATTATTTTTTACATTATTACTAACACATTTTATTTCTTGTAAATTCTTTTCATTTCTTGAATTAATTACTGAACTATCTACCGTTATGTTATCTTTTGGTTTTTCTGTATGAGAGTTATTTTTTACTTGTTTTATGTGATTTACTCTAGATATTACTTTTTCATCGTTTTTCTTACATTTAGGCACTTTTATTGTATTTTTTAAGCTTTCATTGTCTGTATCATTCATTGTATTATTTTTATTTAGTTTTATAACCGTAGTTGGCTGTATCACAATATTTAAATTTGTAGAATTTTCAGTGGATGTAGAAATCTGATCACCATTGCATTCTTGTGTTCTAACATTATTTATATTATTATCTTTTATCGCAGCTTCTCTAGCAGATACTATACTTTCAGCTGCATAAAACATGAAAAATTCAAACAAAATTAATTATGCATTAATTTTCATTATTTAGTTTTGCAACTTACCTTTTGAGTCATTCATACAAATATTTTGCAATACATCTGGAGGAAGAATAAACATTTTTGTATTATTGCTTGATGAACAATTGGGTTTATTAGATAGATTTTTACTATCAGATGAAATATCAGACTCCACAGTCTTATTATTCATTATTAATACAATTCAAATGGATATCAGAACTGTAAATTAAAATTTAAATAAATTATTATTACATGTAGTAATTAAGGAGGATATTTAATAATTGTATGGTTCTAGAATACCTATCTAATTTAAATTCACATACATGTTCCATTTTTTTAACAAAACATTTTACAATGTAAAAAAAAATGTATTCAAGTTATAAAAAAAAATGGTTTTTGCAGGCTTTGAACGCGTATAACATGCATCAGCGTACTCCTCCTTCTACGATCTCCTCCAAAATCGCATAAACTATCACATTTCTTAAACACGAATAAACAGGCTAAAAGTTAGTATCGATAAGTTATAATATATTTTTCAGACTATTATATACATTTACTAAATTCATAGAAGATTAATCTTAACCGCATACTTTTTTAACAGAAAACAAGGTTAGGATATATTACGTACATGTGAAGAAATGCATTCACGTGAATTTAACATTCAATAATTCTATGACATTTACGTAACATACATACCAATTTATATTACAGATCTTTTCTATATGAAAAACAATATTTTGTTATATAGAAAAAAGTATGATATAAAATCTTTAAAACAAGACTCGATCCAGCAACTTGACACACCATTCTCAGCTTACAGCGTGGGTCAGAATTCGGTGCGGTCCAAAACTTGCACCGGCCTGCAGGGTGCGCTCTTTAATGCGGTCGAGTCGGTCGATAAATTGTTGGTAAGTGTGATTCCTTTCATCACAACTTGCATTTGCTTCCATCTGTGTAAAAAGCGAAGGAAATTAACACAGATTCCTATGTTAACAATCATTGAAGCTGTGGATTATTTTCATTCTATGTCAATGAGATCATGATCTATACAAGTTTATTACTGGTTCAATGAGAGATCATACTTATCATCCGATGAAATTCTGCGCATGTCTGCTCTCATTGGGGACTTTCATGATGCTGAATTATATATATGGTGACCATTTATGTTTTATATTTCTTATATTGGACGTGATGAATAATTGTTGTGCAGATCTGTAATTCAGAAATTTCGAGATTGGAAAATTTGTGAGTTTGATGGTCTCTGAATTTGACTCGTTACTATACTCTCTACATTACCTCTTTTTTTTATTCATACACTTTTGCTCACTATGTATATGATCGATGGAGAGAAATCTTACGGCATTAGGGCTGCACTAAGTGGTAGGGAGCTTACTGAAGTTAGTCGCATTGCGTAAAATGACTATGACAAAGAGTAGATATAACAAGAGGCGGCACTGGACAAGTATATACTTTTTTTTTCAACTTTTCCATGCCGTAAAATTAATAAAAATACCTGAAAAGACAATATTAATAATGCACAGAAAAATTATTACAAATTATTAGACTTACATTAAAGTACTGTTGCTCAATTTAAATTTCCCGCTCCTTCGCACAATCAATTTAAAGGGACAGCGTCTTCGAGAGATCAAAGATGCCGCCTCCGGTTTACTCTGCGGTTTCCGTCTTATCTGCTGTCATCTAGTTTTCAAAAGTTTTGCATTTTATTATAAGGCTTGTAAATCTAGATTTATATAAGTGTGGAACTTGTAATATTTCTTACATTCTCGTAAAAGAAAATGTGGAACAAAATTATAATTTAATTCGTAGCTATTAGCTCGATATCGTTTTCTAAAGTTCATTTTTATCAAAATGTTTAGAAAACGATATCGATTACCAGGTCACACCACGTGGAGGTTGCTACGATAGTGACCCGCCCTAACTCCAAATCCCAACCACCCTCCAATTGCAACCTCATTTATCAGAAGGATAAATGAGTTTTGACTCTACTTAGCTCGCTGGCTCGCAAAAATATACAAGTTCTTTACTATAGTATAACAAAGGACTTGTACCGCACGCACGCACGCTTTACATCTTAAAATTTAATACACTCATGTGATCCCACGCTCACACTCATACTAAACGCACGCGTACCTCTCATTCTAAGATTGCACTCAAATGATCTATGACGACGTAAAAAAAGCAAGGGGAAGAAAAGAAAGTTGGAAGAACTTTCTACTAAAAGAAAAGAAAGTTAGAAGAACTTTCTACTAAAAAGAAAAGAAAGTTAGAAGAACTTTCTGTTAAAAAAGGGGGTCAGTATTTTTCGCCAAGTGAGCCTCGCCTTCCATGGGTCAAAGGGTAGTCCATAGTGGCTTACGTGAACCACGAGACAGAGATGAACCGAAAATACTGGCAAGAACGAGTGACACATCCGCGGAGGGTCTCCCATTTCTCCCCGCTTGCGTTTGAAGCAAGTCTGACCGCAGAGAGGAGACCCCTGCCGTGAGGCGGCAGATCGAGATGGTTCATCAATCGATCGGCCCCGCAGAGATGTGTCCCTGGCGCTACACCAGTACTTGCAGTTCATCCCTGCCGCGTGTTCACAGCGCTATGAACCCCCAATGATCCACTTGGGTTCGGAACGATTGACAAAAAATAACTGGGTATGCTATAAGCTAACGCGTAAAAAAGTTTGAGAATTGAGAAGATGAGTGCAAGTTAGAATGAGAGGCACTTACAAGGACCCACCCGCCCGCCCACGAGCACACATAACTTAAAACTAACGCACGCATAAAACTAACTTAAAACTAACGCACGCATCCCTCGATGATCCCTCGATGATTGATGTCTTCAATCTTTTTTGGAACAGACAGAAAATTGAAGAAGCAAGAAATGAAACCTTCCTTTATTCGAAACGAAACTCTTAAAAAATCGAGATCTTAGGTTTTGAGAACCTTAAAACCCGAAATGAAATTATGGATTCGAAAACCTCAACTCCGAAATAAAAAGACAAAGAGATTCAGAAACTTCAAAACTTGAAATAGAATTATGATGCTGTTTGAAAACCTCAAATTTGAAATAAAAACCTCAAGAAATTAAGAATTCCAAAACTCAATTGAGAAGATGAGATGATCCAAAAACTTCGAAGCTCAAATATTGAAATGAAGAAGAAATTAAAACGAAAGTACAAGTATTAAAAACCAATCAAATAATAAAGTAAGACAGTGGAGAAGAGGCTCGAAAACTTCGGTGCAAGAAGTAAAATGGAGGAGAGTCCTACATCCTGTACTCACATTTTCACTCACTCACGCACACTACAATACATATTTTAAAAGCCCTAAATGTGCCTTTTGTTCTAACATTGCACTCGTATAATTTAAAACTTTGCAAACAAAAGGGCTAAAGAAGAACTTTCTTTTAAGTTTAGAGCAATTGACAATAAAAATGATAGGCTACTACTACAATTTAATATGTAACAAGTTAAAAAATTGTCGTTAAGATGAGTGCAAGTTAGAACAAAAGGCACTTACAATTTGCGCAAGCTTTTCGCCACATGTGACGAAAAACCTGCGCCCGAGCCCACCCTTCCTCCCACAGCTCGGAATTAATGTAATTTAGATATGAAATTGAGAAGTTATAATCGTAGCTCTTAGCTCGATATCGTTTTCTAAAGTGAATTTCGTGAAAAGTATTTAGAAAACGACATCGATTACCGGGTCACACCACGAGGAGGTGGCTACGTTAGAAAGTGACCCACCCTAACTCCAAATCCCTACCACCCTCCATTTGCAAATCGCTCATTTATCGGAAGGATAAATGAGTTCTGACTCTACTTAGCTCATAGGTTTGCACGTACAAGTTCTTTACCACAAATGTGCAAAGAACTTGTATTGCACACGCACGCATACATTAGCTTAATACTAATCCCATGGGATCGCACATACACGCTTAACGCAGGGTACCTCTTATTTTAATATTGCACTCAAATAATCTATGACGAAGTCAAAAAGCAAAGGGGAAGAAAAGAAAGTTAGAAGAACTTTCTACTAAAAGGAAAGAAAGTTAGAAGAACTTTCTACTAAAAGAAAAGAAAGTTAGAAGAACTTTCTGTCAAAAAAGGGAGTCAGTATTTTTCGCCAAGTGAACCTCGCCTTCCATGGGTCAAAGGGTAGTCCATAGTGGCTTACGTGAACCACGAGACAGAGATGAACCGAAAATACTGGCAAGAACGAGTGACACATCCGCGGAGGGTCTCCCATTTCTCCCCGCTTGCGTTTGAAGCAAGTCTGACCGCAGAGAGGAGACCCCTGCCGTGAGGCGGCAGATCGAGATGGTTCATCAATCGATCGGCCCCGCAGAGATGTGTCCCTCGCGCTACACCAGTACTTGCAGCTCACCCCTGCCGCGTGTTCACAGCGCTATGAACCCCCAATGATCCACTTGGGTTCGGAACGATTGACAAAAAATAACTGAATATACTACAAGCTAACGCGTACAAAAATTAAGAATTGTGAAGATGAGTGCAAGTTAAAATAAGAGGCACTTACAGAGACCCACCCGCCCGCCCACGAGCACACTTTACTTAAAACTAACGCACGCATAAAAATAACTTAAAATTAACGCACGCATCCCACGAAGATCCTTCGATGATCGATGTCTTCAATCTTCGCGTATACGCATCTCACACATTCACTCATTCATACTACAATATGTTACAATAGACGCAACTTAAAATTAACTCAAAATAAACTTAAAATTAGCGCATAAATTGATGAAATCCCTCGAAGGAAGTCTTCAATGATGACTTATTTATTACCTATAGAATAATTAAGTGTAACAATAAAAAGAGGAAATAGAGAAGCACATGCAAGATTAGTAACATTATAATATTGAGGCATGCACAATTCATGCTAACATGCACAATTCATGCTAGCATGCAAAATTCATATTAACATTTTCGGAATAAAAGTGAAATAAGCTCGAGTCGACTCGATAAAAATACGCAAATAAAACACACGATATATTTGAGAAATGTTCAATTACTTACTTAAAATAAAACTCTGAAACATAAAAATGTAATTAGGACACATAAATCATTTCATTACCTAATTAAAATAAAATCCTGAAACATATGAATGAAATTCGGACAAACATGAATTATTAAAATAAAAACCTGAAACATTCAAATATAATTAAAGCACATATGAATAATTAAACTACTTACTTAAAATAAAAATCTGGAACAGAAAAATGTAATTATACATATAGGAAATATTAAATTACTTACATGAGATAAAAATCTGAAACAGACAAAAAGTAATTAGATAAACATGAATCAATGAATTACTTACTTGAAATAAAAATCTGAAACAGACAAAAAGTAGTTAGAGAAACATAAATCAATAAATTACTTACTTGAGATAAAAATCTGAAACAGACAAAAAGTAATTAGACATATATGAAGCATTACTTACTTGAGATAAAAATCTGAAACAGACAAAAAGTAGTTAGAGAAACATAAATCAATAAATTACTTACTTGAAATAAAAATCTGAAACAGACAAAAAGTAATTAGACAAACATAAATCAATAAATTACTTACTTGAAATAAAAATCTGAAACAGACAAAAAGTAATTAGACAAACATAAATCAATAAATTACTTACTTGAAATAAAAATCTGAAACAGACAAAAAGTAATTAGACACATATGAAGCATTACTTACTTGAGATAAAAATCTGAAACAGACAAAAAGTAGTTAGACAAACATAAATCAATAAATTACTTACTTGAAATAAAAATCTGAAACAGACAAAAAGTAATTAGACACATATGAAACATTACTTACTTGAGATAAAAATCTGAAACAGACAAAAAGTAATTAGACAAACATAAATCAATAAATTACTTACTTGAAATAAAAATCTGAAACAGACAAAATATAATTAGACACATATGAAACATTACTTACTTGAGATAAAAATCTGAAACAGACAAAAAGTAATTAGACAAACATAAATCAATAAATTACTTACATGAAATAAAAATCTGAAATAGACAAAAATAATTAAGACAGAAAATCGAAGGAGCAAGGAATGAAATCTCCCTCCGAAACAAAACTCTTCAAAAATCGAAAACGTAGATTTTGAAAATCTTAAAATCCTCAAAAAATTACGATGTTGAAAATCTCAACTCCGAAATAAAAAGACAAATAAAATAGTCAAGAAATTAAAAACTTCAGAACCGAATAGAAATGACGAGGTGATCCAAAAACTTCGACACTCGAAATAATATTCACGCATAAAATGAAAGAGAAACTGAAATCAATGTACAAGTATTAAAAACCAACCAAATAATAAAGTAAGAGAGAGGAAAAAATAGAATCTTGGAAACTTTGAAGCTAGAAATAAAGTCAGAAAGAGTATTAGGGGCCCTATCAGTGAGTACAGGACGCAGGACACATTCACGCACTCACACATACTGTTACATATTCTAAATGCCCTACATGTACCTCTTATTCTAAAGTTGCACTCGCATATAAAACTTTGAAAAAAAGCAAGGGATATGAAAGGAAGTTGGAAGAACTTTCTTTCAAGTATGGGAAAATTGAAAAAAATGACAAACTATTACTACAGTCTAATATGCAAGTTAAAAAATTGTAAGAAAGATGAGTGCAACTTAGAATAAGAGGTACTTACAATGTGCGCAGGCTTTTCGCCACGTGTTGTGACGAAAAACCTGCGCCCGAGCCCACCCTTCCTCCCACAAGCTCGGAATTAATATAAAACTAATGCAATAAACAGAACTTACCAAAAATTAAATCCTGAAACAGACAAAAATTGATTAACACAGAAATTTTAGAAGAGAGAACAGTGTAGAAACTTACGAAAAATTAAATTCTGAAACAAACAAAAATTTATTAACATAGAAAATTAGGCAAAGGAGTGAAATATTCGAAATAAAATCGCGAAATAAAACCGTAGCTCTCAGCTCGATATAGTTTTCTAAAGACTAAAAAATCTTTAGAGAACTATATCGATTACCGGGTCACACCACGTGGAGGTGGCTACGATAGTGACCCACCCTAACTCCAAATCCCTTCCTCCCTCCAAATGCAACCTCATTTATCAGAAGGATAAATGAGTTCTAACTCTACTCAGCTCATAGGCTCGCATATACAAGTTCTTTACCACAATCCAGTAAAGAGCTTGTATCACACACACACGCACATACATTAACTTAATACTAATTGCATAGGATCCCACACGCATACGCTTAACTTATTCTAAACGCCGCACGGTACCTCTCATTCTAAGATTGCACTCAAATAATCTATGACGAAGTAAAAAAGCAAAGGGGCAAAAAAGAAAGTTAGAAGAACTTTCTACTAAAAGAGAAGAAAGTTAGAAGAACTTTCTACCAAAATAAAAGAAAGTTAGAAGAACTTTCTGTGAAAAAAGGGGACCATTATTTCTCGCCAAGTGAACCTTGCTTTCCATGGGTCAAAGGGTAGCCCATAGTGGCTTACGTGAACCACGACGGCAAAGATGAACCGAAGATACCTTTGGTAAGAACGAGTGATACACCCCATTTGGCGGAGGGTTTCCCATTTCTGACGCGCGGGCGACTTATACAGAGGACACCCTTACCGTGATGCCCCTTGGCAGTATGGCGGCAGATCGGGGGGGCACATCATGCTATGAGAGGTGCTCCCCCCGTTCGGCCCCGCCGGGCAAAGAATATCACTCGCGCTACACCGGCACTTGCAGCTCACCTCTACCGCGTGTTCACAGCGCTATGAACCCCCAATGATCCACTTGGGCGCAGAACGATTGACAAAAAATAAGTGGGTATACTACAAGCTAACGCGTACAAAGTTTGAGAATTGAGAAGATGAGTGCAATTTAGAATGAGAGGCACTTACAAGGACCCACCCGCCCTGCCCACAAGCACACTTAACTTAAAACTAACGCACGCATAAAAATAACTTAAAATTAACGCACGCATCCCTCGATGATTCCTCGATGATCGATGTCTTCAATGATGAACTATTCAGTATCTGTACAATAAGTAGGTATGACAATAAAAAAAGGAGACAGAAAAGAAAATGCAAGATTATTTAGTTAAAATAAAAACATGAAACATCTGAATAAAATTAAGACAAACAAGACTTGTTAAAATGAAAACCTGTAACATACAAAGATAATTAAGACAAATATGAAACGTTAGAAATTACTTGCATAAAATAGGCACCTGAAACAGACAAAAATAGTTAAGACAAAATATGAAACATTAGAAACTACTTCCATAAAATAAAAACCTGTAACATAGAAAAATAATTAAGACACATCTGAAACATTAAAAATTACTTATACAAAATAAAAACCTGAAACAGACAAAAATAGTTAAGACAAAATATAAATCATTAAAATTTACTTACATAAAAAAAACCTGAAATATATAAAAATAACATTCACTCTCTCACTCATACTGAAATACATTTTCTAAATGCCCTACATGTACCTCTTATTCTAAAATTGCACTCTAATATAAAACTTTGTAAAGAAACTTTGTAAAGAAACTATGGAAAAAAGTAGAAAAGGAAGAAAGTTGTAAGAACTTTCTTCCAAGTTTGAACAAATTAAGAAAAGACTAACAAACTATTACTATGTAAAAATCTAATATCTAAGTTAAAAAATTGTGACAAAGATGAGTGCAATTTAGAATGAGAGGTACTTACAATGTGCGCAAGCTTTTCGCCACGTGTCGTGACGAAAAACCTGCGCCCGAGCCCACCCTTCCTCCCACAGCTCGGAATTAAAAAACTAATGCATTGAATGGACTTACCAAAAATTAAATTCTGAAACAGATAAAATTTTATTAAGACAAATATAAATTATTTCATTACTTACGTAAAATAAAAATCTGAAACAGACAAAATTCTATTAACACAGAAAATTGTGGGAGGGGGAGGAAAAATTTTCTTTATTTCATACAAGAATTTCAAAAAATACGAAACGCAATGAAAATTGCGGATTTGAGGAAACGACAAAACTTAGCAAAGAAGTAACACTAAAACAGACAAAAATTTATTAAGACAGAAATTTGAAAAAAGAGAGCATTAACTTACCAAAAAATAAAATCTGAAACATACAAAATTTTATTATCCTATAAAATTATACGAGAAGAAGTGAAACAACTCTATCAAGAAACAGAAAACACAATGACAATTACGAAATTAAGATCAATCAACAATCAAACAATTTATTCAAAATCAATTCCTGAAACAGAGAAAAATAATTAACACATAAAATTGTGAGATATTAAAATCGCGAAGGATATATAAATCTCGAAATAAAATCGCGAAGGGATACAAAAATCTCGAAATAAAATCGCGAAGGGATACAAAAATCTCGAAATTTAATCGCGAAGGGATATGCAAATCTCTAATTTCAAAATTTAATCGCAAAGTTACATAAAAATCTCTAATCTCGAAATTTAATAAGGGAGGGCATAAAAATCTCAAATCGCGAAGGGGTATGCAAATCTCTAATCTCAAAATTTAATTGCAAATTTATACAAAAATCTCTAATCGCGAAATTTAATAGGGAGGGCATAAAAATCTCGAATCGCGAATAAAATCGCGAGTGGCTTTGCTCGTAAACATTTGAGCAAAACTTGACGATACATTTTGTATCGTCTAAAAAACACATGTAAAATACAAGAAAATAATAGCGAGCATAGTGACAAAATGACTGTCCATCTTAGAATTCTAAGATGGACATTCATTAATAGTTCCCCTCTTCTTTGGCAACTTTGCCGGGGCTCTTCGGCATATAGCCTCTTCTCTCTTCGGCATAGCCTCACAAAAATCACTCGCGAATTTTTACGGTAACTCGGATATTCTTTGCTTTCAATTACATAAAATCTCAATTTCGCTATCAATCTCCATAAACAGATAGCAGACAATTTTATAAAAATAAAATTGCACTGCTATCCATTTATTTCGATCGATAACAAAATCAAAATTTTATGTAATAGTTTGGTAAGAAAAATAATTACTCAAAATAAAAATACGACCAGCGATTCTCAGAATGCGCTGTCCGTAAAAGAATATCCGAGCAGAATATTTTATTTCACTGCACTTCACTTCACTTCACTGTACTTCATTTTTGCAGTCGGATCTAGAACCCGACTGCGACTTAAAACTAAAAGGCCTGGCCTGAACGAACAATCGAGTTCAAGAGAATATTAAATAAATTCATATTTAATATTTTTCTCTTCTCGATTTTTCGTGAACCCCCCAGATGCAAGCATCTCACGTGTGAGAGAGAAGGACAGAGAAACGTGAAAGCTTGCTCTGGCCCTACCTACTTAAAACTAACTCATTCACACCAGAAGTAAGCTACCTGCCTGCCTAACGCTATATTTAAAAAATTGCAAAGTCCATTCTCACAAAAACACACTCCACGGTTCTCACACATACCACCCGGGTGCAAAAAAGCCTAATCCTAGGGAGTACGTCCCGGGACGTCTCCGACACCCGAGTTCAATACTACATTCACACTCTAAGTTCATACCTTTTTGCTGAAATCGATCGACAATCGACAGTGAACTTAACATATTTCATTTTCATACTCTTTCGAATATTCAATGTAATATGTACTTGTAATAATTTAAACTACTAATACAATTTTCTAACTTAATAACTTTATATAATTTTCAAATGACTCTACTTGCATTTTGTATGCATTTTCAAATGACTCGACTTGCATTTTGTATGCATTTTCAAATAGAATTTTGCAAAATTTAAAAAATAAATTTATAGTTTAATCGACACAAGGTCCACGACCTAACCACACACACACGTGTAACTTGTGTCGATAATTCACTGTCAATTTGTCGATCGCCAAACATCTTAAAACTAAACCGTGTCCACCTGCCCTAACTCATGCGAGTAGCAACTAAGCACGCGCATGAATTTAGAGCATAAAAATGAACACGGCCACATGTATTTTGACCTACCAGTTTTCTTCATGTGTGCTGAAAATCCTGAGCTAAAAAACATGATTAGAAACATGCTAATAAAGTGTCTTCCAGCAAAAATTGACTCTAACTTTAAAAAATTTTCAAAATGGAAAATGGAAGATCACTTTGCAAAAATCTAAGTATATCGGTAGTTTCATTTTTAACAGATTTGCGATATCAAAGTAAATTTCTAAATGACTCAAACATTCGTAAATAACTTTGATATCGAAATCTGTTTCTCGCGATACTTTCTTGTACATATTCATTTAAAAAATTTTCACGCGTACGTAAAAATTGAAAGTGACTCGATAATTACATGAAAATGACTCGACAACTACTGTGAAATCGGAGGGTCATCCGACTTCTATGTACTAATTTTAATTTTAAATTGTAAAGAAGTTAAAACGCGATGTACAAGAAAACCCTGACCTGATCTAATAAATGAAATAAACAGTTTGTACGAATTTTACACGATCGTACAGTCGTGGTCACTATGCTCGCTCAAAAATATAAAATACAACCAGTTCCCGTGTCGCTTCGGACCATTCGTCCTACGACATGATGGGAACCGGAGGAATCGTAAAGCATGCGACTCACCGATCGCTGACTTGCACCACTGCGATCATTTACCGGTAAGGCATCTGTGACAGCACGTGTGGGAGGCATTGCATCTTAGAGGTTGATTGGCTTTTGGTTGGTTGGCAGTTTGGTTGGTTGGCTGCTTGGCTGCTTTGGTCAGATTTGGATGTGGCGGTTTGGCAATTGACCCTCTGTAATCATAAAACAATCACAACGATTAATTAACTGTATTTATCGATTTGCATTTTGATAACATACACGTTTTCGGACAACTACTTCTACAAACATTTAATAAGCTTTTGATTTTGAGATGTAGAAACACATAGAGGCATGCAGGAATCGGTTATAAATTTGCAAACGTTTGTCACAACGTGAAATATTGTAAAATATTTGAAAATACATGTCAAAATACTTGGGTAATTACTTTAGAGAGCATGGTAAACGTTTGCAAAAATATAACGGAACACATAGGTAACTACAGTTTAAACACCAATAACAGTTTGTCAAAACATTTAAATAACCATTGCATAAAGTACACTCAAACACCAGGAACCGTTTGTAAAAACATTTAAATAATCATTGCATAAATTGCACTCAAGCACTAGTAACAATATGCCAAAACAATTAAATAACCATTGCATAAATTGCACTCAAGCACCATTAATAGTATGCCAAAACAATTAAATAACCATTGCACAAATTACACTAAAGCACCAGTAAGTATGCCAAAACAATTAAATAACCATTGCATAAATTACACTAAAGCACCAGTAACATTATGTCAAATCACTTAAATAATCGTTACATAAAGTGCACTAATACCCACTAACGATTTATAAAAACGCTTAAATAATCACTCCACAAAATACAGTAAAACGATAAAAAATTAATAAAACATTTAAATAACCGCACCATAAAACACACTAATAAATCCGTATACACAAGCACAATCACTTAAGGAAACACAGTAGTAAAGTCACTAATACTTGTAGAACCACACCATAAAATTTGTTAATACACCCCCATAATTAATAAAAAATATTTAATAAAGCACACTAAACAGTAGTAGTAGCACACTAGGTACACTAATATATCCGTATATGCATGCAGGTAATACACTATTAAAGTCACTGACACTTGTAGAATTACACCATAAATTTTATTAATACACCCACGTATTTATTAAAAAATATTTAATAAAGCACACTAAACATTAGTAGTAGCACACTAGGTAACACAGGGACAAGCACAGTATCGATAAAATAGGATCCTTGACTCGTACCAGTAAGTGTTGACAGGTGTAATCCGACCTCCTCGACTTCCAAAATACAACTGAGAACATTTGACCTCCCTCTACTGCGAGAGTTATTGGTAGTTTACAGTGGCCAATTAGACATCGTGTAATCGACCAATAGATCAAATTCGATCTCTTCGAGTGATTGGTAGTTTACAGTGACCAATTACACATCATGTAATCCACCAATAGCGTGCAACCACTCTGATTGGATGTTGTATAATTATTTTAATGTTAATTTTTCTATAATTTTATATTTTTCGATTATTTATTAACAAATTTATTGTTGCAATTGTTTAAATTTATTATTTTTGTTTAACTTACTCTTGCAGATATTTTGCAAAATGATTGTTAATTAATATATTACGATATATTTTATTGTAATTAATAATTTTTTAGATATTTATTTATAAAATTGATGTTGTAACTATTCGAATTCATCGGTTTTATTAACTTCCTCTAGCAGATATTTTGCAAAATAATTGTTAATTAATATATTACGATATATTTTATTGTAACTCATTATTACATATATCAGAGACGAAGCGCGAGAGGGTTGCGGTCCGAAGGAGCGTCCAAGAAGAACAACAGCAGGGGGTAAATTCATTCATGCCGGATTATACGCGATAAGCGACGGGCGAACTGGACGGCGGTCACTCGAGATTTACCTCTCAAGCGCGCAGGATCTATTCGAACAGAAATTCTGTAACATTCTAAAAATAAATAATTTCACTATCACTCGTTCTCTGACATATAAATTAATTATTGTAATTAATTATTTTCATAATTTTCTCGTGCGAATATCTTGTAAATTATCTACGAATTATTCAAATTTATTTTTATGTAATTCTTTGTAATTACTGATTACCGAAGAGACTCAGTACAGTGTGCGAACTGTTTATAACACATAATAGTTTCATATTTTTCAAAAAGTTTCATTCTTATATCTTGTTAAAAATTCAAATTAACGCGCAGTTTTTTGAAAAGTGACGTCATCAACAAAAATTGAACCAGTAACGCCATCTCTCCGACAAACGGGGTGAACTACGCGTTTTTCAAACTGCAGTTTCGTTAGTTTCCCACGCTGCCACTGGACGGCGCCACATGTCGTTTCCCGTTAATTTTAATTAATGTAGTTGATTTTATTAGAAGAGCAAAAAGTAGATATAACAAGAGGCGACACTAGACAAGGAAACCCACCTTATGGAAAGAGAGGGAGGATACAAATTATTAGAGATTGACATCAACGTAGATTTGCTCGATTTAAATTTCCCGCTCGTCTGCACAGCTAGTTTAAAGAGACAGCGTTTTCGAACAAAGACGCCGACAGAGAGTGTCGCCTCTGGTGTACTCTGTGACAATGATCTCCGATCGAACTACCAGTCCCCGCTACGAAATTGTTAGAAGGTGTACGTTCTCTATAAAGCTGCATTTCCGATGACCATGTGTCACGTCATACGACACAGTAACGCACTGCCACTGGACGGAGTGTGGCACGATGTGAAGGAATTTGGATCGTGCGAACTTTGTACAAATAGTCATAGATTATACGTGCGATGCGTTACATATCATTTACTGTGAGATAAGAACTCAGCTGTTGATTCATTGGATGTGCATATCCGCGAAATTGTAATAAATTAATCGCTCTTCGTTTATTATATCAAACTTTGACCCACAGTTACGGTCTCAGTTTTTCGAGAAGAAGAAAAAGTTACGCGGAAGGACACAAGCCACCTCTCTCTCTCAGTGCCACCACTCTTTTGTCCTCTCTCGTTTTCGCTTGCAGTCAATCTCTGTTTATAGAACGCATTGAAGGCACTCATCGAAAAAAGAAACGTGAACGTCGAGCGAAGTGACGCTCGGCTAGCAAAGGTGAGCAAGATTAGGATACTGAACTAGATTTGTTCTTTTGTCACCGATCCAAATGAGAAAATGATCCGTCTGTGCTTGTCCAATACAACGGGCCACTCGTTTCGAAGTTATTTCAAAGAAATAAGTGAAATTACCTTAAGTTTCATTCAATTTAATTAAGTTTATCTCGATTATTAGTGTTGGTATTTTAAACAACCGCTTCAATTCCGAACTAGAATAAATGAAAAAAGATCAAAGAAAGTGTAATGAAAGTATGCTGTATTGTAATAAATGCGATTTGGATCGATGATCACGATAATGTAGAAAGCAGATACGGTATATTTTTAAGCTAGATATATCGCGTGTGTCGGCGTATTTTATACAGGATTCCGCAATTTAAACTTCGCGGGATTTTACAGATTTCGTTATCGCGATATCTCGTTGAACAACCAAATACACGGTCACTCTAGTTAGATAACATTAGAAAAACCGCTCAATCGTTGATATCGTGTATGTTACGACCCAAATGCGTAATCTGTAGTAAGAAGCTTATCACAAACGTCTACAAGTGCAGTTATACAACTATTTTTGCATGCGCAGTGCAATTTATAAATTCGTTTAATTTTGGATCACGGTACTTGTTTACGAGCCTGAAATTCATTTGGGCGGTAACATTGAACTGCTATACGTCACTTATTTGCAATAATAATGTGCTAATTTTGCAAATTCAAATTTAAACAATTTTGCAGTAACGATCCAATTATGGTCAAATTCGTTTTCTCGGTTCTGTTGGTTCAACGCGTTTCTCTTGTAGGAAAGTGGTCTTTCATACTGGTGAAACTTTTGTACAAAGACCTTCGATTTTAAGGACAGACTTCTTTATGACAGTTTGTTCCGCCACGGGAGTCCATCGACAGGAAAAAATACGGGTAACGACGGAAATGGAATGGGTCGAACCAGTTTCATTTTTACCGCATAAGCTTTCATTGAAAGAGCTGACATTTGCACACATTATCACATTTTTAACGGACGTTTATGCAAAATACAACAAAGATAACGAACAAATTTGTACCAGTTATTACCACCATAATAGAAATAATTGAATGCAATAAATCAAACATAAAATGATTTATCAGAGATTTAATGCTATAATGCTTCAATTTTCTATATTACATTGTTAGCACAATTTAGAGCCATTAGTTACCGTTTTCATTTCACTCTCGTTCAGTCGTTATCGTTGTCAGCTCGGATTAGAAGATTTAATGACCGAAAGTTGAAAATCGTATTGAATTAAATTGATTTATATTTCGGGATATCACGTAAGCCATACTTCCATGACCCTCGTGTACCTACATTCGGAATGTATTATTTATCAACGAATTCTATTGTATTCAGCATTATTTACCACGCAATGTATGTTTCTACAAAACGGTGACTTAGATTACCAATTCACCGAATCGACGATGATTTAATAACGATATTACGTGATTGGACGAAGAAAAATGCAGCACTTGTTATTTCATCAGAATAATTTTTAGTTAGATAAGACGATTGGAAAAGTGAAGTAACGCGTGAATCTAAGACACATATTTTCTTTATACATTTATATATGTTGTTAATATATTTTTCTTAATATATTTTATAGCCCACGTCGTACAAAAGCATGCGGAAATAAGTACACGGTTTGAAAATATAGCCATTTATCAAATTTCAGCGTATTAGTGTTCGAGACCTTCAAGTACATTAACTAGCTAAGTGGTTGCCATTTTTTTGAGAGTGCGTTAGACGCTCCACGTGAGAACAGAATGCTGCGTAACAGAGAATCGATGTTCAATTTAACGTGTCAATGATCTCCATAATAGTCTTCATGATCATAATTGTTTGCTCAGGCGTAGTCACGTAACAAATTGAAAACAATTAGATATGTGACCGTACTGTGTGACTGATCACGACGGTAGGATATTCGCGAACCTCCCAGTCACGATTTTCCTTAATTGTACACGTCATGGGACGAGTATTAATTTTATGCGAGAAATATGTTCCGTGTCATTACGTAGACAATAACAGATAATAAATTCTTACGTACTTAAATACCATATTCTAAATAGATATACAAACGGGACTTGTACAAAAAATATTCATCAGATGATTACACATCGAATTATGAAATTTCATGTAATTTTTTTCTAATTTACGACGTCGTTATATCGTGACGAAGACTGAGAACCGTTGTTTGAAACAGGCGGGGTACGCGTCCGAAACAGCACGGGGCCCAAAGGTTAATCACCATCAGTATCTCCTTCTAGGAATTCCGTTCAGCTGTAAATTCATAAATTTAATACTTTTCTTGCGTTTTCATAAGAAAATAGCGAGAGTAGTTAATAAAGTTAACATATAAAAAATGTTCTGTTATTTAAGCATTAAGACATAACCGTGAACTTCTTAGAACACAGTGATTTTACATCGATATATTGATATACAATAGAACGGAACATAAATAGTCAGGTTTTCGCTGAAAGGAATGACAGTGACAAAATGACTCATTTATCGATGCGTAATATTTAGTTAGAAAAAAACAACGTGCTCTTGCTTCAATAACAAGATCACTGAATATTCATGAAATCGACGATGGATATAGATTAAAACGTTGGAATATCCAAAACGATATAATTACGTTCTTTTCGTGTGTTTTTGTGGTTCTTAAACACTTTTCTTTTTCTCTTTTAGTTCGAAGGGATGCCATCAACATGGATTTATATAATTGTTAACCTCGTGATCTATGCGGTCGCTTCGGTGGAAAATGAACAGACGAAATTTTTTATACAGTTAACGGAATTCGACTATGAGGATAATTGTACAAGTGCAGCCGAGGCTGAATGGGCGTTCATTAACTCTCCGTCGAATAAAACACTGTCGGTGTGGGTAAGTTTCTCGCTTAATAAATTCCGCCAAGCGAAAAATTCGGTCGAAATTTCTAAATGTAAATCGTTTTCGTATATTGCAGGAAGAGAAATTAATTTCTTACGCCGCTTTCAAGAATGTACAAAAGAACGAGCTTGCCAATATTTCAAAGGATGATATAGATGATCCATCTCTGCGATACAAGTATGATGTTGCTGAAAAAGCAGGTGATGCTTTGTTGGAAAGTGAAGATTATAAAACGGTAAGATGAATTTGGATGATTTTTAATATTTAAATGAACTTAAAATGATTATACATTTTATAGCTTATTCATTTTGCTGGAGTAGCTGAATTATTGAGATTATCTGCAGTCCATATGGACAGTTTACATAATTATACACGCAAAGGTATTATAATTACTGCAATTAGTTATCAGAGAAAATCGTATGTGCATAAAATATTAAAAATATGAATGCTTTTAGATGTAGAATATCTCCTATCTCATAGTAATAATGTTGAAAATAAGAGTCATGTATGGACAGCCTGGCATCAACAGTTAGCCCCATTAGTTAAGAACTTTACAACTGTGCTTCCACTTGTTGAGTCAGCTGCCAAAGCAAATGGTTAGTATCAATGAAGAAATTTTGTATTTTGTGTATGATTCATAAATATTATGTCTGATTTAGGTGCCAAAGATGTTACAACATATTGGGAGCTCTTAAGTAATTATGATGAAGGTTATTATAGAATTCAGAATGAATGGAGTAAGATTGCTAATCTTCACAAAAAAATATTGAAATTTGCAATTAGTAACTTATCTCAGAAGTACAAGATACCTGTGAATGATACAGCACCAGCTTATTTATTTGGTAAGCAATACGATTTCGGTATGTAGATTATATTTCAATTAAGAATTGTTATTTTTTTGTAAAAAGGATCTCTGGAAGGAAATGATTGGACACATATATCGGTTGATATAACGCCTTACCCGGATATAATGTACAGCATAAAAAAGAATCTCTGGAAAAGGGTAAAAAATGATGTGTTTTATTTATCATTTTATTTAACGCGCGAGCAAAATGATATATTAATTAAATTCCTTTTTAGAAACTTCTTGGGAAATCACTATACAAAACAGCCGCTGGTATGAGCACACAATTACTGAATCAAGTGCCACAAGCTGAATTTTGGGAGAAAAGCGATTTCAATAAACAATGCCCATCAAAACTGATTAATTTTTGTAAAGAAGGCAGTTTGAGGTATACATTTATTGCGCTATAATTTATTTATTAAAAAGTGTGCTTTTGTTCAAATGAAAATTTCATATTATAGGGTGTCTACTTGCTTTGATCCCACTATAAGCAATGTTCTATCTGCATATAAGAACGTAGGAAAAGTTATATTCAATCAGATGTCTATCGAGACAATAACGGTACTTAATACCGCTAATCGATATTCTGGTAAGAATGAAAATATCTAAATGTACACTGCAATGATGTTACAATACTCATTAAAAAATATATTTTGTAGCTTTAGAGGAAGGTTTATCAGAACTATTTGGCATTCTAGCAGCAAGTCCTGCTTGGTTAAATTATACCCAAGTTATGAATGATTCGGCCGATAATAATGAACGTTTAATCGTATCGTTAATGATTACTGCACTGAATGTATTACCCAGCCTTGCTTATTATATGGCTGCAGATATGTGGAGAATTAATGCCATTAATGAAGGAATAAAAGATCCTGAAGAACTAATATCGTCATGGTGGAAGCATAGGTAATTATTATTTGAAAGACTTAATATGACAAAACAAGGCAAAGATGTAATTTTAATTTCTTATTGAAGGCAAGAGTACGAAGGACTTAATTCCAACGGAACTAATGTACCTACATTTTTAAACGACGATTACATTACTAGCAATAAGCCATATCTTCCGTAAGTACTAATAAAAATTAAAAGAAGACAATCTATCTAGGTTTGATAATATTGGTACAAATTCTATTTTTGCAGAAAATTTGCTGGTACACTTCTGGCATTTCAATTCTATGAGTTTCTGATGGAGTCTACAGAGATTAGATACGATTCAATTATAAGAAAACAAGTAGACGCTAGTTTTATGTATGTATTATTTATAAACATGTATTTTATAACAATTATTTTAAGGGAGAAATTCAGAACTGATTATTTTGTTAACAGAAAAATGCTTTTACATGGAGGTGCTGACGACTGGACAAAAGTAGTCGATAAGTACTTAGAAATATATTCAATTTCATCGGATGCTCTTCTGTCATTTTTTTCGCCACTAGAGGAATTCATTGATGAGCTGGAAGAAGATTTTGAATACAAAGCAGTTCAAGAAACGGACTTACAAGATTTAGAAAAGAAAATAATCGCAGATTTCAATGCCCCACCAACGACCACTGTCAGGCCTACAACTACTAGTACTACTACTACCACTGCGCCAAAAAGTGTAAACAAAGATCATAGAAAAGCGAATGGAGTATTGTCGAGTAAACAAAATGACGGCAGAGGAGTTATGAATGATGCAGTTGCTTCCAATACAAATTTAGAACCTAAATCGTCTGTACATATACCTGAGAACAAAGCAGAAGATCATAACACTGAGACAAAAGTTATGACTGAGGTTCCTTTCGATGAGTCACCACTTAATACAGAAGAAGATAAGAAACCAAAGATGAATACTAGTAAAGCAGTATGGGCAGTGGGCGCAGTGCTTTTAGCAACAATTATTATTTGTACAATTGCGATCTTTGGAAGACAAAGATGTCGCAAAACACCAAAAAATAGACGCTACGTTTAACAGTATACTTTTCAGCATTAAAAATGAAAATACCTATTTATTTTTGCATTTAATTTAGGTAGCCTTGGCTTAAGTAAATTATTGTCACAAAGTCATACGATGACAAAGACATTTAGAAGTATACCGGATGCCAAACTTTCAAAAAGAAAGCGACGCGGGAAACTTTGTACGACCGAAGAAAGCCGAATGCGTCCGATTTTTGTCGAATCGAGCCGAAGTTTTTGAGATCTTCGCTGATCTCGCCCGAAGTTTACCGCCCCACCTTGATTTTGAAAATTCGGGATTCGCACGCTTCTAACATTTACAAATTTTGCGACATCTAACACTACACATTCCTTATTCCTCATTACAAAGGAAGTGGAGACTCCGTAGAAAGGAAAGCAGCAATAAAAGGAATTAGTATTGAAAAGAAAAGGCAAAATAATAAGTATTAATAAGCAAATGTTATTATAATTGTATTTTTTTAAATCAAATATTTAATTTCAAATGCGACATGTACATACATGTACGTACTTAATATGGCTTCCGAGTAAAAATTTACATATGTTTGCTTTCGTCGTCATTATGTCGCAATCAATTAATCATAGCACAAATATAATACAGTTTGTATAATACAAGTGTTAATTTGAAAGTTAGAAAGATAATATTGTAACATAAAAGAGTCGCAACATGTATGCTTAAGTACAACAGTTCCTCTATAATCATGCCAAACCATAAAAAGTGAATTTAAAAATACGCACAAAAGAATATCTCTTACATTTTCTATAGAATCCTTAGATAATATATTTCATTAATATCTTTAATAGGAGATACCTATAGCATACACCTCGATTAAACTAAGGCCTGTACATAATTACTTTACAATTTTAGAGTAAAATAGTTAGTATGATCATGTGTAACTTCCATCAAACCTGTGACAATCAATAGGGACATATCCTTTTAACATTGATGTTACTGTGTACGAATTTTTGCATACATGTATGTCATTTATATGCAATGTATTGAAAATTTATATTTTTTATAAAAGTATTTATTTTGTACCTTACAAGATAAGATAATAAAGTATTGTTCTGGTACAAAGTTAACATTTGTCAATTATATGCATATCAAATAAAAGGCAGATCAATTTTTCTAATTTTTTTTTGTATTGAACCTATTGACCACTCTTAATACATACAAAAAAATACATGTACCACTCACCCTTACCTTTTTGATATATTATGTTACATTGTACGACATACTAACGCGAATTATTCTTACCAGATTCAAAGACTGATACTATCATTTAAAGTTTATGACAGTACCGGTGTAAACATCGTAAATTAATTACTCACCACGTGCTGTACATCAACGAGAATGGTACACGTTCCTGGAGAAAATGGTGGGGTACAGGAAAGAGGCTTCACAGAGGCTTTAAATTGAAAATGTAGGAAATGTAGGAAATTGGAAATATAATTTTGTAAATATGGGAGATAGAAAGTAAAGAAGTGTCAAATTTACCTCAAAAAGTGGGATGTACTTCGTCCTACATTAATGCGTCGAACTGTACTGACTGACATTTCGTAATGCAGTCTGCTCTCGCCTACAGAGGACGCTGATTGGTCGACTTTCAAAAATTCAAAAAAATGGCGCGCATCGATTGATTGCTGTATGACTGAAGTCAAACACATAACAATTGTTGAAATTATCTTTAAGAAATTTATTGTCATATATCATCTGTTTTATGATTCTGAAATTACGTTTTTTTAAGTATGGTAAATCATATATATTAACTGTTTTAATAATAATTGGGCATGTGGTCAATGCGCTATTTTCAAACATATCTAACACTGTGCATTGAGTAGAAAAATGATTTGATATATTAATAAATCTTTAAAACATGATTTTTTGATTATCGAATAAATATAAAAAATTTCTCGAACATCAAACGATTTTATTCGGTCACTATCGCCCCCATCTGCAGTAAAGCTGCAAGCATAAGGTCACGCAAAGAAATAACAACCTTTCCAGACACGGATATCAAAGCGCAGAAAATCAATATAAGGCGAAGCGGGTTCAGAATCGTAACACTCGTCTCGAAGAAAGTGTGTTGCGAAAATCAGTGACATTCACCGTTATCGGTAAATGATTACTCATGCACGAATAATCTTGTTGTTCGAGGAGAATTATCATTGAAAATATTTGAAAGACTGAGAGGGAGAGAATCATGGATCAGCCGTTCGATGATTGAGGATTGGAGAGGGTGCTTAGACATGCGCAGCATAACCTCAAAAACATTAGGGGGTTGAATATACCACCGACAGTTCCTTATCGCCGTTCCCCTTGCATGGATTCGAACGACGATACTTGGTCGGGGTGTTAGTGCTTGAAATTGCACGCGAGGAGGACCTAAGTGCTAAGAACGGAATCATCCCCTTTCGCCAGAAACGACCAGTCGAATTCGAGAGCATGCGCATTTCACGTTAGACAAGGGTTGTTGCAGTCAGGGAGGGGCTCTCCTCGACAGAGTGACTCAGAATATGCATTCCGGAAAGTACGTCTTCGTGATTTTTAAGAAGTGACATGCGTATATAATTACACCGTAATCGTAAAGTGATATCCACGCGAAATTTCACGCGATGTCATAATTCGTGGCAGTGTTGAGTGTACGTGGATCGACTGTCAGCTGTCCCTTCACTATGAACGTGAGTACTTTGGTCGCTTCTAATATCGACTCGTTTTCTAGCACCGTGGGCGTATCTCTATTTCCCGTCTACATTAACGTAATCACCGGTACAAATCTACATCTCGCGGATGAAACCAAAGAAATACCTTTTACACTCGACGCATTTCCGAAACATAGTTCAACCTAATACGTCATTGACCTCTGCTATACATAAAATCGATGCGAAGGTTACGTCTCGTCGAAGGACTACATTCTGTACCGCATTTTGCGCTAATATCATCGTATACACTGCAAACATCCATCATTAGCAATTAAACACCAGCAAAATTTCACCTTACTTTTCTTTTTACTTAAACTACTTAACAAGTGATGCAACGTATTGCTAAATTTTTGCAATCTGGAAATCGATATAGAAATCTAGAAATGAACTGAAATATCTAGTGACGGATACAGTACTGCATCTACAAATATCTTGAGACCTAGGGACCTAGTAGGAACATAAGTATATTTAGAGATATATGTCAAGATACCAGAATCTAGGGATATAGATACACCTTTTACCTTTGTACAGATATTTTGAAGACAACGATTAAAGAATTAAAAATCTTTGGGACGTTATCTATCGAGGCGTTTATCGAACCAATATGGTGGTTTCAAATTGCGAACTGGAAACGATCAATTTAGCTCAAGTGGCGTACGATAATTGCGCTAAGACTGATTCATCCTCCTCTTATTTAGAAACGTTAAGATCCAGTGACCTTGTTCCTGCTCGGTTTTTGTCTCCGCCGGAAAAATAGCTTAAGAATCGTTTCTTGGTTGCCTTTCCTCGGGCCGCATAATTACAATGTGACGCCTCTATTCATGTGTGTCGAGGTTTATATGGACATAGCCTGTAGGAAAAAGAAAGAATGAAACAAAGCCATGTGGGTTGCGGAAAGAAAAACGTGGTTCGGAATTGCTAAAGAAGAACCCACACTGTCATGTCTAATCAATCTTGCGTTACACTCTCATCTCTGAATAAATCTATCCGATAACAAGTTATCGAATTACCATTTTTTTCCATTGTATAACAGAGAGAAGAATTTGCCTGTTAGCGATATTTATCTTAGCTCTCGAGGGGAATGCATCGCAATCTTTCAAAGATACTGCTTCGCTGTACTTGCGAAGGTTCAAAAATAGCGTGGTATTTTATAACGCGTTGCTTGCGAGAAAAAATTCTGGAATGTGAAATTCTTTCCGCAAAAATTTCGAATTACCGAGAAAATTAATTAAATTTTATTTTAAATATCGGAGGTCTCTGTGAAAACAAGGCTTAAATGCCACAGTATTCTAGGGTGTATCGAATTTATATTATGGAACTGTATCCAACAGTTTTTGTTGACACTAAAAAATTGACAAAGATGTAAGTATTAATATCATGATGTTTTTTAGGCCTTGGCGACAGGTATTGTCTGCGGCAACGGAGAACGCGTTGGTAAGTTTAATTTATATACTTATAAATTCCTATAATATCCGAAAAAAGTCCCTTCCATTCTTGATGAATATTTATATTTTAATATTTAACGCGATCCCGAAAGTGATCCACTCGCACTTTGGAAATCTCTGATCCACTGTATTCGACACGAAGGAAAAGTCTTTAATGCGATTGAGACAAACGCGATTATTTAGGTGTCCTGTTTCTTTCTGTTTGTCCGCACAGTTCGCCTTAACCGCATTAATTTTCTATTGATTTTTCGTTGTATTTTGTGCACTAAGGCTTATTAAGTTACGTCGACAATTGTGCGAGAACAATAGTATTATACGTACTTATGTTACCTTGACAATTCGTTTGTTGTACTTCACAGCATACATTGCAATATGTATCTGAAATATTTCAATCTGAACGCATTAATGGTTTGCATCCTAATTCTAACGTGACATGTTTTTAAACATGTCTGCTTGTCGATATAAAGTAGTACACGCTTCATTATGTTGCTATACTACTATACTATTACTATACCACACTGTACAACCATAATAATTTATTTCAAACAGATATAATAAAAAAATTTTCCAATTAAACAATATGAGAGAACAGCACTGACATCAGATACAGAAATCTTTCATTCTATCCGGTCAAGCAAAAATATCGAGTTATTTTTGTTTAATCCGAGAATCGATTTCTCGGAGTAACACAATCGCAGCGATGACTCGAAGTTACCCGAATCAAGAGCGCTATCGTTAAGTAATTAACCGAACGCGATCAAATTCCATTCAACATGATGGAAGAACAGATTCTAAACGAACCTGTGAGACTATTTACAATAATCGAAACAAATATTCGTGATCTGTATTTAAAAAACGAAACGTTATATCGATCGTGTTATTTTTCCCTGCGTGATATAACCTCTTTTCTATGCACCTATTATTTAAAAATTGGGAACGAAGTGAAACTACGTTTATTACAAACTTCTATATGAAACGCTGCGTATGCATTCAATGAGCCACCAGTAGAGCTGCTCTCTATTCTGGCCGAGGCAAAGCGGGTATTTATTAATAGAGATTAAACTTCGCGTCGTGTCGTGCCGTGTGCAAACGCTCTCCCGCGCAGGACACATGCTGTTAGGGCAGTCTGACTCAGACTGCGGTCCAGAAACTGATTCCGCCAAAATAAACGTGGAAAAATCGTGTTTTATTCGTTCATCAACTTGTGTCTATAATCGCCAAGCGGATTAAATTGTCCTCCAGTGTTATCGGAAGACAAGACAACGTGTTATATCTAGTGTTATCCATCGAAATAATCACGTCGGAAAAGTTTCCTGGTGATTGCATTCGGTGTCCGCGAGTGACCGAACCATTTCGAAAATGTGTTCGTGAAACATCAAGCGAACATCCGGTGCATCGATGACATTTTCATAAATCGTGTGCTTGTTCTGATTTTCGTGAAAATCTTTGACAGGAATTGTGTAGGACCGATGAACGCTACTTTTACAGTGTGTCGATTTATGGGATATGTTATATTATTGACATAGTATCTGGTTAGAAATATTTAATAGTTTACTGTTTATTAAATAGTATTGAGGTTAATTTGTCAGCTGTTCGGCACAATAATTCGTTTGTTAGGTGTGATGCATCGTATCTGTAGTATATTGTTTACAATGATGTTAACGAGATTAATCATTCGACACTATCGATACTCGATAGATTACCGATAGGTAAACAGTTGCGTATTTACGTGCGTTCTCTTATTATGCGTACATGCAGTTGCATGTACAGTTAGGTGCAATGTAGAACTTTTGATAGGAAGACTCTGTTACTTACCCTCAATTTTAAGCGATTATATATATAAAAAAAAATTCTAAACTTGGGGAATAGCTGGTCAAAAACGTGTGGTAAGATCACTTTTCTTATGCCGCCATTTTCCGGTGAGAAGACTACCACTCTCATCAGCATCCAGTAGAATCTCCTAATATTTAACTGCACGTTCTGACAACATAATTTTTTATCAAGTATATTTTTATCAAAACCGAGTATTAAAATATTATTGCTGTTTACGATTACTTTATTTATTAAAAAAAAATCGACATTAAATAATCTGTATTCCGGTATTGATATGGGATTCCAATTCGTACAACGATATTACTTAATGTATACATTTTTTTCTCATTACATTTATATAGTACTCCACTAACCCACAGACATTAACGCAATTATCGGATGTGTGACTCAACGTTCCAATAACTTTTTTATCTTTCGTTCGTATTTCAAAGCATTAATCGGTTTGACGAACCCTCGTTATCTTAACGTTCGATTAACTCGAAACAATTGCTTCCCCACTTGTTGTAATTTAGGCAGTTGAACGCGTGTGCTGACGTAATGACTATTATTACTGTTGCCGGACAGAATATTAGACCGATGCCAAAAGCATAGTTTTATCACTATTTCTTGAATCTTCTGTCTATTTATTTAACATTGGAACCTTTTCTTATTAAAAAAGTGAATTTCTTGTAAAAGTAATTTTCTTGTGTTTTAAAAATAGTGCATAATAGTGGTATGGTAGGTTTCCATAAAAGTTTAGTATACACATTTGATATTTAGGTTTTTAGATATCTCGGGGTGTTTCCTCTTTGCGGACAGACTATGCTTTTCTTGTCACTAGAAACGGAAACGCGAGTTCAGTCACGATGTTGTGCAAAGTAAAATGGTGTGGTTTTAAACAAAGGTACGTTTGAAAGGTGTCATCGGTTGGAGTACCGACAAGTAATCGGCGCTATTTTGCGCGTGTTTCGTCCGTCAAAGTGCACACGTCTTTCATGCATAAAAAAATGTTCAGAGACTAAAATGTCGCGTCTGCGATAGAAGTTTCAAGTGATAAATGTACGTTGCACAGTGAACTGAAATAATGAATAGTGAACATTTTAAAAGAACGGACAAGCGAAGTTCAGTGTGCTCGCGTTTGGACAACTGATAAAACTTAGTGTAATCTTTTTTGTACAATCATAGTACTGTGATATCGGATAGTTTTCATTGAACCGTCGTACAGTGCTAAAGCGTTACTATTATGTTGTAACGTGATAGATTTATAAAAATATTAAACATTGACAAATGATGCTAGTGCTTTTGTTGTGCGTCATCATGAAAATAGCAGAGTTCTCTGTGGGTCGGATGAGCCCGCCATTTCAAGCCCCTGCACGACCGCCACATCTTTATGGTAAATCCAAGAGGCCGGAACGGAAGTATTACCGACGACTCAATGCGAAGTGCAATTGTTTACTGTTTAATCGTAAGAATGCAAAATTAATTTATTTATATATTCAATATAAATCTACTGCTATATTTATTGACAATAGGAAAGAATGTCAGTTAGAGAGGAGAAACGATATCTACATTTTATCTCCGTCATTATTTACAGATACTAGTATAATTATTAGCAAATTACAAGTTTAATTAGTCTTTTGAATATGTACATAATTCCGTGCATCGCCGATTCCCGTCGTGGTATCTATGGTAAAGCTTAAAGTGCAAAATGGAGGGAAGAGTGACCGGATTTGCTAACCTTGCAAATCGAACGAATAATGATTCTTAAAAAATTCTTAGCTCAACAAACGAAGAAGTCATTCCGGTTCACAATTGTGACGATTTCACTTTTCTTCCAAGTCTGTTTCTCCGTGTATACACATGGATACCCTTCACTAATTTGCAATCACTTCTAATCGGATTCATTATTAGCATAATAAAAGAGTCTGCATATTATTTCATTGAAGGCCGTGCATGATTCTTAACCACCTAATTACTGTAGATAAAGTTAAATAAGAGATCAAATACGAAATAACGTCATAAAATATGTATAAGCGAAAAGAAATGGTGCTCAATTTAAAACTCTCCCACAGCTGCGAGAAGTGGTATTGTGCTACTATTTTCGGCTAGCTACTCCATGTGGGAGTGCTTTACAAGTGTTTACCCAAGAAATAAATACTTTGACATCTGGGACGTTTAAGTATCAAGATAAATGATTCATGATATATTTTTATCCGATACAGATTTTAAGTCAATCAAAGATTTGTTATCACGAAGTGGAAGAAACCGAAGTTATTTTTAGATTACAATAAAAGACAATATAAGACAATTCTACTAGCTGAATTTATATTCGGTTGAAAAATAAGTTATAAACATGAGCCAAATGGCAGAACCGGTCTCTTTGGCAGAAATTATAGAAATTTCGTTGCATTGCGTGTAAAATTTTCCGTCGAGTTGCAAAATTTCGCTCTCGAATTTCTTCCTCCTCTTTACTCGTTCTGCCGCGACTTCGCTAAAATTATCCAGTGCCCTCGACATTGCGGACAAAGCACCATGAAGGACTTTTTTCCTTTCGTACTTTAACAAATTATAATTTGCAATATACGAACCTCATTAATTATCCCCAGATTTGACAAATTGTATCTTAAAATAACCATCATACTGCACTTAGAAATATAATACTAGCTGCCAAGTTATACTGTTCATATTTCAATAGAAATACTTTTTATATTATCATCAATTCAATGATGCAACAATTCACCGTACTATTTCTTTTGATCCTACATTCTTCTTTTTTGTTCTTGTACTTCGCTCTCTGGTCCAATAGTGAACACAAGATGTCTTTGTTTATAACACGTCTGATAAAAAGTCCTAAGGAACGAAAAATGTACAGTCTAGATACTGCAGTGTCGCGTGCACAATTGTGGACATTTCTGTGGAATATTTTATTCTAATCTACTGTTCAGTAAATAACGAAAGAAATCAAACGTTTTGTATCGTAACCTTAATTCAAGCATGTTGTATCTGATTTCCTTTTGCCCACCCTTTACGCTGGATTGGTAATGCTCATGCGCCGCATGAGCAATCATGCTCCATAGACGCAGTTGAAATGAATTCCTAAGTATGAGTGACGGGCGGGTTGTCGCCATATGGTCGCGAGCATGAGTGTTTTCGGATAACATTTATCGGATGTAAATATTTTCCGTAGAACAAAACTCAAATGACCCTGGCGATGCGATGGAAAAAAATTTTTCGAGGTACGATTATTGTAACGCGTGTTCGAGATCATTTTTTTTAATTCTGTTTCACTTTCATTTCAATCACATTTCATTTTTTACGAGGAAATAAACATCATCTTAATGTCACACATCTAACAATTCACGTAATCATTAAATAACTACGTAAATAACAAAACATTAAGTGCATTATTGCTCATATATATTTAGAAAATAATCGTTCCTTAGAAAATAAAATAGTGCAGTCTACTTTATTATCTAATATACTTATTTATCTAATTCATCATTTTGTACATGTACGTTTTTTGCGTTACAATGCAAAGTTTCTAATTTATAGTTGTCAGTCATTCCATGCGTCAATGATTCAATATTAAATTATGTTGAATTTTATTTATTTTAGTAGACTTTCAGAAAAAATTATTTGAAATATTCATACTCAGAGATTTTCCAGAGCATCATCACTTGCTCAATCCAAAGCTGATGCGTACCAATCGATTAATTATTTATTATGTGACAACTAACCTTAAAACACGCCCTCTTAAGAGAGTAGTGATGACGCGCAGCCTTGATCGTTCCTGATACGGAACATGAGTTTTACCTGCTTAAATACAATTTGCCATAACCTCTGCCTGACGTCATTCCCTGACACTTCTTTATCGTGACAGTTTCGTAGCGCGCAAAAAAGAAGAATGCTTATCAGTGTTTCATTGATGCTTTTATCAAAATCAGTACAGTGAATTGTCATCTACAGAGTGCTCAAAAAGATGTGACTCATTGTTGGTACCGTGATGTTACTGCTATGTGCGCTGTATTTCGATAGACGGTTTATTACGTATAATTGAATTGTAATTGTACAGAAAACATTTACCTGCCTTGTCATGTAATTTTTATAATATGCAACACACGATTTTATAAAATTTCAATACAGAGCAGCCTGTCATACACTGTAATCAATCTACAGATGATGTAAATACATGTAACTATGGTCCAGTCACATTATTTTAAATAGTGGATATTTTTATATGGCACAAGATTTATGATATTAAGTTGACAAGAAATACATGTATACTTGACGGACTATGAAAATATATTTAATGTGTCAAATATGGGTCCGTTTCTTATTATTTATTTTCATCAATAATTTATTAATATTTGTGTACTTATTAATGCATTATACTGTATACATTTTAGGTGCAGACAAAGGGGCTGCAGTGATGGAAGATCCACAAACACCAGGATCTGATTGCAATTCCAATCCTGCAACGGATTCTATCCAACATGATTTGATTAGTTCTGACTTTGTGCAGGACAATGTGGAATATCAGTGGTTCATTGACTATGGGTAATCATTTAATTGATTGTAATGTAGTCTACATTTTTTATAATCATAAGCACTTAGTTGTGTACAAAATGTCAGCTACAGAGATGGAGGACTTCATGTTCATCCAAGCGTATTATCCTCACTCTCTGCTTCATATTCTCGAGAAGATTTGGGCTATTATGATGACCTGGCCCGTAACCTGGATGCTAATTTGGCAGAAATTGATATGGAGAGTTTTCGTACAGCGGACATTCATACTTTGCTCACTGCATTGCCTGTTATGTGTACTGATCCAGTTCAGCATTCAGAGGTAATTATTGTGTATATTATTATACATAAGTTAATTTTATAATTTATTATTATAGCAATATTATAAGTTCTATACTGTAGTCTTCTGCAAGAATTATTTCTACTGTGGATAGTTTGCAAGCAAATATATTTTGTACATTTTTCGGTTGCAAGAGTTAATATTTTGTAGAACTATTTTTTGTAACTTTTACTTTTTATTCTATAAATAATTAAGTAATCTTTTATTACAAGAGCATAAGAAATTCCCTATTCGCTGTTGTTCTTGTAAGTAACTTAACTTAAATGCATTATCTATTCCATTATCACAACAGTTTAACTATCAAAGGGAACGATATGCCAGTATATCTGGATCTGTTATGGAAAAACTTGACATCGGTTCATCTATCAGCCCTCATACCAGCAGCCAGGTATGAAAATGGCTGAAAATGTTAGATTTTTCCTGTGTTGAAAATAATACAAAACACCTTATGACATGAATTTTGCTTAACATGAAAATAAAAGACAATTTGCTTGCAATTCCTCTGCATGGTTAATAAAACATTGAATTTAATATAATTTAATTACATAATAAATGTGAAACGCGTTTTATACATTGACATTAATAAACTGAATTTTATTGTTTAACAAGGGCATGGAAATGAGCTTTGCTAGTTTTACAAACTGCATGACATTTAATTTAGAAAAATGAAACAGTAACATATTTTCAATTAAAGGGAGAAGATTCAGCCTGTTCGACCACAGATACAATTTCTATATGCAAATCATCGCTGCTTTTCTCTCCTCTGAAAGAGACACCCGTACTACCACCGGGAGGTAGCTACAGCGTCGACTCTCTGGACTGCGAGGACATGCTGCTCACATGTCAGACAAACAACAAAGACAATTATACTATTGCTTTTGAGGGTAGTATCACAATGTATTCAGATGGTTCTCAAGATTTTGAAAATCAAGGTACAAAAATAGACAATTGTTAATCTATAGCATTAATAGATAAATACAATGGAAGTTGTTTTTTTTTACAGAAAAACAAAAATCGTACGAAACAGGAGAGCCATATTATAGTCGGAATAATGACTTGAAAAATGTGTTAGATGTATCAATGGCATGTTCTGATTCCAAAATATACACTACGTGGAGCAATTTGAAACATTCTTCAATGAACAAAGTTATGACTCGACATCCTTCAGGCAATAACAATACAATACCAGAATTTTTACACGGTATTGAAAATATCATAACCGGAACAAATAAAAGAAGTCAGAGCTTGCCAGATCTTACACAGGCTTCACAATTACAACATATTAATATGCCTCTCAATTTTTCTGTGAGTTTCAAAGCAATTATATATATTTAGCGATTTGAAAGAATTAATCATTAAAATAAGTTTTGGAATATATTTGAACAGGTTGATTCTGCAGAATCAAACAATCATGCACAACAATTACATAGTTCGGGATCAGTGATGAGTCGATCTATTAACGAAGAAAGTTCAGACAATGGAGAACATAATACAGCAGGAAAGAAATTGCAAAATTTAAGTCTCGTAAAATTATTTATGAAACAAAAGAGTATGAGCACCGAAGGAATGAGTCTTACGCTAGATCAGTCGGATTCTGTTAGTGATAATGGATGGCCTACGAGTAATAGTGCTAGCGACAGTGGTACTAATACAAATACACAGATACAACGGCACGATATAAATGATGCTAAACGTCAAGTTCCAGAAAGCGATTTTTCTATTAATTGGGTCAAAGGTGATCTTTATAACAATCAAGAAGTAGAAAATCAAAAAGATAATTTCAGTAACATTCCAAAACATTCATCAATGATAAGTGAGCATAAAGATGAAATGTCATCAGCATCCGTGGAAGAATTATCGGAGAGTATGTCTAAATCAGATTTAACGCACGATAATGATCAAACTGACTTCGACGTTGCTTTCGAACAACAACAAAAAACTGCGTGGCTTAAATCTTTAGAGAAAAAATATCCTATTTGTAAAACGACGGGCATTCAAGCAATAGCTGAAACGGACGATAATGCAGTTCAAACCTCTTTAATATATACAGCGCCTACAGAGAAAGAAAATCCTTCTTTAAGGGAAACAATTGTTAATAAAAAACCTGTTTATGTTGTATATCCGAATTATGCATTGCCTGATTTATCGTTTCTCAATATCAAAGATACGAAATTGGATAACGTAGCCTTAAAGCCACAGGGTTTCGGAAAGAATAAAGTTAGTTGGAAGCATACTGGTAGGTCTGGTAGACCGTTTTCCTGTAATGACATAGATGCGTTGCGCCAACGTGGATTTTCGCACGTTAAAGACTGGGAGTCATTGACATTCCTTTTGCCTACCGAGTACAAGAAAATTTTACACGATGTACCAGAAGTGTCACGGTACATTAACATTAACGAAGAAATTAAGAAACCTCTTTTTTGTTTATCACCCCCGATGCGTCATAAAACTCGTCCCATGAGTGAAGTCATACCAAATAATTCGTCTTCTACTAGTAGCACTGCAACGCAGCCATCGTCCGGATATCGAGGCTCGTCTACGATATTAACCGATTCTTCGACAAATCAGCAGACATTAAATAACCCAACTAATCCATTGTATCTTTACCGTTATGATAGTATTAGCTCCGAGGCCAGTTTAGTAAGTAACGATAAAAAAGTACATAGGCAAATCAGTAAAACAAAATCGTCCTGCCCGTCTCTTCCGAAACGATCGATCTCGTTGCCACATGGAGATCGTGAATCCGACTTTTGTAATGGAAAAGTGCCACCAAGACCACCTTTACCCAGAAGTATTTTAAGAAAAAGCAAGGTTCCTGCGAGTAAGAGATACAGTATGTTCGAAATGGGAGATGTAGAAGAAATAGAGGATCAATCACCTGAAGCAAATAAAAGAATGTCTTTGCAAGAACCATACTACATGAACAATGATTTGCCGTTAGCGTGTCGTGCAAGGATTGTTGATTCAGAAAAAGATGTTGATGAAACGGAAGAAAGATATCACACAGGTAAATATTTTACTATCTTACAACATTATTTTATACTGTTATGTACTATAATAACTTTTTGTGTGTATTTTAGAAAGAGTAAATGAAGTGGCTAGCACAGGAGATATAGAGACTGAAAACTTTGAACATAATGAAGATGACGTGAAACAGTTGGAAGAATTTTTGAAACGTAGTGGGTTCTCGTCACAAAGTAGTGACGGGGACGTAGATGATCCCGATGTAAAACTAAGATCGTACGTACGAAAGTTTTTATCACTCAGAATGAATAAAGATATTACCAAAGCTACTGATATGATAGAATCACAGAAAAAGACTGTCAGTTTTGCCGTACACCAAAGAAAAAAATGTATAGACAATAAGGTAATTTTATACTATTTTCACATTGTATATTTAATCTTGTAACTATTCAGGTTTGATATAAAATATATCTGTTTATTACAGATTAATAATTTAAATACTGTTGCAAATGAACAAAGTAAAGAATCTGCACTTACAGAAGACAGGATAGACATGAGTCCTGATAGTAAATCACTGGATTTAGATGAAAAGAGAAGTAAATATATAAGTTCTTATATGTTAGTCTTTTTCAAATATGTATTATAAGTATGTATATATTGATATAATCGTTTTTCAGAAATGATATTATCTGCAAATAAAGCAGTAGATTTATTGTTAAAGTATTGGAATAGCGAATCGACCCATAGTAGACAGAGTTACAGTGACAAAAATGAATGTGCACAAATTTGTCTCAGTAATTTATGTCCAGCTTTATACGCCATTATGTCGGATGAACTGAAACCACATTTAAATTCTACATTTGGACCAATAACAAACAGTGTTTGGCAAGTGGTTGAAGCATCCTCTCAGCAAGGTCCACTTACTAAAACATTGAATGAATTAGTACAAAAAATTAATGGCGAAGATGTTATCACAGAAGGAATGTTAAAGTTTCACGCATTTGTATTTGGCTTGTTAAAGTATGTTAATACAATTTTAATAACAATATTTTGTGTATGATCTATAATTGTACTATTAATGAATTTGATATTTTTTACAGCCTGAGAGCTTTAGATGCATGGTTTGCATATTTGTGTACAAGAGAGTCTATCCTCAGGAAACATTACAATAGTAACAGTTTATTCGTCGCAGCTTTAGCCAATTCAAATGCACGAGAAGTTGTCGATGCTCTTTTATATATTCTAAATCCTCTCGCGTTTTGTCCATTTCAGCTCGATCTTCTATACCAATATCGTCAACTTCATAATAGTTTTGGTAATTTAAATAATCATACTATAAATGTAAGTATTGGAATAAGACACACAAGCATTATTCATCATTACAATTTTCTTCGTTGACGATGGGGTACTACATATATTACTATAATAACTTTGCAGGCTGTAAACTTCAGAAACGTTGATCGGTCTCCGAAGGAACATCATTTCGACAAAACTGACACATGTGCAATGGTTTCTAGTCCAAGAAAAATACGTCCAAGATCCTGCGTTACTTATGGTAACTACGACGATAAACCAGGAGATTCGCATAAACCCGATATGGAGACTGTAAAGAAACGTTTGAGCAATCCGATAGGTTCAAAAGTATTTCGTGCTCTCGACAAACTAGCTTCTGAAGATTCTGAAGACTATACCGACAGTTTAGAACATTCGCCACTGAACAGAGCGTCGAGCAAACATCCTGTCTCCACGAAGCCTCACAGTCAAGAGAGTAAAATAGACGACGAGAATAGTATGCCAGGCGAAGCGAAATTTAGGAAACTTCAAGAAAAGTGGGAATTGATGGTCGGAAAAGAGGATCCAAAGAATCAACCAGTGTTACCTTCATCACCTATACGAACACCAACGAGTTTAGGAAAATCCAAAATTCCCAGACTCCTTACTTCGCCGGTGAAACAGTCAAGCGCGATATCAGGGCCTTCTAAAACCACGAAATCTCCTGTATCTGGAATTCCATCTTTAAAGAAACCTGTCACACTTCCGACGACAAAAAGTACACCAAAAAAACCTATGGAAATAAAGAGTAAAGATGTACCGAAACGTACTAGCAGAGTGGATCAGGAAGTTGTAGGGACAACACGAACTCATTTAACTCGACCCAGTTCTTTACCCTACAAGTCCTACGGATTAATGTCTAAAGAGAAGAATGTAGTATCTCCACAGAGACGAGCAGCGTCTACATCTTTACCACGACCAACTACCGCTGCTACTACTACGAGAAATCCTTCCAAAAAACGACTTAAGTAAGTACGAAATTAAGTACAGTGCAGCACCGATGGTTCCTTCTTACATGGTGCGAGTTCCCTTTATTCAGATATTTAACTAGTAGCGCTTCCGTACCATTTTGGCGCACTCCCAAATATTTAGATTTACACAAAATTTTATTTCACGTTTATTAGCATAAAGCTTTAGCACATATTAGAATTTGGCAACATTTATCATTTTGACTGCATCGTATATTTTTTGGTTTCTAGGTGTAGAGCTTAATCTTTGGTTCTGTTTTGTTCTCTTTTTATAGATTAGTAAAATAACAGTTCACACATCTCGATTCCAGAGAGGTTCGTACGCTTACGCATAGAATTCGTTCTGAAAATGGGCATCTCGCATTTGGAGAAGGTGAGAAACTGAAAGTTCTTTTAGAAGTAAACAGTAAATGGTTATTATGTGCAAGAGGTGATGCAAAAGGTTTGGTTCCGCGGATGTGTGTGCATTACATTCAAACTTAGCCGAACATTTTACACGAGTAACTAAAGAGAATTTGAAATAAGTGGAACAAAATTACGAGACTTCGACGCCACGAAGACGTTCTGATGAAATGATAAAAAATATGTACAGTGTATCAAAGAAAAAGTATAGAATTGTTTTTAAAGTATGGTAAAGTAATTGTTATAATTCATGACCGTTTGAAGCTTCATTTATATCAAATTGCGATAGTATTATCACTCGTATTGTCATTGACAAAAGGAAGTAGGTATCGCTAGTCATAGGCTTTCAAACCAGGTTATATTTAATTAATTGAACATATACCTATTTATAACCAGGATGTACATATATACAGTAAAATATGATAAATATATATATATATAATAATGATGGATAAAGACGACAATGACATGTAATAACTTATAATTATGAATGTAACTGTGATCATAGTGTATAGGTAAGTTTATTAATGCAAAAATGTGCGATACCGTTGAATCTTTTTTATTTTTAACGTTATAACTTATATTTTATTCGTATCTATTCCGTACGTCGCACGTTTAACGAGTATCTCATTTAATTTTACTTGATGTGTAAATTATTGTATTGCGCGCTTGTGGTTCGCAGAAATCACATTTTTTTACTTGCTTCATGTATTCTTTGGTATGCCAAGGCATACAATGTAATCAAATAAAATCTAAAATTGTAATTGTATCCCTGTATATTTCCTCGTATAATATTCCCTGTAAGGCATCTTATTTATTTAGAATATGAAGGTAAGAATAAATATAAATTAATAAATATGAAGCAAAGTATGAAACAATGCTCTGCATCGTTTAAAGTTATTCAATTTTTTCAAGCTTTAATATACATGTCAAATGTGATTAAAATATGTTATATGCGTTACAAATTCAATATATATGACTAAAGGTAAAAAAAGAAATGTAGCTTTATACGTGTCAGATGCATATACGTACACAGTTTAATAATGTAATTTGCAAATAAGAAAACGTGTTAGCTGATATACTTGTATATATAAATAAAATGTTCACGTTTATTAAATACGCTTTTTTTTTTAATGTGTTCCCATTTCTTGCAAACTTTGGTAAACCAATTTAAGCCGTCTCGCTTACTACAATGTTTATTACTTCACGTGCCTTTAACTAAGCAGATTACGTTATATAATATATTACATTATTGACAAAATAAACTGCTATAAAACAGCTGTAAATAGTTGTGACAAATGATCGTTTGTTATCATTCCTATTATTAATTAAAACAAAGACAAAATTATCTACATACTTAGATTAAAAAATGTTATAGTATTCTTCCAAGCACCAATCTGTTTTTATTCCTTCTCTTCTATAATATTATATCTATAGTCGATACCATGATCGTTTCATATTCTGAGGAACTTTCTCTGTAACCAACATTCCTTTTATACAATTTTGTGAAAAAGATGATGTTCCATAATTGATACAGTTTTATTAGTATCAAGTGTGAAAGTAACGTTTTCAACGCTGTAGTGATATATAAAAATTCATCTATCATCGCAGAAATTTGTTACTATGATTTTGAAAACAGTTACATCCAATATGTGTAGGAACATTCTATTGCTATGAATTGTATTATTTTTAAACGATAATTAAGAAATTACTTTGTTTCTCAATGATCTTACTTCTAAGGTATATTTCGCTTAAATCTTATTTACAATTCTTTTTATTCAGACCAAACACAGACATATGTCTGATTAGTCTAGATTATGATACAATGTGATACAAGCGAAATACGTAATAAACAAAGTATTACAAAAAATCACTAGGTAATTCTTCAAAATTGTATATCAGTAGTAACAACAACAGTACCAGAAACAGACAATGCGATTAAATGACATGTATGTATGTCACGTATGATATGAAACTGATTACGGTATCGGAAATATTTTGATACTTTAACGCTAAATTACAAAAGATGCTCATTATATTTACAAATGTGATGTTAAAATGATATTTTACGTCACGCAAATACGAGTATAACTGATTAGAAAAATTCAGGGTTTGTCAAACACAGGTTTTCAACGAGTACAATATTTGATTCATACAAAAAAAAAGAAACGTATATAAAATTTAATACTTTTTCGATAAAGCTGAAATTACTGATCGAAGTATTTATACAATTTGAAATCGTAAGAGACTGTAATACAAAGTGAAAGAAACAATGAAACTATCTCTTAGTTTACATTAATGATGTTGATAAGAACTTCTATACCCTAAAAGTCAAAAATTACAATATTGATTTACATTAGTATACAGTATATTATATGTGACTGGAATGCCATTGTGGTACTGTCAATATTAAAACCTAACCTTCTGTATATATTTATGGGATATGATTCAGTAAGAGATAAGCGGTGTAACACGATACATTGTATGCACGCCTATGATTTGTATGTCTATATATCTATGTACATGATGTTTTTAAAATATCACCTCACCATTGCATTCTTTTGAGTCTGTAGGCATAAAATCAAAAACACTTTTTCTTATCACAAATAATCATTTTACTTGTACTTCAGTCTTAACTTGACAGACTGATTTCCTTGTATCAAATGCATCGCTCCTTAAATTTTTACACAAAGATTTTCTATTGAGTCGTGTAACTATGTAACAAGTTTTAGCAATGATGAGATTACAATATTATTTTTACATAATTTTTACAAACAGATTCTTCGGCATATACAGCGTACATGAAATGAAAGAACTGAAAGTGAAATCGTTTTTATAAATAACGCAGTTCTCTGCTTTTCGATATGTAAAAGTCCAAAAATTTGTTAAATTCTTAAATAGTCACGCAATTAATCCATAATTGATTGAAACGTGTAAAATGATTGATTTAAATATGTGATGGCATAAAATTAACTGTTAAATAAACTCTGTAGTCTATGATTCTCTAATCATTTAACATCGTTATAACTATATTGCATTGAGGTGATAAATATTATACATAAAGATCCTTAATTTTATAAAATAAAGATAATATTATAGAATCAATTATGGATTAATTTTCTATTTATAACATCATATATTAAAGATTGATTGGTATATACTATCGATTTCAGTGTCTCTTACATAGCTAAAAAATCAATATACAAAGATGAAGCTGCAATGTGTGCATATAATATTAGTCTTTTGGCACTGCTAAAGCCCGGTATCAAAGATAAAACAATTTGTTTATCTTTTACTTGCTCTGATAAATTATGATGATGAATTATGAGCAACATCTGAAATATATTTAGGCCTTATTCGTGTCGGTTACGATACTTAATCCACGTATTTATTATCACAGCTTGTAGAGCAATTATGCAATCTCGAATACAGCAAACTAATTTCATTCTGTAAAACTCAGTGATTTATGAACACAGTTTGATCGATTAATGATGTATTTTTAAACTGAACCAAACTTATCTCTTAGTTTAACTCTAATGAAAAAAATTCAGAGCAAGTAAAAGAAATCATTTACTCGCAATTCATTTACTAGAACTACAATTTAAACAAACATTATTTTAAACGTGCATCTTGAATGGCCATTATTAAAAAGAAGAAAATTAAAATTATCTTGTACGTTTCTTAAATTTATTCAGTCTAATTGAAAGGATATCTAAAATTGATAAAAAATTCTCAACTTTGAAAAGTATTGTCTCAATGTCCATTTTACATATTTTCATTCTAACAAGGAATAACATAATTTGTTATATTACTTGCACAAAATTTTGTTTAAAAAATATTGGTTTGTTTGATGGTGCATAAGAAAACTAATAAGATTTAAGCATATACTGAATAAGCATAATGAAAATATTTATTACAATATCTATTATGTGGACTGTCATATATTGGTTCAAGCAAGATGCGCCGTTTTCTTAGATATCTTAAATAATATTGTTGCGTCAAGGTGAACTTCGGGATTCTTCTATTTGCGTGTAATTATTAAAACCCTCTTGTGATAATTCTTCTCGGCGCAACAATATAAATAGCACATAATAATGATGTATTTAACGCCTTAGATATCCACTGTACATATAGTGGATGCAAGATTCATTTCAAAACTAGATTACACGTGTACTAATTCGAGAACTTTTTTTACACAATTGTGTAATATTATTAAAAAAAAAATTAATACAAGAGAAGCAAAACATATAAAGGAAGACTTTCACTTTGCCCAATAAAATTTAATCCATGAACATTCCAGTAGCATTAATTTTGATTATTTAATATATTATGTTTGAAATTAAAAAAAACTAATTACCATATTTATCAGATCATGTCTTACTATAAACTAAAATAAATTTGAAATAAATTACACGCGTACTGAATGTGGAACGTAATAACTTTTAAAGAGAAAAAAAATTTTTCTTATATAAAAACATGTTCATGGATACAATTTTATTTTCAGAAACAAGGTAACCACCTTAAATAATGTATAAAATGCAAAATAATTAGATTAACTTATTAATTTCATGCAGAAAGCCTAATAAATTCCCCATGGCTTCCAATCAGTTAACTTGACTGTTTCTACCAGGTACTTTGTATAAAATTGTTGAGGCATCTTCTTTGTAACAATTCACATACAATATGATTTATAGATAAAAATTATTCATTAAATTTCACTTGGCTAGTATTCACTTTGTCATCTCAGAACAATCACTGCATAGTTGACATCAACGAGGAATGTAATTGCTCTGTGTTTGGAAAACATACTATTTATATGAATTAAAAAAAAGAAAGTAGGAATCTTTATATGTTTACTTTACCCCACTAAGAAGATAGTAACACTTCTGATAAATAATAATTTCATGATTATTTATAGTAAGTTGCAACAAAATGTTTATATAAAAAAGAAATAAAGACATAAAAACAAACTAGTTCTCAGGATATGCAATATTTTAACATTCCTCATTGATGTATATGTAAAAATTATGATACAGCAAATGGTTGTGCAATTTCACTAAAGCTATAATACACATAGATTAACTACATACTAGATTCCTTAGTGGTGATAGTCTCGTTGGTATTATCAACTCGTATTAACGTTGACGAATTTAAAACAAGTGTCCTACTCAATGTAGCAACTCTTTCCATTACACAAGAAGCTGAAAGGCGTGCTTCAGCATCATGATCCCAACACTCCTCCATTGTATCACAAATTGACTGAAGTCCCTAAGGCAACAACAGTAACTTTCCTTAAATCTATTCTATTTAATAAACAATAATGGTTAATATTTTTCTAAATTTACGTACGGGATGTTTACGCCACGTTTCTAAGATAACTGGCCTTTCTTTTTTGTGCACAACACTTTCTTGCATGTCTTCTAAAGTGGGATGGAGACCTACTTCATCTTCAAAAGGTAATCTATATTCCCCAATTGGTCCCTAAAATAACAAAACATGATATTTAAAAATACAATATTATATGATTTAAAATACACAAACGGAATCTTACATCCTGTACAGTGCATCGTGAAGCCAATTCCCAAAGCACCAGACCACAAGCGTACATATCGATTCGTAAAAATGAATCTCTCGTGAAATTAATGGCTCCTTCTAAAACCTCTGGTGCCATGTACCTTCTTGTTCCAACCTATAAACCATAAAAAATAAATTGAATTGCATAAATTGCATCAATTACGCGAGGACCGTACCTGTCCATGTGTATCGCCGCAAGGTTTTCCAGGATGAAATATTAGGGCTAAACCAAAATCTGCTATACAGGCACTCATATCAGCTTTCAGTAATACATTTTTTGACTTAAAATCCCTGTGAGCCACAGCAGGTTTATAGCCATCTGCTTTATTGGCAGGAATTTCTTCATGTAAGTGCATCAAGCCTCTAACAGATTAAAATATACATCATTATAAAAGAAGATATATATTTCTTAAACCTGTGTTACAAAATTACCTTGCCATAGATTCTGCTATTCTACACATCTCAGGCCATGTAACAACGTTTGCTTTCAGGTAATCACATAATGAACCTTTTTCATGGTATGCAGTAATTAACCAGAATTCAGTTTGTAAGTTATCTCCTCTTTTCTCAACGCCTATGAAACGCAAAATGTCTTCATGATCCATATGTGCAAGTTTGAAAATTTCTTGTTCAGTTTGCCAAGACTGTTTGTCTTGTATAGGAAATACTTTTACAGCAACAATTTCATTTTTCAATTGTGCTTTCCACACTGCTCCAAAACGACCACGAGCTTTAATCTCTAAAAGTTGTATTGGACGTAATCCCAAATTAGGAGATGGTTGTGGCAATGGAAGAGGTTCTAATGTTGGTACCTACAAAAACCAGTTTATAAAATAATCATACAATGAAAATCGTGAAAAAAGTATCATCAAAACCAAAAAATATATATTTAGTAATTGAGAGATCTGTACATATGCCTTCCAAACCTCGTTGAAATATCTCAACTTCCGTCGTCTATAACACCAATACAAAAATGGCAGAACAATAGCAAGAAGAAGCATAGGTATTGATATTGATAAAACAAGTGTTATTATTTGTTGCTCTGTATTTGGAACAGGTTCTGGATCTAAAACATAATTTTATTTAATACTCAGCTGTCTGTTCTACTTGGTACTGAAAGATTATTAATATGATATCATCTAAGATAAATACACACCATGCAAAATAGGCTTGGAAGAAGAAGTTGGATGAGGATCCCATGTAAAATTCTGATTACACATATTTCCATCACAGCAACAAAAAAATAACTCTTTTTTCCTCTCTGCACTATTTTCAATACAATGTGGTCTGTCATAGCAATCATTACTATCCAAAAAGCACCCCTACAATTAATAATAATAATTAAGTGAAAAATGTACAATTGCTAATAATATAGAAGGTATAATATTTTTATACCTTTAACTTAATTATAGATTTCTTAGTGGCATTGTCAATCTGCCACAATACATAACAATGATTTCTTTTGCCTGGATCATGTGGCCCACATTCTTCTCTCCCAGAGCATTCTTGCTGGGATTCTGCACACATTGTTTCATTGTAAAATTCGCAAACCGAAGAACCTTTGACATCGTGTCCCAATATAGGACCTACAAATCACAATTATAAATTTTTAATACCAGCTGCAGTTTTTATAACTTTCTCTTAAGTCATATTTATAAACATTGATAAAAATAATACCAAAAATAAAAATGTACCTTGATTTATTATATTGCAATTTTTACTTACGAATAGAATAACTACTCAGAGTAATTACAAAATTTCAACCTATTTATACTTATTTTTTAAATAATATACGAAATCTAATGTTTTAGAACTATTTGTTAATAAGCAAAACTATTTATTTTCAACAAAACATTGATTTCACAAGTTTATATTAATGTCTTTTTTTGGACTGCACTGAGAAACTAAATGTAAACACTGGTTAAAAGTGTTTTATAACCAATCTTTATTTTTGTATCAAATTCTCAGTAAAAAACAAATGATTACTCTATATAAACAATCATATCATTGTTGCTCAACGGTATAGGAGATAATGCACTACGTATATAAACATAGAATTTAATATTATCCATACAATGCATAAGATTTGATAACGATACTTAAAATACGTTCGGAAAAGGAAAACAATGGTAATCAGTGGGAAATTTGCATCAACATATATTTTAAATCGCGGATACAACTGTCAAACGGAAGATAATAAAACGTTCAATTACCTAACATTCCTAGGATGAGATATGGCAGTATGGTCGCATATGCGGGCATCGTGAATGGATCGTAAAAGCATACCAGAAATTTGAAGTCTAGACGCACGGTGTTTGAGATATGGCTAAAGCGCCGGACTTTGGTGCGCAAGGTCCGGTATTCGCGCTTAGCCTTCACATTTGGGTTATTTCTACATAATCTACAACATTGTGCATCTGTTCTTTAAATACAATCCCATGGATCCATGTTTATCGAGGCTGAAGTCGCCACAAATAAAAAAAAAACGGAGGAATTGAGTCTATTAACTATTAAGCAAATTGTAGTAATTCATCCACCAACCCATCTCTCTTCCTCTCCTCTCCCTCGCTTCTGTCGGAACGCGCAAACCATAGATTTATATATGTCACTCTTTAATCGTTGAAACACTGCGGTATCAGTCACGTTCGATCGATTACGTTCACTTCGAAGAACGAACGGTCAAGTTAACGAATACGAATGCACTCGTAAGGCAATATGTTCTAAAAATATTAAGAAAAATCGAGTAAGCTTGAGGACTCCTGAGGTACATATATACCAGACACACGGGAGAATGAATCATAAACTAATGGAGTGCAATAGAATGACTACGTTGATGCAAAGCTCATGGGTGCATTTGCAATTTTCATTATCTTCGTGAAATGTATAAAATTTATGCAAAAATAAAATAGTTTTACTTTCTTATCGTTTTCACAATGTTAGGAATAAAAGAAATATACAAAATATTATATTTCTAAAATATGAGAACACCAATTATGTATTGAAATAATATCTTATTAATAATAATCTTATATCAAACATTGTACTAGTAAAGAATTTGTTTTTGAAGAAGTTGCATTATAAAATCAACAACAAATTTTTATAGTGCAACTTATTATAATCATCATTACCGACTGCGCTTAATGTCATTACAGGACAACCATAAGCAATGTATAAGATAAGACATGCTAGTTTTTACAAAATTTGATCCTCACAATTTGAAATACCGATTGTGTCAAACAAATCAGAAAAATGTACTATGACTGCAGTCTATATTATGTGTCGTTTATGGTTTGGCGTATCTAGGCGATGTTAACCCCAAAATATTGATATCTATTTTTGCTCTCTTTAATTTAGTATTAATACAAACTACATAAACGACCAATAGCTGGCTAGATCAAACTGGCTTTTCTAAATGTTCATTTCGCTATAAATTCTAACTACTGATTTTATAATCAATATTACACTTAATAATCAATATAAGATAGCAAATTTGGAAAATGGTAAGCTTATGACAAGTTATAAATTTGTTTTGTAAATTGCATTAAACATTTTGGGTTCATTTTTAAGGCGCAAGAAGTAGAGGAAACTATGAAACGTATTCAATCACATAAAGGAGTAGTTGGAACAATTGTAGTTAATGCAGAAGGTCTGTTATGTTTTGGTTTATAACATTTTATGTTACTAGACAACTTAACAAAATTTTATTTAGGTATTCCAATAAAATCTACATTGGACAATACTACAACTGTTCAGTATGCAGGATTGATAAGCCAATTATCAGATAAAGCAAGATCTGTAGTACGTGATTTAGACCCAACGAATGATCTTACTTTCTTACGTATTCGTAGTAAGAAACATGAAATTATGGTTGCTCCAGATAAAGAATTTATACTTATAGTGATACAAAATCCAGTTGACTGATGTCTAAAGGAGAAAATAATACATGTACGAATATATGGTTTATAAATTATTGATATATTATTTCACGTGGCATATTCTATTACAATGCTAACTACACAATGCAAATGTCATATAAAATCAATGTTGATTTCTACTTCTAAAACAACATTAGAGAATATGCTTTATAATTATTATCACATAAAAGAGTTCATACATATTGTGCTGCATAGTAAAATGGCTTCAAATATTATTGAACAATTACTAAAACTGAAAATTTTAATTATTTAACAAATTTCTTTTAACAAATTTTTATTTATTGTAATTATCACAGTTATAGTATTTACGGGTTGTGTAATTATTGTTTCATATTGTTATTTTTTAATAAATTTTCATTAAAACAGTACATAACAGATTCAACTTGTATCCTATAAAGTTCAAAAGAATAATACCTCATGTTATGGAAATGATGCATTTTATTTAATGTATAAGTATGTAAAGTACATTAAATTTAAAAAAGCTATAAATATATAAATTTGTAATAGTTGGCTTTATCTAAGTATATTAACGAATGTTACAATTTTCATTTTATCTTTAGATCATTTTTACACATTTATAGTACTTTAATATTCATATAAAAATATGTATAAAAATTTTACAATACAATTATTTAAAAAATACGGTAAAAGACGCATTATATACGCTATTATTACATTATCTAGTCACCTGACTTTTTCAGTCTTAAAGGTACTGTCATTGGCAAGCTTATGATAATAATTAATATATTTTTTTAAGTATATAATGATCACTTCGTTTGTTGATTGTATACATGTATAACCATGTAATTTACAAATAAAGTGTTTTGAGTTGAATTGGATGGCAGTTATTTTAAACTGTTACTAATATATACATGAGCAACATGTACTTAGTAAAATGAATAATATAAATAAACATTACTTAATTACGAATGCTACATAAATATTTGTACAAATTGTATGGAATAAATATATAAGTCAAATAAATTTTGTTAAATACTAGACGTACTAATCTTTAATGAAAATTATGTAGTTGGAGAATTTTGATGTTTCAAAGAAGGATGAAAAACACTGTAATAAACAATCATGGCTGTTATACCCAACAAATAGGGTATAATACACAGAATAATTAGTACATGGAAGTACCAGGCATTTTTAACTTCATCTGATGATGTATATATCCAGAATACAGTTGCAGTTATATTTTCAAGGAAACAGACTATATAAAAGAATACATGTTTGAGAAATGTACTACCATCCACAGCATTTAAATATATAAATATGTGAACTACACCAATAACTAAAGAAAAGAAAAAGGAATTGATACGTTCTTTAATTTTCGGAGTATAATGTGGAGCATGATTATAATTTCTACAGAATTCTAGTATGCCATGAGAATCAATAAGGATCCATGTAGTCATACCTATCCAGTGACAAAGACTACCAATGGCAGTATATATTGGCCATATACTTGCAATAACACTTAAAGACAATATTCTTGAAACTGAAAAATTATTTAATTTAAACTTTAATTCTTTCAAATGATCAGAGTTTACATACCTGTTGTGCAAAAATGCCATAAAAATTGTAAAACTGTTCCTGTAATACCAATATTTAACTTATCTTGTTGAATCAATCTAATGCTACGATGGTAACTAGCCATTGCCCATCCCATACTTCCAAGTGAACTTAGGATGCTGGCTACTTGATGAATAACTATAATGAATACACATATAAGTTTCATTCTGATACTTGTAATGTCATAATAGTTGCATAGAAATATATATACACTCAAAATTGATATTGCTGTGATAATTCTTCAGTAATATAGTTAGTTGTAAAATTTGTTGAGGAGCTGCTTCAAGAAAACATTCAAATACTCTCAACAATGCAACATCTTGATCTTCTTTAAGCATTTTGAGATAATATTTCTTTTGAGCATTTCGATTTTCTTGTTTCTTAAACTGATATGCTTTGATAGCATATTTTAAAGTTTTGTAGTAACGCAGCACCGGTGCTAATTGAAATGCTATAATTATAATACAATATAATTTTTTTGATAACATTGTATGTACACACTTAAACTCCGATTGATGCGCCTCTGTACTTCTCTGCAAAAAAAATTGTTTTTAGAAAAATAGAAATAAAACAATGCACTGAATTTTGTATTTAATTTTACTGATGTTCAACATAATTTTTTACCTCATCATCTTGTCGTTGCATTCTTCTGCTGATTATGACATTTATGAATGAAGGTAGAAAAATAAAAACAGTTGTCCATACAAAATATGTTATTTTGTTAGCTAATAAATATCTGACAGCAAGATTTATGTCAATTGCCATGTCTACAACATGCATGACAATTGAAGATACCAGAAAAAAAATATCCAAATATGTTATAGTCGGATTTTTTAAAGGAATATCTACATCATCAGTATCTAATTCTAGTACAGGAAAAATACCAATTATTTGGCGTGTATGTAGACGTTTATTGTTTGCAATCTCCATCTTAAATCATTACAATCAGTCGTCAATTCAAAATCATTGCACATTTGTTGCATTCATTTCTCATTATATAGTAAACCTAACCTTGAGACAAGGAATGTTTCTGATCTTATATTCACCACAAAAATTGTACCATATTTGATATTCCTTTACTTTTTATAATTAAATTTTACTTAAAAAATAAGTATACAATTAAATTAATGTATATATACAATTCAACACATTTTTAAACAAATGTAATTTATTTTTAACAACTGATAAATTACTAATACAGCTGTACTTTGAGTTACTGTATAAAAAAATAATAGTATCATTCAAGTTAATATTTTGTAAAAAATTGAATAAATTTCTAAAATTCATTGTATATACGTCGTGCTGCGTGATGAAGATGTCTTAATTAGTCTTCCTATACATACACCCCTATGTTCGGTATAGTAACCAATAGCAACCCTTAGAATACAAAGATAATATCGTAGTACGGAATTGTAGTTTTATAAATAAAACTTTATTAACGTTAAATAAACATTTCATCCGTGATAAATGAATACATTAAATACGAAAAAATATTCAATAACTATCATAGTGCAGTATATAATATTACTATTTGATATTCTAGTTAATTCGTTTGCTAATTTCTCACAACAAAATCCAATTAATTTATTAATTCTTTACATGTACGTTATCCTTCAAAAAAGTATATTAATTGTTTCAATTTTATTTTGCTTTTTGTTTCCTATTTTAGGGTTCAAGATATTTGTCTCATTGCAACTCTAACAATTTTGTTAGTTAATTTCTTTTCAACCTACATTTTTCAGGTAACTAAAAAGTTTAAACATTGATTGTTAAATATTATAATATTTTTTAAAATAATGATTCATCTCATATCATTGATTAATTGTGTTTGTATGTTACACAGATAGGATTAATACAGTTATTGTACACAAAATTTCGTATAACATTAATATTATGTATTTTATACATGATATTAAGTATTAGTCTTCATATATGGGACATTAAAGTACATTGGTCATCACCTTTCAAATACCATTGGACAAAAGACTTCCATGTTCTTTATTCAGTGCACAAAGGAGGTATATTAAAAATAAAATATTATATACATATATGTATATATTTTAATACTTTTTTTAACATTCATGTATATTAAAGTTGCAGTTTTATATTACTATTTCTATAAAAGAGCATCCCTTAGAATCGCAGATCCTAGGTTCTATGAAAGTTCCACATGGATTCAAAATCAATTCAGTCTTTCATAGTTAATCTTTGAGATAAATAACAATTATTTTCAGAAATGTAAAATAAAGAAGATACATGCTTCTTATAGTTTTATGTAAATTTTGTTTACTTCGTTTGTAATGATGTTACAATTTTATTTAACATAAAAAATTGTAATGATGTAAATATGTACATTTCATACTCTATTCTTGATTTTTTAAAAATAACTACATTTTCATATGTACTAAGAATTTAGTATACAGTAAACTTTTTAATGTATTTCGGAAATAATTCATTTTATATACAGTATAAAAGTATTGTGAATTCTTTTTACAATTATATTTATAGCTTATGAAAATAAAATGTAAAATTCTGTACAATTGTTATAAATATACATGTGTGACTTACATTAAATACAAGACTATATTCAATCATTAAAGTATTAAATGAACAAGCAGCAAGTTTTATCTATAATGCAGATAGTATGTTCATGGTACACATTCTGTTGCATATGATATAAAATGTGCAGTTTTGTACTACTTTAAAATTTTTAAATACAAGTTAATATCACAAGAATACATTTTTTAATCTATTAATTTATTCATTGCTAAACGACTTACCATAAACGAGTGAAATTTATGATAACTAAGTCAATGCTTTAATGCACGAAGATGAAGTTTCTATACTGTTACAATGAATTATTTACTACATTATTATCACTTGTAGCAAATAATTTAACAGTACTCTTTTGCAAAAAAGGCAAGAGATCAAATAAAAAATCTTCTATTTAAATTATTTACAGTGCCTATGCAATATCTACTGTATTGAAATTTTATTTTCAATATTTTATAAAAAATATAATATGTAAAAGTTTTTATACATTTTAATACATCACATGTTTTGAAAATGCAAAACTATTTTTGTATCATCTTTAGAAGTGACATGTTTTTTCTATATATTTGTCATTATGATTTAGCCTTTTATATTTTTTCACAGTAGTTTTAACATTCAAAATATTTAGAAAGTAGTAACATTAATGTTTAAGCAAAATGAAAAAGACTTGATTACGTTACATAACTTATGTAAGATGATCTTAACTGTTTTAATGTGCTTCTACTTCTGATATAATCAAATATATTCTTCTTCTTAATAATGAACAAATGCATTCATATATTTTTCAAGTTCAATCTCTATTGTTAATTAGAAACTTCAGGTTATATATGACTTATATAAATTAATTGAGAAGTAAAATAAACATACAAATTAATAAGCGTATGTTCAATGCAGTAATTAAATTAAATAAAATCCAAATATTTTAATATTATGTTAAAAAAAAACTATTTCAAATCAATAACGGAATCGGCTTATTATCTCGTTGAAATGTAATAGGAGTTCCTTTTTTTAATTTGAAGAAATAAATCTTTTCCTAGAGAGTATTTTACATATTAAAAAAAATAATACCTTTAAATAATAGTAAAGTATAATATCTTCAAACAGTATGGTTACCATGAAGAAAAAGTAGTTTGTCTATCAAATGAGGTGGTAAAGCAGCTCGTCTTGTGTCGTATAAAACTTGTATTTCTGCTGGTATTCTTGAGGGTGGTGCACAACATGCTGGCACACAATTATATCTACAAGCCAGCTTGCCTAAGTTTGGACATTTTGCGGAAATTTTAGCCCACCATTGAAGAGGGCAATAATCTAGAGGTGCAGTAGATTCAGAATGATATTGTACAAGTTCAAGGTCAGCTTTTTCTTCTGCAGGCATTCCACTTTTCACTGAACATAAACCTCCTAGTAAAAGTTCCATGCCTACAAGTAATTGTAATATATTCTAATTTTATTAATAATTTGAAAGATAAAAATCTATTAAACTTATTATAACTTATAGTACTTACCTGATAAACGATTTTTTTTGTTTGGAGGTTCTTCTTCAACTTTAATATTTGAAGTATCACCAGATTCTTCTTGTATTAATTTTGTTAACATCTCCTTTATAGGAGCTGCAACCAAGTTTTTATCTTCTTCAGTGGCATATGGTAGTTGTTTAAATCTAATGTACAACATACAAAATTAATTATATCTATTTCTACTTATGATATAAGATATGTCTACAATTACTCATAATTTATAATTACCTTGGATCAAGTGTAGTTGCAATTTGAAGTAAGAGTGTAACATTGTAATCTGCATATCTATCACAAAGCATATCAGATAAAGATTCTTTAAATGATTTAGCTATATCACTATCAGTTTCTTTTACTTTCAGATGAGAAGACACAAGTTGCCAAAGTAATGGTTTCAGTAATGATATTAAAGGCATTTTTTCTTCACTGAGTGTCATAATTGTAACTTTGAAAGGTTCTAAAACATTCACTAGATCTTCCACAATTTTCCACTGTTCATTTGTTAGATCAACTACTTCTTGATCCACACCTTCCATGCTCTCCAAAATAGATGTCACAATATTATGACGCATAACTATTTGTTCAAGCATGTTATATGTTGATGTCCATACAGGTGGATAATCTATTAACATAGTGTTCTCTTCTAACTGCAATAAGATTAAATTATCTTTAAATAAATTCAATAAATCCATAATTCTTCAAGTAATATTTCATATTATGGTTTTCCAATTACCTCCAATAATTGTTCCTGCATAGCTAAAGCCGCAGATGCAGCTGGATGACTTATAATAGCTCCTATGACTGCTCTACATTTTGATAATATTGTAGCAACTTCTGGATTTTCAAAACAGGCTTGAGCACACACTTGCAAAGTATATAATAAACAAGGAACTAATGTTAATCCTCTGCTGGTTAAAGCAGCTAATAATTCTGGTCTAGATGTAGCTACCACTACTGCAGTTATTTTCTCTATTTTTAAATCCCAATCAAGTAACAAAGAGTCTATCGTGTTACCCCACTGAGATTCATCCCAATCTAAAGGTGCATGAATTGTACTTAGTACTTTACATTCTAAAACTGGCTCACCAGAATTTTGATAATACACAGAAATAGTAACAAATCGTTCATCAGAA